>NW_005364372.1:947413-962047 GCF_000412655.1 Myotis brandtii
TAGAAACTTGACCCGACTGAAAAGAAGTAAGAAATGGTGGACCTTGAAAATGACTTCAGGTTTTCTCACTGTGCAGAATATAGTCAAACACTGCTGCAGTTAAATATTTTACGCTTCTTCTCCCTGTGTGATCTACAATAATAATCTGTTTTGTGTTGATATTTACTGCTGTGTTGCTGACAATTACCTGAAAGAGAAGTGCTTCACTGGGCTGGAAAAAGTTTAGCTACATCAGAAAGCAGGTCTAATTAAGCAAGTTTATTCTATATATGTAAAAGGCTAAGTTGACTAGCACTTGTGTGATACATATAAAGCTTTCACTGGTGCCAATCACACATGTGTGTTTCAATCTATCATTGTCAACTGTGAATTTGGTTGACACTTCCATTATAGAGAAAGGGTGAATAGCAATATTAAAATATTTCTTCTAATTAATTTCCTTTCAATGTGCACGAATTCGTGCACCAGGCCACTAGTATGCAATATTTTATTTTTATTTAATTTAACTTGCTGGATAAAATGTCATAAGGTTATCTGTTCCTTTGCCTTTCCATCAGAGGTTAAGAAGAAAATTATAGGTATTTAAGTAGAAGCTGTATCCCCATAAATAGAGACCTGGGGCTTTTAGGGCGAATGAAATGACATGATTCCTTTGATTAATCATAACCATGACCACTTTTCAATCTCTTCACTGTTCTATGATCTTAACTTCTTTATAAACCAGGAAAAAAAATGGCATGTTTTCATTTAGACCCATCTCCTTCTCATAGAATAAATAATATGTTTGACCTTAAGATACTTACTTGTGAACATCAAGTTAAAAAAGTGACTGGCTGCTGCAAGGACAACACGATGAGCAGGTATTTTTCTTTCCTGGACCATAAGGATCACATCACACAATGTTTTCTAATCAAGAGAGAGAAAGAAATAAAATCAAAAGGGGCTCATTGTTTAAGGTTCTGGTTTAGCAAACATATTAAACAGGTGCTTGTCAAATGCTTTATCTCTATTTCCTATTTAAATTTGTTTATTTTTCCAGTACAGAATTTGTTTATAATATGACCTATTTAGGAAGGACTTACAGAGTGCTGTCATGAGTTTTCTGTACCAAAATCAGGCACTGAGCTTCCCAACAGTTAGGAAATCTTTATAATCAGCAAAGAAGTAGTCTACTAATTTTTTAGGGAAGACAATTTTTTTTTTCTGAGACAAATTCTAAGCTATTTATCACAGTGAGATATTATGGGGACAGTAAATGACATAATGACAATGTCCTTAATGGTTTTTCTTTCTGGCTTAATCCCTATGCACTTACTCCCCATCCCTCCAACAGAGCTGTCTGCTTGCTCTTTATCTATGAGTCTGCTCTATTTTGCTTGGTAGTTCAGTTTGTTCATTAAATTCCACATATGAAAAACAATCCCATTTACCATCGCACCAAAAAAATTAATATACCTAGGAATAAACTTAACTAAAGAGGTAAAAGACCTCTACTCAGAAAACTACAGGACGTTAATCTTTATAATCAGCAAAGAAGTAGTCTACTAATTTTTTAGGGAAGACAATTTTTTTTTCTGAGACAAATTCTAAGCTATTTATCACAGTGAGATATTATGGGGACAGTAAATGACATAATGACAATGTCCTTAATGGTTTTTCTTTCTGGCTTAATCCCTATGCACTTACTCCCCATCCCTCCAACAGAGCTGTCTGCTTGCTTTTTATCTATGAGTCTGCTCTATTTTGCTTGGTAGTTCAGTTTGTTCATTAAATTCCACATATGAATGAAATCATATGGTACTTGTCTTTTTCTGACTGACTTATTTCACTTACATAATGTTCTCCAGGTCCATCCATTCTGTTGCAAAGGTTTAAAACTTTGTTTTGTCCTGGCTGGTTTGGCTCAGTGAATAGAGCACTGGCCTGGGGACCAGAGGGTCCCGGGTTCGGTTCCAGTCGGGGACACGTGCCTTGGTTACAGGCTCCCCTCGGGCCAGGGCCCTGGTCAGGGCTAGCAGGAGGCAACCAATCGATGTGAGACACATCGATGTTTCTGTTTCCCTCTCTCTTCCACTCTCCCTAAAAAATCAATGGAAAAATATCCTCAGGTGAGGATTAACAAAAAACAAAAAGAAAAAAAGAAATGCAATGCCTCGTTAAAAAACAAAAACAACTTTCTTTGTTTTTACAGTAGAATAGTATTCCATTGTGTAAATGTATGCTTTTCAAACATAACAATCTGCTTTTAAAAATAATCTATCCTTGATAAAATCGAGAGTACACACTGCATTTCCCAAGACGGTAGCCTTCACAGATCTAAATTGAAACAGAAACAACTCAGAATACAGAGTGGATGAACCAAATGTCCACGCCGCACTCTTTCTGTAAACAACAGTTCTCTCAAATGTACTTCTGATAGGAGCTGGATACCAGTCACTTTTAAATTGTGATTTCTGGCCAAAGCCAAAACAGTCGTCACTCTAGGTTGCTGAAAGAAGGCAGATTTAAATTAAGTACTACAAATGTTGGAAAAATTGAAAATTAAAGAAAAAAGTAAGGTTTATTAGAACCATTAGAGATGAATTTCAAGGAAAAAAAAGTCCTTTCTGTAAAATAAAATTTCAATTACTTACTGAAATTAAATATATAATTTATAGGTAAGGCTCAGAGAAAATTTACAGCCTGGGATATGTTAAACACTCTTAGGATCTGGGAAAATAGTATTTTCAGAGTAAAAAAAAAATCTCTCACTCATAGAAATAGCTCAGAGGATATGGCATTTTGCATTTTTAAAGTATTTTGCTATAACTATTAATCTAGTTTCTGATAGATAAGTCACTGCTATTTCCTATTTTATTACTCCAGGAATAAAAATCCAAGTAAGACGGTAATGCTTAGATTGAGAAAGGAAATGGGCCCTAAACAGTTGGCTAAAGGATAAACATAATTTCCCTTTTATGGCTTATTTGAAGATTTTTTATAAGGCTACAGTACTGCTTAGAAATTATATGTAGATTACTTAAAGTTAAAGCTATTGTTATTCCAATAATGTCTTGAATTTTAAAAATGTTATTTCCTTTTATTTGGGGAGGAGGTTCAGAGTAGGCAAAACTCTCAGGTAATTTTGCTACAAACCACACCAAAAAAACCAACAATACTCAGGTACCAAAAACCAAACTAATGATTTGGTTACCACCAAAACAAGCTGATCAAGTAACTTAAGAGAGAGAGGAGCAAGATGGCAGCATAGGTAAACACCGGAGACTTCAAAACAAGCTGATCAAGTAACTTAAGAGAAAAAAAGAGAAAAAGAAAGGGAGCAGGGAAGGAAAGGAAGGAGGAAAAGAATATTGACAGGATAGCAAGCAAATAAGATAGGGGAGGGATCTATGGCTGCTGATGAAAAGTTCCAGAAAGTGCAGAGAGAGCTAAACAGAAATGTAGCCAAAAACCTTTCCAAGGCATTCTCAGCAATAGGAGTTTTAGTGGAGTGATTTAATAGGCACGGAGGACATTAGGGAAATCAGAGGGATCGTAGAGTAATTTAGTCTTAATCTAAAATTAATCTTTGGCTGGATATTAATGTTGTGTGTATGGGGGTGAGGGGTGAAAGGGGAGGAATCTTTTTTATCCAAATGGTACATTTACTTGACTGTACTACAGTAGATCAATAGGTTTCAACAAGAAATGGGGCTGACCTAGAGAGAGTTCCCTCCTGCTATCAGTCATCTGGGGAAGAGGTGTAACCACGGATAAGAAATGGGAAGAGAAAGAGACTCAGGTAAATCGGAGAATGTGAGAGGTAACAAGTCCTAGGTGAATGAAGAGAAACAAAAAGTACCTGTTGAGCAATACATGTTCACTGGATAAAACAAGAAAAATAACCCTTGCAATTTCTCTATTTATGTCCCTCATATTAGTTATATCTTTGTATTAATTTCAGTTTTTGAATAGTCTCTTATAAACAGCACAGATTTTTGTGTGACTTAGTCGGAAGTTCTCACCATCTAAGAATATTTTTAGCAGTGTTTAATTCTTCATATTTATTACTGATAACTTATGTTTTACCTTACAAATGCCAACTTCTTTTATGCTATTTATTTTGCTTTCTTGCTGTCTTCTTTTTTCTTTAACTGCCAGTTGCTATTTTGGTCACATTTTCTTTGTACTTTTTTCTTCCTTTAGAGACTGACTTACAGATATGTCAAGTATTTGCAAACTGAACTCAGCAGGGTATTAGTCAAATATTGTTCTAGGAATGCAAGGAGGGTTCAAAAAGTAATTCTATTAATGCAATTCATCACATTGACAGTTAAAAGAGAAAAACTTCTTGTAGAAAAACTTCAATAGATGGAAAAGACTGTTGAATAAAATTCACTTCCTGAGACTTTAATAAAGAAAACGATGTGCCTGTATACTAAAGGTCAAATATCAGAACTCCATAGCAAACATCGCATTTAATGGTGAAACAGGAAAGGCATTCTCATTCAAGTTTGAAACAAGTGGAAATTTGATATATGATAAAGATACCATTTCAAAAATGTGGTGAGAGGGTGGAGCACAAAGTTTAGGGCAGTAAAACTATTTTGTATAATGCTGTAACAGTTGATACATGTCATGATACATTTGTCAAAACTCATAGAATGTACAACAGAAAGAGTGAACCCTAATGTAAACTATGGTTATTAATAATGTCACAATATTGGCTCATCAGTTGTAACAAATGTATTACACGAATGCAAGATGTTAATAATAGGGGGAACTGTGGGGGTGAGGGCGAAGGGGTAAATGGAAACTGCACTTTCTGCTCAATTTTTCTGTAAAACTAAAACTGCTCTAAAAAAATAAAGTATAAATTCAAAAAATGTAGTGAGAGATCAGATAATTGAAAAATGGTATTGGGATAACTGTTACACTTTTATGGAAACATTATATTTCTGGCTCTTAATGTACTCCCTCTTCCTCTGGGGAAGGTAAGCCCTGGGAAGGAAGTTTCAGTCCTTTTCTTGAACTGTTACTTGTGGAAGAGTGACTATAGGATGGGCAAGAGTATGGTAGTGGTCACATGGAGCCAGGCCTCCGGGCTCATTCTTCTTCCATAATTCTGCCCCCAAATGAACAGGGAAAAAGGGGAAACTCTAGAAGACCCAGCAGCTGAGTACATCTCATTGGCAAGTGTCTAAAAATTTTGTCTAAGAAAAACAATGTGTCTTATGAAACATTATGAATAGATGAAATTCTCTATATGGTAAACATAGTGTCCCTATTAGCCTTTTGATAAGTGAGTCCTCCCAGTGAGTTTAGTCTTAGAGTCTATCAATTACAGACAGCTGATAAACTGGCAAACTCTCAACCACAAAAGCCAAGATTTTATGTTTTTGAAAAACCCTCTTCAGAAATGGAAGTTTCTGTTCTCTTTTTGGTTGGGAACAATAATGTGGGTTAGGATTGTATAATAATGTCAATTATATGCACTATTTACTATAGAGATAGAGGAGATTTGCTTGGATTTCTTCAGGTTTGTGGAGATGGGGAGGATGCTGTGCTAATCTTAACAGTTCTAGGGTCCCTTTGACATGCAAAAAAACAAGTGGCATGTGGCACCCACTACCTTGAAATTGGGAAATTCAGCTTTAGAGGTATTATATGAAATCTATTCCAGTGGAAGGCAGCCTACACTGCAGCTGCTGAGGAAGCTATCCTGATTACCCAAACACTTAGGCTTATGCCTTATTGCTGAGACTGAGCAGTCTAAGAAACCAGGGAGAGCAGACATTTGCAATTCAATTGCTATCATTTTAATTTATAGGCGGTCATAGAAGTGGGAATTTAATAAGAGGGCTCATAGGAATCAAATTTGGGGGATTTTATGTTGCTAGTTGGAATTAGATGCAATGCTTTAAGTCATGTAGTTCACTGCAGACTCTCTGGAACACTACGAATGACATATTGAGAAAAAATTGAGATGGGAAATGGAAGTGAACTTAATTGCTATCTATCCATTTCAAAGCTTTCTGGAGTAAAAACTTAAATAAGTTCCTAAACTAGTCTTCAGAGGACACACAAAAGAACAGTTATTGATAGAGGATGCTTCGTCAGCATTGAAGATAGAACAAAGCACTCCCTGTGCCAGTAAGAAAATAGATACCCTAAAAACAAAGTGAACTTGGAAATAAGAACTTATAGCTACGAGGTCCAGCTAACTTCTGTTGGAGTGGGGTGGGGCTTTGGTGTCCGAATCCTACCAATGCCTGAAGTTTATATAAGGACCAATGTCGAAATGAGATACAAGAGATCATACTATTGACAGGTAGTCAGGTAATCCCCCATTATGCAGTGCTTCTCTAATAAAACAAAGTTGGAAAATTAGGCTTTTCTTAAGAAGCCCATATACATAGGTCTTTCTACTCACCTCTGCAAACCAATAACCTAAATTTTGGAATCTGCATATTTTTATGTCCTGCAAGGGAAAAAAAAAAAGATGGCTGGACCCCAATCCAGCTTATAGAGTCTACCATAAGACACAGCTTATGGTCCTGCTTAACTAGAAGTAGGTGGGCATCATTAATAAAACAGCAGTGTCTTAATCCTACCAGACCTGAGGCCCTGAACCTAACTGTCCCCTATACCTGGGCTCCTGAGCATTAAAGAGAAAAAACCAACATGATATAGAAAAATGTTAGTTACATGCAAACAAGTGGTTAGAATAAGATGGAACTTGGAGACATTGTAGAAAATAGATCTACCTTTCATCTAGCGCCAATATTCCACCTTTGTGTGGAAATTACAGAAAAATCGGTACAGCGGTCTGGTAGGGTTAAGCTCTAACTTAATTAGATTAGAATCTTGAGATCTCCCTTTCTCTCTCTCTCTCTCTCTCTCTCTCTCTCTCTCTCTCTCTCACACACACACACACACACACACAACAAAATTAGGAAGACAGATATAAGCTTGAGACCTCATTTCCTTTCCTTTGGGTGAGGTGAACGTTAGAAATGTTCTTCCCTTCCATGTTTCAGTTCTTTTGCCCTCTGTTCCCAATACCACACACAGACAGATATAGACACAGACAGACAGACACACTACATTCTCCTTTTCAGAGAAAAAAAAAAGCCTTATCAATGGTTTTCTTTTTTTTTTTAATCCTCATCCAAGGATATGTTTTATTGATTTGAGAGAGGAAGGGAAGGAGAGGGATTGGGAAGGAGAGGGATGTAGGAGAGGAATATAGGAGAGGAAGGAGGGGAGGAAGAAGGGAGAGAAGGAGAAAGGGAGAGGGAAGGAATGAGGAGGGAATGAGAGAGAGGGAGGGAGGGAGAAAAATATTAATTGGTTGCCTCCCCTACACACCCTGACTGGGAATCGAACCTTCAACCCTTTTGGTGTATGGGACTACACTCCAACCAAATGAGCCACCTGTCTGGGGCCAAACTTTTTTCTTTAAGCAGCAGAATCCACTTTCAAATGATCTGATTGTATATAATTTATATAGACAGACTGGTTTCTCTGTAGTCAGAACTAGCCTGGCAACCAAGGGATGGAAGAGTCCCTGTCACTAATTTTGATCTTAGTAATGTCTTTCTGGGGATGGATTCTGTAAGTCTAGAGATTTAGGAACCCTAAAAAGAATGATTCAACCAAATGATACAACAATATTTTTACAGAACTGCAAGTTAAGACTGCGACCTTGTCATTTTGGGCTCCTTGTGCCACTGGGTAAAAAGAACAAAAGTTATTACATTTAGCTAGGTGCCTGACTCTAGCCATCCATGGGGCAGAAGATGGCTGGAACTCAGGGGATCCCCTTGGCTACCTTTGGTTGTCCGGAGACACAGCACTCCATGAGTTCCTATGCATCTTCCTGGACATAACAAGAATGGAAGGTCCTGTCACTTTTTACCCGGCCACCATTTCTCAGGGTTGTTTTGACAGCGAGTGACCCTAAGGGATTAGATAATGCCTCCCCTCCAGGATAAAGAGCAGGCTTGCTTATTGCTTGCTATAAAAATGGTAGATTTCTTAGCTCAGTGTCCACCCATTGGGCCCACACCATGTTGCCCTCACAGCACTCGTAGGACAAGGGGAACTGACACATATATGCTGACACTCACAATGCTGTGTTGTGAGTAATCAAGTCTGTGGTCTCTGACACCAGAGTCTCATGTCTTCTGCCAACATCCATTAAACAGCAACAGGATAACTAATCAGCCTTTAAGTAACATCAAATCCCAGACCCAACACTGGTCCGCCAAATCTAGTGGTAAATGTTAGTAAAAGACTGAAGTAATTGTATATACAGGCAAGACCAAAGGCTTAAGATACCTAGGACTAAAGGATTAGGTCACCCTTTTGGATAACGAACCGTGAGGAGCTGGCTAAAGACAAAGAATAGGAACAGACAGTGAAAGAAGTCATAAATACAATAATAAATAATAATAAAAATATTAATGAATAAATAATAATAAACAATGAATGTGGCTTCTACTTTCATTTCCATCCTTGTTCTTATATTTATACTAGAGGCCCGGTGCATGAATTTGTGCACCAGTGGAGTCCCTTGGCCTGGCCTGTGGGATTGGGCTGAAACCGGCTCTTCGACATCTCCTGAGGGGTCCCGGATTGCGAGAGGGCGCAGGCCAGGCCAAGGGTCCCCACCAGTGCACGATCAGGACCAGGGAGGGATGTGGGAGGGCTCCAGGGCGTGTCTGGCCCATCTCACTCAGTCCCGATTGGCCTGACCCCAGCAGCAAGCTCACCTACCGGTCAGAACATCTTCCCCCTGGTGGTCAGTGCACATCATAGCGACTGGTCAACCAGTTGACTGTCTGCTCCCTAATGGTGAGTACACATCATAGTGAGCAGTTGAGTGGCCTTAGCATATCATTAGCATATTACTCTTTGACACTTAGCATATTAGGCTTTTATTATATAGGATAAGTTTTAACTAGTTTCCTATCTTCTTTTCCATCCAGAATCATACCAAAACATCTATTATTACTTAGCCCTTAGGATCTTGAAATGATGATAGAATAAAAGATTATCACTAAGTGATCTTGAACTTGGAGTTAGATACGGTTAAGTGAAAAAATTTGATTGGTGACTTTGTTTTTGAATGATAGGAATGAGAATAGCAGCACACATGTTTGTATTGGACAACCTAAGGTGTAGACCATAGTGGACACTTGTAGATCCTGGTTACTTAGCAACCAATTTCCCCTGCCTATTAGAACCCCAAGCTCCCATTTCCAGAAAATTCCTCATTATGAACTATCTTGGAAAGGGCAATTCTCAGAGCCTGCCTCTCATTATGAAAGCAGATGCCCTAATCGGTTTGGCTCAGTGGATAGAGCGTCGGCCTGCGGACTGAAGGGTCCCGGGTTCGATTCCGGTCAAGGGCACGTACCTTGGTTGCGGCCACATCCCCAGTGGGGGTTGTGCAGGAGGCAGCTGATCGATGTTTCTCTCTCATCGATGTTTCTAACTCTCTATCCCTCTCCCTTCCTCGCTGTAAAAAATCAATAAAATATATTTAAAAAAAAAAAAAGCAAAAAGTCAAGATTTTTTTTTTTCTATTCACAGTAGAGCCTAAATCTGGCAAATGATAGAAGGCCAGCCAATTAGACAACTACCTCCAGGATTCTGAACCTTGAGTGAATGAAAGGTGGAGGGAAAACCACCTAATGGCAGCAACAGCAAGTGGTTAAGACTGTTCCTGCACAGTAACCTCGACTCCAGGGTTTCTGCAGCCTTGCTACCAGATAATCCCTGGTTCCTGCTTGTCTTCCAGCTGTGGTCAATGCTGTAAGCTCCTGTATTCTTTTTTTTTTTTTTTTTGCATTTTTATTTTTTTTTATTTTTTTTAAATATATTTTATTAATTTTTTACAGAGAGGAAGGGAGAGAGATAGAGAGTTAGAAACATCGATGAGAGAGAAACAAAAGTTGATCTCTTACCCCCTTCCCTCCTGCCCCCCAACCCTCCCCAGCCTTCCCGCTGCAGTTTGACAATCTGTTTGAGGCAGCTCTGCCTCTGTATCTATTATTGTTCAAAAGTTTGTAATGGTCTCTATTATCCATGAATGAGTGAGATCATGTGGTATTTTTCCTTCATTGACTGGCTTATTTCACTTAGCATAATGCTCTCCAGTTCCATCCATGCTGTTGCAAATGGTAAGAGTTCCTTCTTTTTTACAGCAGCATAGTATTCCATCGTGTAGATGTACCACAGTTTTCTAATCCATTCATCTACTGATGGGCACTTAGGCTGTTTCCAAATCTTAGCTATGGTGAATTGTGCTGCTATGAACATAGGGGTGCATATATCCTTTCTGATTGGTGTTTTTGGTTTCTTGGGATATATTCCTAGAAGTGGGATCACAGGGTCAAATGGGAGTTCCATTTCCAGTTTTTTGAGGAAACTCCATACTGTCTTCCATAGTGGCTGCACCAGTCTGCATTCCCACCAGCAGTGCACAAGTGTTCCTTTTTCTCCACATCCTCTCCAGCACTTGTCGTTTGTTGATTTGTTGATGATAGCCATTCTGACAGGTGTGAGATGGTACCTCATTGTTGTTTTGATTTGCATCTCTCGGATGATTAGTGACTTTGAGCATGTTTTCATATGTCTCTTGGCTTTCTGAATGTCCTCTTTTGAAAGGTGTCTATTTAGGTCCTTTGCCCATTTTTTGATTGGATTGTTTATCTTCCTTTTGTTAAGTTGTATGAGTTCCCTATAAATGTTGGAGATTAGGCCCTTATCAGATATAATGTTGGCAAATATGTTCTCCCATGTAGTGGGCTTTCTTGTTGTTTTGTTGATGGTTTCTTTTGCTGTGCAGAAACTTTTTATTTTGATGTAGTCCCATTTGTTTATTTTCTCTTTAGTTTCCAATGCCCTAGGATCTGTATCGGTGAAGAAATTGCTTTGGCATATGTCTGAGATTTTGTTGCCTTTGGATTCTCCTAGTATTTTTATGGTTTCCCAGCTCCTGTATTCTTGCAATAAGTTGTTTTTTACCTAAGACAGAATAGGTAGCTGTTGCAGATGGTAGTTGTTATGAGAATAAAATATGACAAAGCATGTAAAACACTTTGCAGAATGGCTGGTAGAAAATAAGTGCTCAAGAAGTGTTTCATAAGAGACCCTAAGGTTAGTGATATGCAGTAATTTACAGTCTTGGAGAGGTGAGTGTACAGAAGTTGAGCCATTTTAGTTAGTGAGCCTAGATGACTACCCAGCATCTAATGCTCAAATCAGCCTTGTGGTTCTCTCCTATCACTTTCAATAGAGCTTACATAAGCTTTTAAATTCCAGGTATGCTTTAGTTCATTTAACATGAGGAAACTATAGTGGTACCCAGGAAGGTCTCAAAACGTATCCCTCAATGCTAAGGGTCTCCTGGACTTCATTGACACAATAGAAACAACTGGATATGTGCAGCAGTGACTATGACTCAGTCCTGCTTTGTAGTGCCCTTTACTAGTGCCATCAGGTAAGAAAATGAATATAAACAAAAATTTAGGAAAAGAAATGAAAAGGTGTGCAACCTAATTAAATAAGATGCCACTATACACCCACTAGAATTGCTAGCATTATAAAGACTGAGAATACTAAGTATTGACAAGGATGTAGAGCAAAAGCCTCTCTCACACACAGCTGGCAGAAATGTGAACTGGCAAAATGTTGTAAACTATGACAGTATCTATAAAACTTTATGCAGCATAATCTATAACTCAACAACTCCATTCTTAGGTATTTCCCAACAGAAATGCATACATGTGCACATCAAAAGACATGTACAAAAATGTTCAAAGTAGTGCTCTTCTCAACAGTCCCGAACTGAAAATGACCCAGATGTCCATAACGATAGGATGGATAAAATGTGGTGTTTTTATACAATGGAATACTATATAGAATGAGGATGAACTAGAGCTATTAGTATATCTAACAGCATAGATAAAAATCACAAACATAGTCTTTAAGAAACTAAGACAAGAGTATTTATGATTCCATTTATATAAGTTCAAAAAAAGTAAAAGAAAAATCTATGGTGATAGAAGAATAATAGTTACCTTTGAGGGATAGTGACTGAGAAGGGCATAAGGAGGGATCACTTGGTAACAATTCATTGAGCTGCACTTTATGATTTGTATCCTTTTACATGAATCCTCTACTTCATTGGAAAATGCACTTAAAAACAAAAGGCCAGAAATGACTGAAAGGGTGATGGAGGAAAAGGCTCCATAAGAAGTTGAAAAAAAAAAAGAAAAAGCTGCTGGTTCTGCAGAACCCCCTTTCATCACTATGTATAAGATTGGCTACTATGTTACAGAGAGATGACATGACCTAAATCAAATTATCTAAAAATAATAAAACTAATTAACGGTAGCCCAGGGATTGGAACTCAGGTTTTCTAATTGCAGTGTTCTCAAATTCTTACAGAAATGTTTCATAGAGGAATCCTTGTCAGTCAGGTACTCATTATCCTGATTCCCAAAGTACTGAGGTCATAAGGGTAAGCAAAAATAGTCATTACACAAAAACATTCATGAAAGAACAAAGACACATATAAAATCGGTCCTCACTCAAACATTCCTTCTCTGGCCAAACCAGCTTCTATTCCTGCCAATCCCTATCAACTGCCCTTGTCAGTCATTCTTGGTGAGTCTCTCTTGTGTTATGATGTTAAATAGAACAACACAAGTGCAACGTAAATCAACTGCAAAATGAACCTACACATCTTAGATGCAAAAGAGGCAGGATTCCATGAAGTTGGGAAAAGTACTATTGGAGAACTGCTGGACTTACAGGCAAAGCCATTGACAAAAAAAGGATCCAGCAGATTAAGGTCAGTTAACCACCGAAGAAGAAATGTCACCTAGCATCCATTTTCCCTTCCTACTCAGTACAGAATCCTGATTTTTCAGTTACTGTATTTCTATTTTGACAGTAGGTAAACAGATGTTAATATAGTCCAAAGCTAAGTCTACGCAATGGATATAAATCCATTTTAAAACCTAAGGAGCTAAATTACACAGTCTCAGGCAATCCCCTCTCCTCAAGTAAACATGTGACACTGTAACCTACGAGCACGTTGTCTCTGCAAGAAATGAGGCAATGCTTTATCATGCTACAGTCCACGGAAGAAAACGCATTATCTGAAGGAGTGGAAAGGTTGCTGAAAACAAATGTGAGCCCTGGTGGACTGTGTCCAACTACCGTAGTTAAATGCACCAGAAATTTGAAGTCAGTAGTGCTGTAATACATAAAAATGGTGGTGTGGTCACAATGAAAGAAAGCAACATGAATGGATACATACAAATAGATACATAAAGTAAGTTACATAAAATACTGAATTCAGGCATTTCACAGCTCTTTCAGCACAAAGGCTAGGAAAAGATTGAAAGGCGTTCCCACAGAGGATCGCCTGCATTCATGCGCCACGCCAGCCAGGAGCGGATGAACAAAGACAAGATCCCATCGGCCAGAATTCCCGTAAAGAAGCCAAACCTAAATATCTTCATAAGGATCTTAAATTCCTCTACGGTCATCCCCATTCCCATCAGAACCACTAGATAAGCAAACCAGGTCTGGCAGGTACTCCGACAACCTGCTTTTGTCCTCTTGAAAAACTGGGCCAGGGTCACAAAACCGAAACATGCTTACAAGTCTCCTTAGACTCTTATTTCCTATAAAGTTTACAGAATCAAAAAGTAATCAAGTGATTTTTTTTTAATGCTCTATTGGTATAAGATGTTATGGAATTTAAAAAAAAACACACACACAAAACTCTAGCCGACATTCTCTGGCGTATTAAAATCGGTTCTTTTCATAACCCACCTTTCGCCGACGCGTGAAGCCCTGAACGAAGGCGCCTCCTACCCCAGACAGAACAAAGAGCCCGTCCGCGCAGCAGAGGCGCACGGGGCCCTCCAAAGGCAGCGGCACGGCGTTGATCGATGGCCGTCTCAGCTCGAAATTAACATGCAGGGGAGGGTGCCGCAACCTCGGAAGGGGGCGGGGATGCTTATGCGAGAGGAGCTAGATTTCAGGCCCGGCCATGCTTCTCTCCCCGCTGCGGGGGCTTCTGGTTGGGCTGTGCCATTGGGCTTCTTCGCACCCGATCTCCTGACACCTGACACCGCGCTTACACGGCTCGCCGGTGGAGGGGGGCTCCTCGCCTCCCAAGGCCATGCCTAGGGCAGAGCCGCCACACCACCGACACCGGCGCCGAATGCCAGCCCGGGGAAGCTCCCAGGGTCTGACCTGGGAGTCCGGGCATCGATAGACGAGGAGGCACTGAAAGCGACCCTCTCCTAACAGCAGCTGGCTGGCGTGGAAATGGGAGGAAGGGCGAGGACGGAGGAAGAAGAGGGTCTGGGTCCACAGGGCGCGCGCATTTCGGCCCAGGAAGCAAGGGGCCAGAGTCCGGACCCCGCCACCCCCCGCCCCGCCGTCCGCCACATACCTGTTTCCGCATGTTATTCATGACACCCATGAAGCCCGCCAACAATTTCGCTTCTTCTCGAGCAGCAAGCTTCTTCTCCGTCTTCTTCTTGCAGCTTTTCTCCACCACAGAGGTGGCCATCCTCCGTCAGCTCGGTGCACGCCCGGGCTCGCCGGGCCGGCCGAGGG
>NW_005364372.1:962402-964289 GCF_000412655.1 Myotis brandtii
CCAAGTGGCCTCGGTCCCGGCCGGAGCGGGGCGAGCTTTGACTTCCCGCTGGCCAAAAGTGGCGCGTCCTCTTCCCTTTGTCCGTGACAGATTTTTTTTTTTTACAAATTTACATTACGTGGCGAGATGATCTTTTTTGGATAATTGGGCGGTTGAATGCATTAAAGTATCTCCCATTAGTGTCATCAACATAGGAACAGGGTTGGTGTTTTCTTCCCTGCACTGTCAGAGATTGGCCTCTTGTAGGCGCTCAACAAGTATCACTTGGCTGCAAGTTAAAGGCTTATTACACCGAATTATTTACTCATCCATTTCCTACTAGTAGACATTTAAGTTGTTTAGATTTTTTTCTATTATCTATCCCTTTTTACCTCCTTGTGAAACTGGAAAAGTTGGCGTTCGTGCTGCCTGTCACTACCAGAACCAGTAAGTAGAGACAAGGATTGAATTTTTATGGGTGCTTTAATTCACATGGCTGGCCATCTGGAAGACGGTGTGTTACATACCCTAAAAGACCGTCTTACATCTCCTCTCAAGCTGACCTTTTTTATAAGGAGGAGAAAAGTGTAGGTAAAGGGTTTGAAGTTCAGGAGAAAGTAGGTAAAGGGTCTGGGGCTCAGGGAAAAGGTTTAATCAGATAAAGCTGCAGCCCGGTCATTTTCCCAGCATCCCTTCATCTACCCACGGGTGGCTCTTTATCTGCTTCCTGGGAGGCTGACATTCTCTCCCTGGAGCACAATAGTTCAGATACTGTCTTGGTCTCTGGCAGTCCTCCTGGGACACAAAGGTCGAATTGCTTGTGGGTCTCCTGAAGGCGGGGTAGGTCCAGTCATACATTTCAGTCCCTGAAACAATAGTCTTCTGTTACCAAGACTATTAACTATATAACTAAAACGAAACATTTTTAACTTCTTGATTTCCCTGTCATTCCCCACTGTTAGTCTATCTTATTTCGATGAGATTAGTTTCACTTGGAAAAAAAAAAGATTAGTTCCATATGGAAGTAATCATTTTGCTGTTGAGCACGCATCTTAGCATTAGAGCAGTGGTTCTCAACCTTGGCTGCACATTAGAATCACCTGGGAATCTTTTTAAAATCCTGATTTCTGGACCTCATCCTCCGGAAATTCTGTTTCTTTGTTACTAATGTTGTGGCCCCACCCCATAACAAAGAAACAGAATTTCCGGAGGATGAGGCCCAGAAATCAGGATTTTAAAAAGATTCCCAGGTGATTCTAATGTGCAGCCAAGGTTGAGAACCACTGCATTAGAGTCTTGTAGGGGATTTGGGAATACACTTGAGGGAGCACACTGTATGCAACAACAACAAGCTATGATACTGAAAAAGATGAAAAGAATGAAAACAAATGCCTCCCTAAGACCAGTAACACTAGGTAGTCCGCAGGTTAGTTTGAAACTAATCAAATCCAAACAAATCAAAAACAAAGAATCCCTCTCTTTGTTTTATCTTGGACACTACTTCATTTACTTGCTTTACTTTATGCTCTTTGAGCTGTGAATTATCAGTCAGGTTGAAACAGCAGAGTCCTTTAAATTCTTCACATCGGTGATTTTGTGAACGGATCATGAGAATTCTCGTGTTTTTGTTCTAAGGCTTGTGGCCAATCACGAGAATTCTTGGCTGTTCATTGTCATTTAGAGAGAAACAGTGTAACGGAACATGCGTCCGCTGAAGTTAAAAATTACAAAAGGAATTAAAAGTGATTAGTCTCTTGTCGTTAGTAATAAAAAATAACTGTTTTTTATATCAATTTGATATTTTTAAAGTGCTCAGTAACCATGGATAGTGACGAAGAACATGATAAAATTCTGGACATATTTGCTGACAATTTATCAGATATTCCAAGTGAAAGTGATGAAAGCTTT
>NW_005364372.1:965136-974425 GCF_000412655.1 Myotis brandtii
GAGAATTATCATTAGATGAAGGCATGATTCCCTGGAGGGGATGTCTTCTATTTCAAACTTACAACTCAGCTAAAATTATTAAATATGGTTTACTTGTAAGAATGGTATGTGAGAGCAAGCCTGGGTATATTTGCAATATGGAAATTTACACAGGTGAAGGAAAAAAATTGAATGACTTTATTCTGTCACTACTTTGACCGTATCTGGAATTGGGGCATCACATATACCAAGATAACTATTACAATAGAGTTTCAATTGCAGAAGTAATGGTAAGAGAAGAGAAATGCATTACATTTGCCAGCTTTGTTTAGTTCCACTTCATATTACACAGTGTTTTACAAAGTATCATACTTTAAAAAGATATTAGCTTGTAAGAGCATGCAATAAATAACTTCAAAATGCAATGGGTATTTAATTTTAAAGTGTGCCTTTAACATTTATGTAAAATGTTTTTTGTACTCATTCAATAGAAACTTATCTGGCCACTGGGTGAAGCTAGCAATAAAACTACTGGTCCGCAATGTGCTAAAAGGAGGCAGTCTATAGCTGCCTGATTTTCTATTAACACTTCCCTAACTTGTCCTACTTCTTGACTGATACTGATGGCACTAAAGGCTAGAGAGTTGGCATTCAAAGCCTTTACCACAGTGCGGGCTGATCTACTTATTTCTGTATTCAAAGAGGTTACCATGACTGGCATTACACATAAAAATATATTCAGCGGGGCAAGAAAGGAGCAAATCACTGTTACAATCAGGTGCATGGGAGAGCTCCCTTGGAGCCCGTCAGTCTTCTAGAGAGCATGGTCCCCTGGAACTGTTTGCTGGAACACAGGAATAAACAGTCCTTCCATATATTAGAGACAATCCTGCAGGCAAGTTGACGTGACCAAAGGCATAAGGTACATTAGTGGTGGTGTTGCAATTCACCTCCACGCCTCCTGAAAGCACAAAACAATTTTTAGTACAGTTGACAAAAGTTGCACAATCCTCAGTTGGGGCTACATTAGTAACTTTTTTTTTTAATTAAATCTTTATTGTTCAGGTTACATTTGTTCCTCTTTTTTTCCCCCCCATAACTCCCCTCCTCCCAGTTCCCGCCCCACCCTCCGCCCTCACTCCCCACCCACTGTCTTTAGAGTTACCACACGTCTCCAGTTATAAATATCAGGCCCATATTGTTTTCTTAGCTTTTCTAAATGTCAAAAGGCCTCCATTTGCTCCTTTTGTGAAGGTAACTGAGATCATTCACCTGGAGGGAAGAGTTCCCAGTGGATAAAAGAAGGTGGTAACAAACTTGGATACTTTGATATCAGATTTTTTGTTGTTAATCCTCACTCAAAGATATTTTTCCACTGATTTTCTACAGAGTGGAAGGGAGGGGGACAGACACAGAGAGAGGAATATTGATGTGAGAGAGACATATGCAACTGAGGTACATGCCCTTGACCGGAATTGAACCTGTGACCCTTCAGTCAGTGGGCCAAACCCTCTATCCACTGAGCCAAACCAGCCAGGGCTGGGATCATATACACTAGTATATATATTTTTAATTTTATTGATTTCAGAGAGGAAGGGAGAGGGAGAGAGATAGAAACATCAATGATGAGAGAGAATCACCAATGGTCTGCCTCCTGCATAACCCCCACTGGGGATCTAGTCAAGAAACCCGGCCATGTGCCCTTGATGGGAATCAAACCTGGGACCCTTCAGTCCGCAGGCCAACGCTCTATCCACTGAGCCTATCCGGCCAGGGCTGGGATCATATTTTTAAAAAGAGCTTTAGATCTGGATTATGACAGCGGAACCCTGGGTCTTGTAAACATTGATCAATATGACAGGCAAAAGGTAATTTTTCAGTGTTATTTTAAAAATGTCTAATGAGGCTGAGCATGTTCTCATATGTTTATTGGCCATTGATGAATTGCCTGCTTATGTCCTTTGTTCTTTTTTTCTTTTTCTTTTTCCCCCCTTATTGATTTGTAAGCATTTTTTCTTGAGGCAGGTTTTAGGCAAGTTGAGTTTTAGATAATAGATGTGAGAAAAATGTCCAGTAAGCATTGAAAACTCAGGATGAGGTCTCCAAGAAAAGAGTATAAATGAGCAAAAGCATATTACTGATTCATAGCTCAGGGAGGAAAAGGATCCAGCAGAGGCAAAACAGTATTCAGAGTGACCTAGAAAAACATGTCCTCATGTGACCCTTAGCTGTCAACGTTCTTTTACTACACAGTTTAGTGTGGCCTGCATGCCTGCAGGGAGTCCAGTCTTTTTTGAGTTTTACTCCCCAAGAAGCCCCAGGGGTGTTGATTCATGTCCAGATGTTTGTCCTTCTAGCTATTATTTTTTCTTAGCAAGTCCAAAACTCAGTGTGCCCCCTTGAGGCTAGAGGATGCCACAGAGCCGCCCTGATGGTGTAACTCCAGAATGTGCTACTAATGCAGTGTTGACTAAGACACTCCCTGCACTGCCCTCTGAAACCCGAGCCCTGGCCAGGCCATGTTCTCTTTGCCCACTGACCATGTGCACTATCTCCACTACTGCTGAAGCTGAACCTCAGGGTTGTCATCTGCTGACCCAGGCCAAGCAAACCGCTATGGCTCTAATTGTGCCACCAGGGATATTGCAGATCCTAACCCAGGTTATGATTATTCTTTATAGTACAGAGGAGAAATGCACAATGTGTTGTCAAATGGGATCTACATAAAATATGACCAAGCCTTATCACCTTCAAACTCTTATGATTCACACTCACTTCTCTGGGGCCCCTGCCTGCCTCTGGGTGGCTGTGTTGGGGGCAGATCCACCGATGAATCCAGGCCAGGATTCAGGTTTCCTAGTTGATTGCCTCACCTATCTCTACCTGTCCTCATGGTAAATCATCTCCTAGGGATCTTGTTGTTCTTTTCTGTCGCCTAATTTAAGTCCATCGAACAATTGTGATTCATTTGAACTTGGGAGGGAAAGAGACAAGTTCTCACTTCCATTCCTCCAAAGAGTACCATCATGTGTTGATGGCTCTGACCCATGCATTCTCATTCCCAGCAGCATTTGTTTGGGGTTGGAGAGTGCTATCAAAATGTTCTGTTGTGACTCGTAGACACAGAGAACAGACTGATGGTAGCCAGAAGGGAAGGGAGTTGGGGGACCAGGTAAAAAAGGTGGAGGGACTGAGAAGTATAAATTGGTAGTTACAAAATCGTCATGGGGATATAAAGTACAGCATGGAATATAGTCAATAATAGTGTAATAACTATGGACGGAGTCAGGGAGTACTAGAAATATCAGGTGGGGGAACACTTTGTAAAGTATATAATTGTCTAACCACTATGCTGTACACCTGAAACAATACGAAATAATGTTGAATGTCAACTGAAATTGAAAAATAAAGAAAAAATCCTGTTGCATCACATCAGCACCTTTCTCACTCTCTTACCCTGGCAAAGTTACCCGAAATGTTGGACCCCTAGCAGAGGTGAGCTTTCTACGAGGTCCCTACCCAGTGAGGAGCCTCAGAATGTATTTATAAGCTCATATCTTTTTGTAACATTTGCAAAAGTAGATATTTTTGTATTCTTTTTCTCAAAGCTCTCTCCTCCCACTTATAAAAACTTCAGGCTCTGCAAAACCTGGACCCATCCCTGATCTTAGGCAAAACTTTGTAAAAAAAGTTATTTTGTTGTTTTAACTTTTAAGAGGTAAAGCAGCATAATAGTATCTAACCCATTTGATTTGATCCCTGATTCCATTTCTCACTAGCTGTGAAATGCTGTGTGTGTTACTTAACTTCTCAAAACCTGAGGTTCCTCAGGTAGAAAATGGAGAAATAATGTATGTCTTCCAGGATTGTTGTGGGGATTAAAGCACCTAGAGTGGTGTTTGGCACTTAGTAGGTAATCAAAAGTTTTGTATGTTATTATTGATTTATTTGCTGCAAAAATACCTTTCCTGGAGGAGTGGGAACTTATTTCCCATGTTTTCTACATATCTATTCTCATTTCTTACCTAGACGTGACAAAACACACACACACAAAAACAAAACAACCTTGAACATGAGAAGAAGAAGCTAGAAGAATGGGGCTCTGCTCTGAACTCCTAACTGAGTAATTCCATTGCCAGGCAGTAAGTTTTTTTGTTCATATCTCAAGTCTGAGGTTTTCTGGATGATTAGATTGCCTTGACTTTCCCAATATTATATTACAAAAACAATTCATATCTCAAGAAGGCTAGAAAATGTCTTTCAAAACCATTCACTTTTGGTCTAAATCTCAAAGGGAAAAATCTGATACTGAAAGTATAATGAGGAGTCAATATTCTTTGAAATGTGATGGAAAGGGACAAGGTGGTGGTCTTCAGCCCATATACCAATATGTCAAGTGGCCATGCCTGGAAATAGTGTGTGTTTTCCCAATTAAAATGCCAAACATACTTAGTCTTCCATACTCATGAGAGACTTGTACCAATATGTCAAGTGGCCATGCCCGGAAATATAGTGTGTGTATGTGTGTGTGTTTTCCCAATTAAAACGCCAAACATACTTAGTCTTCCATACTCATGAGAGACTTAAATGGGAAAAAAGATTATGATTTAGCCCTGGCTGGTGTGGTTCAATTGGTTGGGTGTTGTGATTCATGTTTCTCTCTCTCTCTCTCTCTCTCTCTCTCTCTCTCTCTCTCTCTCCCTTCCCCTCCCTTTTTCTCTCAAATCAATAAAACTATATTTTTAAAAATATGATAATTTAGTCACATCCTCAGCTTAAAAGATGAATTATGTACATAGATGCTCTGTGAAAAAGACTCGGAATGAAAGACAATACTTCAAATACCTTCAAGGAATTATTTGGAACACAGAGGAAACCCATGGAACATTTTTTATAATTGCTTAATTGACTGCTTTGCCTGTGGGTCATACACTAATTCACTGTAACCATAGCTTGTAATTAAAATGCTGTTTTAGTTAAGAAGACAACATGACAATGAATCCGTCCATGAAAGGATTTCAGCCCAAGGCGTTTGTTCTGCCTCTGAACTCAGGTCAAGTTGGCTGGCGTTAAGAACATGCTCTTTCTGAATTCCTTCCCACTGAGCTTCATCTTTCTCCAGTTTATCTTGAACATCCATCTGCTGCCCATCCCACCCTTTTAAGGACAGATGTATTCTCCTGAGCTTATATTTATCTTCGTTCTTCCTCATTGCCCTCCCCTCTATCCCACAAACACACACATCAGAGCCACCCTGTAAAATCAGTGGGATTTTGCCTCCCCCCCACTTCCTTCTCACAGACTTTCTAGGTAACTCTTCCCAGATTCTCTAGGTTTATTTTCTATCCTATTTCCCTCTACATTTCCACATACCTTTCCCCACACTCCACAAGCATTTCCAAAAATAGACAACACACACAGAAAAAATTACAAACGATTTTCTAAATCCCCCAAATAGGTTTAACACAATCCCCAACTATTGCTGTACCAACATTCAAAATCTGTTGGGAAAATCTGTGTGTGTGTGTGTGTGTGTGTGTGAGCATTTAAGGGAAAACAAATCTTCTGTCTTACTATGTAATTTCTGGTTCCCTCACTGTGTTCAATAAAAAATCAGACAAAACAAATTATTCTAACAAGTAATTTTATCCAAGAATTTTGCTTTTAGCCCTGGCCAGTGTGGCTAAGTTGGTTGGGCATCATCCTGTGCACCAAGAGGTCACCAGTTGGATTCCTGGTTGGGGCCCAGGCCCAGGTTGCTGGCAGGTTGCAGGCTCAATCCCCCGTTGGGGGCCTGCAGGAGGCAGCCGATCTATGTTTCTCATCCATGCTTCTCTCTCTAAAATCAATAAAAACATATTTTAAAAAGAATTTTGCCTTTAAAGCTCTGTACTGTTCCACACATTATCTGAGATACCTACCTGCCCTTTAAACACAGAAGTTCCCAGGTACTTGACCTATGTCACTTTCTTCTTAGCTCCTACCTGTGTACAGAAGAAGGGAGCTATCCTTACATGCACCCAAGGGTATTGCTTTCTTTGTAGTTTTGATGCCTTTGAGATTGTGAGACATATATATCTATATATCTCTATATATATCTCTATATATGATTTTTAAAATTCTTTTCTTTTCTTTCTTTCTTTCTTTCTTTCTTTCTTTCTTTCTTTCTTTCTTTCTTTCTTTCTTTTTTTTCTTGCAGCAGCTCTCTGGACTTGTCCTTCCCAGCCTTTCATCAGCTGACTGCCACCATGAAGGACATGACCTGGACTTTTAAATACAACTCACTATAACCATCTCACTATCCTAAAATACCAAAGCTCTGTGTAAGAAAAAATGGGTCCAAGGGCCTTTACTGAAAGAACTTTAAAACATTTATAACTTCCTTATATTCGCTATTTCTGTTATTCCTTCTTTGTTTCCCTACAAAACTGATGAACATTCTACAGGGCAATAAAACCATAACATCTTTGGGTCTGATTTCTCTGAAGGCTGTAAAATCATAACACCTTATCAAAGCCTTCAGGGTAACCTCTAACTTCACAGGGCAGTAGCACCACTTTCCCTTTTATCAACTGGGGATTGTTAGTCAAATATACTTTGAAAACAAAGTGGCCGTACCCACTAGAATGGGAGGAGGGTAAGTCAGAACTGCAAAGTTCCACTCAGTCTTTCTTCCAGTATTAACTTTGAAAGTTCCCAACATTAATCTTTGTAAGGGAGCCGGTACTTTCCTGTACCGCCATTGCTAGAATTGTGTTTAAAGTAGGAATAAATAGGCTCTAGGAGGCATACCTAGAGATGTAGCCCATGACTTTCAGTTTTGTGTGAAATCTGTTTTGGCTACTCAGAAACCTCTTTTGTTCACCAGCTAATTGCCCATGGACTTCTATTTAGGCAAAACAACAACAATAACAAACAAACAAAAAGACACAACAAAAAACCCCACAAAAAAACGGCCCCCTTTCTAGCTGCCTTCACAGCCACTGCTGCTTCTCCTGAATGCAGAGGACTGTTTATAAAACCAGGACCAAGAGAAACCTTGTGGATGGCAGGGATTTATTTGTTCTCCTTATCTTGGAATTCTTATCCCAACATGGCACATTCAGTAAATGAAGTAAGCATTACAAACTTCACCAGACTATAAGTACTTTTTGTCCGTGAACTTTACCTAGTGCTGGAATGTGATGAAATGGGATGAATGGAGTTTCTGAAATGCCTGTTCAAATGTCAGTATCTTTTCAGAAAACAAGGCAATCAGGTATCCTGTTAACTCACATGCATGTTTTGTTTGTTTGTTTTTTAAGGAAAAAACTGTTTTTGGTTCTTTTTTTATTGAAAAATCATCGAGAGGTGGCAGATTGATGATTCTCTCTCATCATTCATGTTTCTGTCTCTCTCTCCCTCTCCCTTCCTCTCTGAAATCAAAAAATAGATTTAAAAGCAAAAGAAAATCTTATATACATTTCTTCATCCTCCTGCTAATTTTTTTCTCTCTTATAAATTCTTCAACAGATATAGTAACTTAACTATGTCCCAAAATTTGGTTCATTTGTGATTTTTAAAGGAAAACTCCTCTTCTTTGGGGCACTATGAGCTTCTCAGTGATCAGAAATGAACACAGCACTTGTTGCTACATGCTCACTTGGCATTAGCTGCTACTTGCTTCAGACAAGCAGGGAAAAAGCTGTTTCCAAGACTGAAATATAATAACATCAGTTGACAGATTCAATAGTATTCCCCCAAAGTGGATAAAAATCATATTCTTTACCTGGTAATCTGTGATATAGTCTTAGGAAGAATCTTGTAACACAACAGCATTTTACTAGTGTGTGTGTGTGTTTGTGTGTGTGTGTAGAAGAGAGAGAGAGAGGTGTTTAAATGTTTATTTGATTACTAGAGGCCCATCGCATGAAATTCATGCCTTGGTAGGGTCCCTAGTGGCTGCCAGCTGCTGGCCGGGGCCTCCCTCCATTCCCCCGGCTGGCCCTGCCCCCTGGTCGAACTCCTGGACAACTCCTGGTCGAGGGGACATTTTGCATACTACGCTTTTATTATGTAGGATTTTTGCTTGAGAAACAATCTAGATTTTTAGAGAGAGTTTGGGCCCAGCTCACATGAACTCTGTGCGAAGGCATAACGAATCCATGGGACAAGAGTGTGCTCTCTCTCCCCCCTCTGGCTGCCTCACAAAGGCACTGGGAGAAGGCTGGACCCTCCACCTCCGAGTGGCTGTATGTAATGCTTAGGTCCAAGAATCTGACATTAGCCAGGGTTCCTGTCCTCTGGGTGGGGCGGGATGCCATTTGCTCTGATGAAAACTGCAGCTAAGGGGAGGAACTAGTAAGGGGATGAGCTAGTAAGAGAACTCCTTAGAATCAAGTGATACCTAATTGTCACAGGCAAAGAAAAAAACCCCACAATGGGAAAAAGTGTATTTCCTGCTTTAGAGAAAGCTCTAGAGCAGCGGTTCTCAACCTGTGGGTCGCGACCCCTTTGGCGGTCGAACGACCCTTTCACAGGGGTCGCCTAAGACCATCCTGCATATCAGATATTTACATTACGATTCATAACAGTAACAACATTACAGTTATGAAGTAGCAACGAAAATAATTTTATGGTTGGGTCACAACATGAGGAACTGTATTTAAAGGGCCAGAAGGTTGAGAACCACTGCTAGAGGATCACAAGCCACAGCTACAGTGTCCTTGGAGAACACTGACTTCTCCATCACTGCCAAGGAGGGGGTGAAAATGAATATTTTACTTTATCCATTTGGAAACCCTGTTTAACCTCAGAGGAATAGAGATTGTCTGAGACAGAATATTTGATTTCTTGCTCATGGTTCATATCTTGTCCTCTTTCTGCCTCTAAAACAATTTCCGCAAATCCTTGTGGTTTCTCATCCTCTTCCCTTTTCTGGTTATATGTAAATCAATGTCCATAAGAGATTAAAGCAAGAAAATAAATTAGAATTAAAATACCCATTTTTGTTTTGCAGCCCTTCCTCAAACCCTGCTTGGCACCTGGAAATTTATGTCTGTGTTTTTCTACATATTAGTATCTTTTCCTTAGTAGAAACATGGTAGAAAGTCTCAGACGTCAGTGAAAAACCCCAGCCTCTAAGAAAAGTAGGACATAGCAACTCAATCGGCTTGGAAAAGTCAGTATAAACTCAAGACTTACAAAAGGCGTATTTCCCAGCTCTGCCCCAGCAAGAAGCAGCACGCACTCACCACAAACTCTCAATGCTCACATTTGGGTCTTTGATACTTTTCTCCACTAGAAGGAGCCTGAACTCCTCCGACTGTAG
>NW_005364372.1:974518-974919 GCF_000412655.1 Myotis brandtii
TATAATTCTATTGCCAGAAAACGAGAATTCTTTAAAAATACAGTAAAGTCTGTGCGGACAGGGCAAAAGGAGCACATTCAAGGTGTTCCCACTGATTAAATTTTGAAAATCACAAGAATCAAACGATTATTTTTACTATTTAAGTTCATAATGAAACGCAAAAGCAAAAAGTTAGATGGAGCAGGAGGCGCCATCATGGGAGTGGACACCCCCACAACAAAGACAAAAGGTTTGGCGCAAGGAGCCCTCGAGCCAGGACATCCACCTGAGGCTGTTGGTCACGCTGTACAGGTTTTGGGCCAGACGAGCCAATTCACCTTGCAAGTCGTATAGAAGAGGTTCATGAATGGCACCTACCAGCCGCCCCTATTCCTTTCCCTGATGATCCAAAAGATGATGCT
>NW_005364372.1:975002-977352 GCF_000412655.1 Myotis brandtii
GCAAAACCGCTGTAGTTGTAGGGACAATAAACCATGACGTGCATCGAGGAGGTGTCAAAACTGAAGGTGTGAGCAGCCACGCTGGAGCCGAATCCTCAAGGCCAGACACAAGATCCTCATCCTCAACTAGCTGGCCCTGGACTCTCCCAAGGGCTGTGGCATGGTCCTGCTCTCTGGTCCTCACAAGGGTGGAGAGCTGTTCCGGGATTTCACCAAGGCTCCTGGAACCACGCCAAACTCTACCTGCGCCAGGGGCCAAGGGGCCAGCCACAGCTACAAAACCCCAGATCCTAGCTTGTTATTAAAAATATTTTGGATGTTGACAAAGAACAAGGTTAAAATGTAAGCAAAAAAGTGGATATGAGACAAAAGAATGGTGACTATGAATATGTTTGTTCAATGTTTACTTAATGAAATGAGATAGTTTTTTGTTTTCAATTTATGCCTTATTAGAGGATAATTTTTAAAAGAGGGCATCTACACTAATAAAAGACAAAGATGCTAATTGACCATACCTTCGCTATGCCCACCAGCCAATCAGAAGAGTATGCAAATTAACCCAACAAAGATGGCCGTTAAATTTGCATACTGCAGGTGGGGCAGGACAGCGCGAGCCGCCGCATGCCCCGCCGCCATCCGGGTCTGCCATCTGCGACCCAGCATGGGATCCAGGCCTGCCATCTGTGACCCGGGGAGGCGGGGCAGGCACCGCAGGATTGGGCCTGCCATCTGCCACCCGGGGAGCGGGCCTAAGCCAGCAGGTGGTTATCTCCCGAGGGGTCTCAGACTGTGAGAGGGCACAGGTCTGGCTGAGGGACCCCCCTGCCCCCTGCCAGTGCACACATTTTTGTGCACAGGGCCTCTAGTTATACTTATATGGCTCTCACATGTAGATATTATTAAAATACAATTCAACTGAGTAAGTTTAAAGATGTAATTGGTATTATTTAATGACTCATGCATTGGGCAGTCTTCCATGTAGCAGATGGAAAGAAGCTCCAAGGAGCTGTACAAAATGGAAAACTTCTATAGGCAAAAGAAGGCAGGGCAAGGAGTTTGCTCTAGCAAAGAGTGAATTGTTTTAGGCAAGGTCACTCTCCTTTTGGGGACAGAAGAGGTCTATCAGATCGATTACCTCACTTGTGCTGACCAGTAATCTATATTATAAAAGGCCTGTGGCCATAATGCCGTAATGACCAACAACGGGACTCACCAGGAAGTGCATTGATGGGTCCCACGGTGTCTGCAGCGGGCAGGACTCTGGGGTCCTGTGGCAGCAGCAGGAGGGAGTCTGGGGTCCCGCAGCATGGGGTGGTGGTGGAGGGGGGGGGTCTGGGTCTTGCGCCAATTTCGAGTGCTGGGCCTCTAGTCTATATATATAAAAGCCTAAGTGACTGGCTGGCTGGTAGCTATGACATGCAATGACCATCAGGGGGCAGACACTCAATGCAGGACCTGCTGAGTGACAGCAAATTTGCAGAATGCCCTCTTGCACTCTGGGACCCCTCGGGGAATGTTGGAGAGCTGGTTTCAGCCTGATCCCCGCAGGCCAGGCTGAGGGACCCCACCTGCCGGAGGGACCCTGCTCACTCCGCAGATGCCCTTTGAGCCCCGGCACTGCCCCAGGTGCAGCCGACTGGGAAGGGACCTTGGGAGGTTGGCTCCAGGGTGTGTCCGGCCCCTCTTGCCCAGTCCCGTCCTGCCAGCCACCTTCTAATTAATTTCCTTTTAATGTGCATGAATCTGTGCACCAGACCACTAGTTATAGATAAACTGGCTAAAGGTTACAGTTATGCTTGGCCGGCATGACTCAGTGGTTGAGGGTTGACCTGTGAATCAGAAAGTCATGGTTCGATTCCTGGTCAAGGCACATTTCCAGGTTGTGAGCTCAATCCCTAGTGAGAGCATGCAGGTGGCAGCTGATCAATGATACTTTCACATCATTGATGTTTCTATCTCTTTCTCCCTCTCCCTTCCTCTCTGAAATTAAAAAATAAATAAATAAAGGTTACAGTTAAGGGAGAGGCTGAATCTGCAATTAGGTCTGTCTTGGTTAGTCTCAATTAGTAAGTCTTGGTTTGGGACTCTGTGCTTTCTGGACTTGTAAGTCTATTTCTTTCACCAGGTAGGGGAAGTTTTCTGTCATTATTTCTTCAAATAGGGTTTCTCTTCTTCTGGCACCTCCATAATGCAAATGTTGGTATGCTTGAAGTTGTCCTAGAGGTTCCTTACACTATCTTCATATTTTTGGATTTTTTTTTCTTTTTGCTCTTCTGGTTGGGTGTTTTTTTGTGTGTGTGTTTTTAAAATTTTATTTTATTGTTTAAAGTATTACAAATAGTAGTACTAC
>NW_005364372.1:977362-989268 GCF_000412655.1 Myotis brandtii
ATATGCATGCATACAAGTCCTTCGGTTGATCTCTTACCTCTCCCCGCCCCCCACCCTCCCCAGCCTTCCTGCTGTAAAATAGCACATGATCTCACTCACTTATGGATAATAAAGAACATTATAACCTGATGAACAAAAAAATAGATACAGAGGCAGAGAAGCATTGAACAGACTGTCAAATTACAGTGAGAAGGTTGGATGTATTTTGCTTCCTCATATTTCAAATCATTGATTTGATTCTCAGAATCCTCTACTTTACTGTTGAATTCCTGTACATTATTCTTTATTTTAGTCAGTGTATGCTTAATTTCTGACTGGTCTTTTTCCATTTTTTTTTCAGGTTTCTAGAAGATTATTGAGTAACCTTATTACTATACTATGGTTTTGAACTCTATATCCAGTGGTTTGCTTCCTTCCATTTCTTTCATTTGTGACATGTTTCTTTGTCTCCGTATTTTGGCTGCCTCCCTATGTTTGTTTCTATGTATTGGGCAGAGCTGCTATGTCTCCTTGAGTTGTTAGAGTGCCCTTGTGTAGTAGGTGTTCTATAGGGCCCAGTGGCTCAGCCTCCCCAGTCACCTGAGCTTGGAGCTCTAGGTGCACCCCTTTGTGGGCTGTGAGCACAGTCTTGTTGTAGTTGAGACTTGATTGCTGTTGGTGTCACTGGGAGGAATTGACCTCCAGGCCAATAGGCTGTGAGGACCAGCTGTGACTACAGTGGGAGAGCTGCTGTGCAGGAGACACCCCTATGGAGCAGGACTTGCTTCAGTGGGGCTTTGGTGCTCACTGAGTCTGCCCCTTGAGTGTATCGCTTATGGATGTGTAGAGTTGTAATCTGGTATGGTCTGACAGTGACCACTGGGTACACTGGCTCTTGGGTCTCCAGGGAGGTGCAAAGTCAGCCACTGCCTGGGGCCACCCAGCAGGAGCTACAGAGAGATCTGCAGATTCCTCCTCTTTGTAATGGGTTTGGAAGTACCAGATGAGGCCCAGCTGTGCAGCAAGGCAGGCTGTTGCTGGTGCCGGGTCTTGGGCCTTTTATTGATAGGTCTGGGGCTTCCTGACCCAGCTGCAGCTTGTTTGACAGATTTTACCCTAAGCAAGGAGAGGCCACTCATTTGCAAAAGCTGCTGAACACAGCTTGGGTGGGGGTTGTAAATTGGATGAGGCAGGGTCTTAGGGAATACCGAGGGAGGAACAAACAGAAATGGCTGCCAGTCAGCTCTGCCACCTGACGAAGGAGGTCCCAGCATAGGAACAATGGTCCCTGTGAGCACCTTCGTCTGGGAGAAAGCCACCCCAAGTTCCTGCCCTGATGCCAGACAATCCAGTTCCTCCTCATGTGTCTGTGTTCCCCAGAGCCTCATCCTGGTGCTGGAGCTCAGAGGAAGCACGACCTTGTAAGTTCAAATTGTGGTGCCGGCCTTTTAAGAGGAACAGCTGGGTCTCCAGTAGCCTCTGTGTCACTGATTTTTACATCTGCACTGGTTTTTACAGCCCGTAGTTCTTACTGCCCGTAGAGACTTCTTTCCCCAGCTCTGGGAGCCTGGGCTGGGGGTCTGGTGTGGGGCTGGGACCCCTTGCTCCTCCAGGAGGCCTCGTAGAGACGATCTCCCTCCTGATTAAAAAAGCGGCCCACGTGGGTGCTGGGCCAGCCCATTCTGCACCCCTGCACCTCCTACCAGTCTCAGTGTGCTTTCTTCTTTACTTCTCTAGTTGTAGGACTTCCGTTCAGCCAGCTTTCTGGTGGTTCTGGATCATGGTTGTTATGTATATTAATTGTAATTTTGATGTGGTTGTGGGAGGTGGTGAGTACAGGCGTTTACCTATACCGCCATCTTCAAATCTTGTCCAGAGTCTTTTATTGTGCTTTCAGGTCAGACTATTATATCACAGTGGTAAGGTTATTGGTTAGATACTGCCAGACCTAGGATACGTGAAAGAATGTATGATTTTATAGAGAAAAACCATGTATCAAAATTAATATCTAGCCCTAGCTGGTTTGTCTCCTTGGATAGAGCCTTGGCCTACAGACCAAAGGGTCCTGGGTCTGATTCTAGTGAAGGGCACGTGCCTCCACTGCAGGCTCCTCCCGGGCCTGGGCCCTGGTTGGGGCGCGTACAGGAGGCAACCAATCAATGTGTTTCTCTCACATCCATATTTCTCTTTGTCTTTCCCTCTCTCTACTCTCTCTAAAAATCAATGGAAAAATATCCTCAGGTGAGGATTAAAAAGAAAAAATCAATACCTATAGGAAAGGCAACTAATTAAAAGTGAAAGTAAGTTTTAACTAAAATAAAGGCTTAATTTAATAACTTAGTGGTATGGGGTAGAATCATTTTGGGCTGTGATCGGATTCCAAATCCAACTGAGCAGCAATCATTTGACTCCCCTAACTCTGCAGTGCTGGTAATCAATATAATATTGTGAGTGTGTGTGTCTCTATTATAAGTTGTTTAAAATATTTATAAAAACCTGATAGGGTAAATTTGTGATTTTAAGTAATTATCAAGAGCATATAATTAAGTTTATAATCACTAATTATCTGGGAAATTTTAAGTAGTTACTAGTAAATCTGTGATTTGGTGTATCAACTATATGACTAGTGTATGAATGTTTAGGATGATGTTGATTGTTTAGTATTTAGATAAATGCTAATTGTTTAATACATCAGTTAAGTTTCTTGTGCAATACTGATGCATGAAATGCAACCTCCAAATCACATATTTCATATTCATGGCCAGCGGGTGTCTGGGGAGGCTCTCCGTTAGACTGTGAGTTGAGTTTAGGTATGCTCCATGTGCTTCTATTGTGGGACCAGTGGCTACTCAGGGCTCTTCACAAGGCAGATGGCAGAATTACAAGAGAAGAGTGTGGAAACATGTGACTACCTTGATTCCTTGGCTCAAAACTGGGAGGCTTTCTTTTTGGTCCACATTCTATTATCTCTAAAGCAAGTCACATGGTCAAGGCCCACATCAAAAAGGTAGGGAAAAATGCTCTCTACCTGCATTCTTGAACCACGGCAAAGTGGGGGAGGGAAGGAAGAATCGTGAGCAAATAAAGTAATCTACCACACTCAGTACATCCCTGAGATCAAAATATTGGATAGTAAGCGAAGCACAAATAGCAGTGATTATTTTCCATGCACAAAAGCCTCTCATAAATTAAAGACTTTCTATAGCCAGGTTCTGGGTAGTGAAAGGCTATTTATTTTTTGTGGGGTCAAATGCAATATCATGAGAACTTAACATTATTTGATCTTAGTGTTTTTGTAGCAGGATTGCAAAGTTACTCATGATGTAGAAATTTAGGAGGGGTTTAGTTTCTTTGTTTTGTCTATAGCTGATTTGGTCTTGTGACCTGGTAGGTAGCTGGAAAGGACAAAATCAAAACAATTTAATCTGGTTTAAAATGTATTCTGACCTAGTAATTTAAACCACCTCGTTAGGTAATTTCTCAGGTTCTTGGATTTCCCACATTTTCACACCCCACTGCCTTCTTATTTGAAGAGTATAGATTCCTGTATTCTGAAGATATGGGGAGGGGAGAGGGGCCCCTGTAGTGTTCTCCTGGTTCTTGATTGTGTACCGCTCAGTTCATCCAAGTTTTGGCTATAGACTTCAGTGGCTGCTAAAATTATCTTCTTTTTTTTTCTGGTTCAGTCAGGGTCTAGTCACCCTTCCTTGTTGACTTGGGCCCCTTCTGCTCTTTCTGGCTGCAGACCCTTAAAAGTATCCCTCCACTCAGCCCCTGGCCAGGCTGTTCATTCTGTGAGGTCATCTCCCCCTTGGCCACAACAGGGCCATGGCAGGCTGCTGGCTCTCAACTCTGTGTCACCAAGGGAGGCTTGGGAGTACAATTGAGGTGTGTTCTCTCTCTCTTTCTCCCTCAGCCTCTCTCTCTTTCTCTCCCTCCTCCCCCGCCCCTCAGGTACCTCAGCACTCCAGTCTCCTAATCATGCCGGAACACTCACACTCGTGTTGAGATTAAGCCACTCAGCATAGCTATCCCAGAATCTCACAGAAAGGGTCCAGATGACCACCTCAGAGCATGAGTTTCTCACTGTTCGTCTTTCCCTTCCTCTGATCGCTCCTTTCCTTCTCACCATCCCCTGGGCTACAAGTGGGAAAGTTTACTTTTACTTCTATCACATCCTCTTTCTACCACAGAGTGGGTGTTTCTTGGCATAGTGTTATAGGCAAACAGGAAAAGCTCTGTGATTTGGTTTGCCAAGTCTAGCTCCTAACATATTAACTGGGAGCCAAAGTGATGTAGAAAAAAAATTTCTTTCACTTTGACAGTTTCTCACTGCAAAATCCTAGTTTATATGTCAGAAGCTGACTGTTACTTTTTTCATTCCTAATTACCATCCTCCCCCCTGACAGGCACAGAGATGGGTGCTTTTAGATCTGTAAAGAGACAGTCACGACTAGGAAAAGCAAAAGAGAAAAGCATGTGGATTCTTCAGAGTTCTGCCGTTGGTACACTGACACTGCATTTGTCAGGGCTCAAGTTGAATAATAGTTCAGAAAGTCAGATTTGGTTCCACTGTTCGGTCTATGATTTCCTTAGGCAGCACTGTGGAGAGCAATCTGGGACATACTTGATATGAAGGTTGACATTCACTTGTAAACAGCCATTAACTTTATGTCCGTGTGTATTTGGGGGGCTGGGATGATGAGGATTACCTACATAAGAAATAAAAATAAATGTGTCATCTCCAAATTATCTGTCATTACCGGCTAGGCAATAGGAATCCTTGTCAGGTATATCACCCACCTTTAATCTCTGATCAAAAGAAGACATGCATTGTCATAATTCCCCTCACCCTCTCTCTGTGGCCAGATTCTGGGATATTCAACTTTAGGACAATAAGCTACTCCCTATGGCATTCAGCACCTCAGAGGGAGATACCAGCTCTTCTTGACAGTGGCCTGGGAAGATCAGGAGCACTATTCTAACAGGAGCTGTAACTCACAGAATGAATGCTGCCCCTGCTCTTTCGGTTTTTTAAGAAATGGAAACCACTTCCCACTTAGTGTTCAGCTTATCAAATCCTCTCCAGAGTAGAGTTCTGTAGAGTCTCCTAGAGGAGATTTGAAACAAATCCCCAACTTCATCAGGACTTGCTACGATCTGGGAGATGAACTGATTTCTCCAAAGACAGGGAAAGGCCACATCTACTGCTTCTCTTCTATCACTGTGCTGGCATGTAGGACTAGCAGAGATACCTTGATAACTAAACACTGATAGCATCATGCCCTGTGGAGTGATACTCTAAGAGTTACAACCTTCTCAGTAGAAGATACTATCTCCCTCATATATACCCCTGGGTCTTTAAAATCCCTTTAAAATTCAGAATCATATTGATATAAACTTTATGGGAAAATCTAAACTATCAGGTTGATTATCTAGTCAAGAGGAGAGTTGTAAATATTTTAGAACCATTCTGAGCAAAGAGAGAAACAGCGTTCTAGGGACCATTACTGTATTACTCACCGCTCTCTACAATATGAACTCAGCACAAGCACAAGGCCAGTGGGGCTAAAGTTATGTGTTCAGATCCCCAGGGTATAGACAGCCTGTCTCAGTTTTATGGCTTTAGATGAGCATCCCATCCCCAACCTGCTCCTGGTCATCAGGAAAGCAAGAGAATAATCTTCGCTTGGAAAAACACATGGCTGAATAGTTGGTGTTTTAAGTATCTATTGCTGTGTAGCAAATCACCACAAACTTAGCAGCTTAAAATAACATTTATTATCTCACAATTTCTGTGCGCCAGGAGTCTAGGCACAGTTTAGCTGTGTCCTCTGATTCGGGACTCATTTAACTGTAATCCAGATGTGATCTCATTGGGGGGCTTGACTGGGGAAGAACTACTTCTGAGCTCACTTAGATTGTTTTGGCAGAATTCATTTCCTTGCATTGGTAGTGAGGGCCCCAGCTTCTTGCTGCCATTGGAGGCTGTCCTCAACTCCTAGAAACCATATTGTTCCTAGAGTTGCCCGCAGTTGCCTGCCTTGGGGACCTCCCAATATGGCTGCGTACTTTATCCAGCTAGCAAGGAGAGTCTCTAGAGCAGTGGTTCTCAACCTTCTGACCCTTTAAATACAGTTCCTCATGTTGTAACCCAACCATAAAATTATTTTCGTTGCTACTTCATAACTGTAATGTTGCTACTGTTATGAATCGTAATGTAAATATCTGATAAGCAGGATGGTCTTAGGCGACCCCTGTGAAAGGGTCGTTCGACCGCCAAAGGGGTCGCGACCCACAGGTTGAGAACCGCTGCTCTAGAGGGAGTGTGCTAGCAAGACAGAGTCTGACATAATGTAACATGATCACAGAAGTGACATCCCATCACCTTGGTCTCATTCTATTGATTAGTACCAAGTCACAGGCCTTGTACACACTCAGCAGGAGGGGATTATACAAGTATTATAAACACTGTGAGGTGGGGGTCATGAGGACCATCCTAGAGACGCTGGCTGCCACATTTGGGAAAGAAGGTAAGTCCTGCTGAGGATTTGGATATTGCATAAGGTCCAGATTTAGGGGTTGGCGGGTGAGTGGTATCATACTAGGATAAGGAAAGGCAAGGGGAGAGAGAAAAAAGTAAGTGGAGAAAAGAGCCAGCAAGATAGAGGCCGGGATTAGGCAAAGCCAGTGAACGAACATGGTAATAGCCTGACCAAAGGGTCTTTTGAGAATGACAGTGCTTGTTACCTGAGTGTAAATCCTCCCTGTTTCCCATGAAATCTGCAGGAGAATCTGCTTCCTTCTGGAATGTTAGGTAACTATGCTAAAATTGCCAAGGCATTTTTGCTGATTTTACAGCAGTTTAGGAAAAAATTATGAATCGCAAGTAAATGAAGTTACATATTCAAAAACTTAAGGAAACCTTTACTACATTTGTTTTCCTCTTTGACATATATTGTTTGCTGATTGTATTATAAAATACTAGTAGAAAAAAATTTGAACAAAACATATAATGTTAAAACACATTGAATGCGGGAAACGTATTTATACATTTTACGTTGACTGGGAGTAAGTAGAGAGCAGGACACGTATTAATACTTTTTTTTTATAGACTAGCGGTAGAATGCGGGTAACGTATAAATACGTAAACTAAAGTTATCATAATTTTACTGAACGTTGCCATTTGCGCAAAAAAATTAGCAAAAATGGCCCATGCCACGTGCCACCTGTTAGCGCCTGATGAAAACTACCCGCATACAATGTGTTAAAATAGAGGGACACCCTTTTCCGATATCTTCCACAAAATCGTCATCTTCACAGCAAGAATTGACATATTTAGCAATATCATCATCACTAATAAAAGCAGACTTAGAACTGGACGCCATTTCAAAGCTTTAGGGCTACAAAATCTGAGTAAACTCCATAAAATCGTAGTACCTGTAAAAAATTAGGCAGATAAATGATAGTGGTCAATTTTAGAACTACAAACATTCGGCATCATAAGTAATCTGCACTTAGGTGCCATCTGTCAATAAAGAGTGAACTACTAGCATCTAATAGTGACACTGCAGGAGGAGCGCGATAGCGCTCCCGGTACTTTTGGCGAAAGACAGGAGGAGCACGATCCCGCTCCCTGGCACTCTAGGGGTTAAGTAACAAATCACACAGTCACTGAATTAAGGCCCTCCTATGTGCCAGGTCTGCAGAGTTTAAAGAGAGAGTAAGCAAGAGAATGCTTTCTACGTATTTCTAGGTGATCCTTACCACAAGTGCTACCAGGTAAGTCTTGGACTTCCCATTTGACACATTTCAAAAGTGAGTCTCAGAGAAGTTAAATAATTTGTTTAAGGTCACACAGCCAGTAAGTGGCAGAGCCAAGATTCAGATCCATACCTGTCACATCCTAAAGCTCATCTTCTTTTCATTCTTTTCTCATCCTAATGTATGAGGGTTTGGGGGTGTCTGACAACATAATGTTAATATGAGCCTAGTTAAATTGTGTAATGCTTATTTCCCCATAATATATGCCTGCATAGAGAGCTTTAGGAACTCTCCTAACTTCACACATCAATGATTTTAGTTTAGGTTTGTATTCATTGGGAAGCTTTTGGTTGCAAGTAACAGAATATCTGACTAAACATTGCTAAACAATAGGGGTCTATTATCTTGCATAAAAAGAAGTCTAGAGGTAGGAAGTTCCAGAAGGTTTAATGATACTTGAGCTCTTGGTCAGCTAGGCTGCAATTCTCTTGGCTTTCTCCTCGTGGTCACAAGATAGCTGCCACTGCTCTAAGCATCGCACCCTCATCTAATAATACCAGCAACAAGAAAGGATTTTGTTCTCATATGACTTTCTCTTTTAATAACCCTCAGCTGATTTTCCTTACAATTGATTGGGCACCTTTCATTCTTAAACCACTGTAAGTAAAGGGAAATGAAAATGCCATGACTGGCTTAGGCCAATCATGATGAATTCCCAGAGGCAGGATGGACTTCCCCTGAGCAGATTGCTGCCTGGTACTTGAACAAACTTGGCATTCTAGTAGCGATGGAGAAGGAAAGACAGGCAGTTGGATCCACAGTGTCTGCTGCAGGATTCTATGCCAAAGGCTCCTAACAGAGGACCTGTGTGGGCAGGGCCGCCGTGCTGAGTCACTGTGCTTGTGTTTTGGAGAATATCTTCCAAATAACTAATTCCTCTCTGTCATCCTTGCCCCATGGCTAAATGCAAATAGTTGGGTTCAAGTTTCTGGCTTTGCACTTGTGAGAAATTGCTGCCATTCTCGGGTACATGGTGTTTTGATATAAAGCACATCATTATTCCAAACTCTTATTGCTTTGCTTCAAATGTTTTTGAAGAAAGAACAATGAGTCATTTCTCACAGGATTGGAAATGTGAGTACCTCCCTTTGGAAATAGCACAGAAATGTATAACTAAAAATGGCAAGCACTCTCATGTTTTTGAGCCCCTGGTATACTAATAACACAGTAATATAACTGCAACAGTAATGATAATGGTAATAATAATAACTACCATGTATCGAATGGTGTCAACTACTGGACTGAGAATATTTATACAAACATACATTTTAATCCTCATAACATTTCCATGAGATAGGGTTGCATATCCCCATTTTGCAGATGGGAGAACTAAGAGAGAGGTTATAGGACTTGTTGATAGGGCTGAGATCTAGGCATTGACTCCTGTGGACTGGTTCAGAGTGAGCTTGCTGAATAAGTGTGGTGTTCCGCTCATAGTAAGCTCAGGATGTTTGCCACCTGCTGCAGAGGAAGAGCCAGGGTAGGGAAAGAGAGAGGGAAGGACGATGTTTCTAATAATGAAAGCTGACCACCATGGGGGAAGCATTCAACATTCATTTGTAAGAAGGAAAATCTTGAGTTATAGTTTTAGACAAGCACTATTATACTGTCAAGGCTAGCTGGGGTCAAATCCAAGCTTTGCCACTTACTAGCTGCATGACCTTGGGCAAATTATTTCAGCTGTCATTGCCTCATGCCTTCATGTATAACTTGGGAGAATAGTACCGACTTCACAAATCTATAGAGAAGATTAAATGAGTTAATGGCTACAAAGCGCTTAAAACAGTGGCTGGAACCTAATGAGTCATTGAGAGGATGTGGAAATAATGTGGGCCTGGAATCAGATGGGCTAAGGTTTGAATCCTAACTGTTATTTAACATCTGGGTGACTTGGGCCAAAATGCTAGACTCTCTGTGCCTAACATATGACTGTGTTAATAAATAAGTTTTAAGAATATGACCTGTTTTGCCCAGTAGGCGTGACTCAGTGGTTGGGTGTCAACCTATGAATCAGGAAGTCACGGTTTGATTCCCGGTCAGGGCACATGCCTGGGTTGAGGGCTCGATCCTTGGTGTGGTGTGTGCAGGAGGCAGCCGATCAATGATTCTCTCTCGTCATTGATGTTTCTAACTCTTTCTCCCTGTTCCTTCCTCTCTGAAATCAATAAAAATATATTTTAAAAAAGAATATGACCTGTTATAATAGTATGTCTACAACATTACCCCTTCCCTGTCATCATAATTCTATATTGATAGGTCTGATTGATACCATGTGACCTACTAATATCAGGTTGGTGCTGCTTTGAGTATAGCAACTCATATTCCTCTACCTTAAAGATATCTAGACCTCAGTATAGCTTCTCAAATTAACATCTGGCCAAAAGAGTGCCACAACACGTAAAACATTTAGTACTATAAGAAGGGGAAAATGTTAGCAAAGGTGATAACAGTTATCCACTAGGTATTTTATCCTCTGAAATTCTCAGCAAAGGAATCTGGATGCTGAGTAGAAGGCAAAGCTGTAGTAAATACACTGAAGCAGAGTGTTGCTGCTATAGTTCAGTGCATTTAGGCACGCCAGTGCCCCCATACTTTCTTCTCTCCAAATTATTCCTCCTCTATATCTTCAACAGTTATACCAGATTATATAATTGCCTCAGGGCCATGTTCTTGGCCAAATGCTACAGAAGAGGGAAACCTGTCAAGTGAATTCACCCAATAGTGTCAGGGCCCTGATCACGGCCAGTTACAGTGAGTGAAGGGACAGAACTGCCACTTACAAAGTAAGATACAGAGATGCATTTCTAACAGGAGTTTATGTAGAAATTATAGAATCGGAGACTCTCTAAGGCCCCACACATCCCCCGTGCTCCACTCTCACAGTCAGAAAGGTCCCGAAGTCCTCTTGGACTAGACCAGTGATGGCGAACCTTTTGAGCTCGGTGTGTCAGCATTTTGAAAAACCCTAACTTAACTCTGGTGCCGTGTCACATATAGAAATTTTTTGATATTTGCAACCATAGTAAAACAAAGATTTATATTTTTGATATTTATTTTATATATTTAAATGCCATTTAACAAAGAAAAATCAACCAAAAAAATGAGTTCGCGTGTCACCTCTGACACACGTGTCATAGGTTCGCCATCACAGGACTAGACCTTAGTATCTGCACCGTTACACCCTGAGCAAGCTAAGCACAAGGCAGGACTCAGGGAAGCAGAGATTTTACATCTTCATTTGTGGCGGGGTATTTTCCTTAGACTTCAGTATAGCACATTTACTAACATCAGGCCAAAGCAATATCTTTAAACCTGGATAATATGAACAGTTATTGTATCAGCTTTTTTTTTTTTTTTCTGTTAGTTAAGGTTAGGCTTTCTCAGTAGTGAAGGCAAAAAATTATTCTGTAAAATTTTTATTACAACAGACCCAAACTCCAAATAGCTCAAGCCAGGACAAATCGCTGCCCTGAAATTGTTCTACCATTACCCAAATGTCCACTTCCCTTTGAGCTTTATGGAGCTGGCCCCAAAATATTTCCTCTTTGGTAAGTGTGAGGGTGCAGAGCAGCCCACCCCAAGATATCCCACAATGGCATACTGATCACTTTGAATTAAATTCAATTAAGAAGCAGCAGGAGTGGGAGGAGCTGTCTGACTCTCCTTTGTCTCTCTAAAAGCAGGAAATAAATCTCCATGTGATAGGCACCCTCCCTGCTCCTCAGGGCTGGGAGATAACCTTATCACAAGAGGTTTTTTTAAAAAAAGCCCGGGCCGGGCCCTGACCGGTTTGGCTCAGTGGATAGAGCCTCGGCCTGAGGACTGAGGGGTCCCAGGTTCGATTCCGGCCAGGGGCATGTACCTTGGTTGCGGGCACATCCCCATTGGGAGGTGTGTAGGAGGCGGCTGGTCGATGTTTCTGGCTCTCTATCCCTCTTTCTTCCTCTCTGTAAAAAATCAATAAAATATATTAAAAATAAGTAAGTAAGTAAATAAATAAATAAAAAAGCCCGGGCCGGGTGGCTCAGTTGATTGGAGTGTCATCCCACACACCAAAAGTTTGAGAGTTCAATTCCTGGTCAGGGCACATACCTAGGTTGCAG
>NW_005364372.1:989293-997822 GCF_000412655.1 Myotis brandtii
CTCTCCAAAAAAAAAAAAAAAGTTAAAAAAAATTCAGAGTCAAAAAAGGCCGTATAAGTAAACCTTGTAACGTCTTTACTAAACCTTGCTTAGAGTCCTTTCTAATGAGCACTAACTTTTTTTGTCTTGCCAATTTCTAACAGATTTATTGTTTCTTTGTCTAAAAAGTATTTTTTAAATGCCTGGTTTGATCATATTGTGATTTTTCCGTGTGCATGTATCAAATAGGTTTTTTTCTCCTGTTAGTGTGTTACTGTGTCAATTTTATTATTTTATTATTAGTCCAGCCATAAGAGATAATGAAAGGTAGGGGCAGGCATTTTCTCTCTCGCTGACATAAGTATTAGTTCAGATGAGGACTTACAGGAATGATTTGCTGGGCTGCCACTCTGCTCTCTGAGATAAAATGGTAATCCATTTTAAAGCCTATGACTTTTTATAATGAAACTGACAGACGAAAAGCAATTTTCAGTTTTTCACAAGGATCCAGGGAGTGGAACTCCCTGCCGCACTATTAAGCATTGCTTGGCAGCAGCTTGCTCGATGTGCCTGAGAGCTCTTGGCAGGAGCTGTAATAAAATCGCCCTTCTTCCCTCTCTCACTCCAGCAATTCATAGTCAATTTATATTACTTTTTGAGAAAGGCAATTCTCAGTCCTAAGGGACATCAAAATGAAAAGCACACCAAATGAAGTGTTTAATTTCATCAACCCAAGGATTAAGTAAAAAGCCTTTTTCTCCTTTGGGCTTATAACAGCAAAATAACCTTCTGTTAGACTTGATTACACGAGCACTTATAAAATAAACTTCTGGCATAGATGATGTATCATTTAAAATGTAGTAGGGGAAAACATTGGAATATAAGCCTATTCATTTCTTATGGGACTGCATTTTTTTTTTTACTATAACAAATGGATCCTATAATGTCTCAATATGATAGATGTTTACCTTTTTAATTAAAAAGAAAGTCAATAGACTGTTTTTAAGAGCTGTTTAAGGTTTACATAAAAATTGCACAGAGCTCTGGCTGGTGTGACTCGGTTGTTTGGGCATAGTCCTGTGCAGCGAAAGGTTGCTGCTTTGATTCTTAGGCACATGCCCAGGTTGCAGGCTCAATCCCTGGTGGGGAGCATGCAGGAGGCAGCTGATTGATTGATGTTCTGCTCTCACATTGCTATTTCTCTCTCTCTCTCTTCCTCCCTCTTTAAGAATCAATAAAAGAGCCCTGACCGGTTTGGCTCAGTGGATGGAGCATTGGCCTGTGGACTCAAGGGCCCCAGGTTCGATTCCGGTCAAGGGCATGTACCTTGGTTGCGGGCACATACCCAGTAGGGAGTGTGCAGGAGGCAGCTGACCGATGTTTCTCTCTCATCGATGTTTCTAGCTCTCTATCCCTCTCCCCTCCTCTCTGTAAAAAATCAATAAAATACATTTTAAAAAAGAATCAATAAAAGAAAAATCTTTTAAAAATTCAGCAGAAAGTTTCTACATACCACTCTCCTCACAGTTTCTCCTATCACTAACATCTTGCCCTAATGTGATATGTGTTACAATTGATGAACTAATATTGATATGTTGTTATTAGCTAAAGTGCATATTTTACATTAGGGTTCACTCTGTGTTGTACATTCTATGAGTGTGAACAAATGTATAATGACATGTATCTACCATTATAGTATCATATTGAATAGCTTTACTGTCCTAAAGATCCTCATTCTGCACCTATTCATCTTCCCCCTCCCCCCCTACTAACCCCTGGCAACCACTGAACTTTTTGTTTTGCTTTGTCATTTCCAGAATGTCATATATAGTTGGAATCATACAGCATATAGTCTTTTCAGATTGGCTCTTACACTTAGCAATATGCATTTAAGGTTCATCCATATCATTTTATGGCTTGATAGTTTATTTATTTTATTGCTGGAAAATATTTCATTGCTGAATATTTCACTGTATGAATGCACAACACTTTGTTTTTCCATTCACCTACTAAAGGACATCTTGGTTACTTTCAAGTCTTGGCAATTATGACTAAAGCTGCTATAAACATCCACGTGCCAGTTTTTGTGTGGACATAAGTTTTCAACTTATTTTGGTAAAGATAAGGGGCATGATTGCTCTGTCATATGCAAGATATGCTTAATTTTGTAAGGAACTGCCAAACTATCTTCCAAAGTGGCTGCAACATTTTATATTCCCATCAACATTCATAGGACACTCTGGAAAAGTTAAAACTATAAGGACAGACATGGGCTGGGGATTGACTACAAAGGGGCACATAAATGAGAGTTCCTGTTGTTCCACATATTTGCCAGCCTTTAGTGTTTAGATTTTAACCATTCTAATAAGTATGTAGTGATATTTCATTGTTTAAATTTGTCCACATGCATTTTAAAGGGTCTAAACAGGCCAGGCTGGTGTGGTTCAGTGGATAGAGCGCCGGCCCCCACACTGAAGGGTCACAGGTTTGATTCCTAGTCAAGGAAAACTACCTGGGTTGCCAGTTCCATCCCTGGCTCCATGCAGGAGGCAACCAATCAATGTGGCTCTCTCACATTGATATTTCTCTCTCTCTCAAAATCGATGGGAAAAATATCCTCCGGTGGGGATTAACCAAAAAAATATATTAACTAAAGTGTCTAAAAACATATTGCTACCTCCTGCTCTAGACTTGAGAGATAAGGTTTAAGACTTTCATGATATTGTATGTAAAATTGTGTATGGTTTTTCTGGAATGTGGGACATTTTCATTATTAGAATTTAAAAGAAGTTTATCTCACAAAGGTGAAGAGCCTCTCTTTTAGTGCATTTTATTATTATTATTTTAAAATTTAGGTCACTTTTATAGTATTGTTTGGACACCAGGCTTTTTAAAAGCTTAGACTACAGGCAGTTACATTCATGATCATCTAATACATTTCGGGAGCATCTTTAAGATGACAAGCACAATATTAGGCACTGGAGGTACAGAGGTCAAACACACATGATCTTTGTTCTTAAGTAAGTCAGACTTGTGTAGCTCATGTTGTCAGCCAGTAATCATAGAAGGGGACCCAAAGATGCTCTGTCAGTTCCCATTACCTCTGGTTGCTCAGTCCTGGTTGAGCCAGTAGATGTCATTGTAGTGTAGGCCAGATGACTGATCAGCTAGCCTGAAGGCATGGAATTAGAAAAATGTTTTATTTTTCTTGTTTTGATGCACGACGCACATACATACTAAAAAGGCATCATGTAATTTTTTTCTCTTACTGACACACACACAAAGTTACTATTAGTATAAAATCGTGGTTATTTTGAAAGTGAAAGGAGATTTCAAAGCCCAACTAAGACACATTTCTACAAAAGGAATATATAAATAACCAACTCTATTATAACTCCTGAAATATAACGTAGCAGGCAACTTGAGACTGTTAATCTTTCAACATGATAATGGAGACTTAAAGCCTCCATATATCAAAAACCTAACAATAACTATTATTTTTATTTAATAACATCAAGCTTTTTCCCCTGTAGAAAAACAAAGACAAATTGAATACTTCCAGTAGCAGTTTGAAAGACTTAAATTTTAGCCTTTACTATATTGTTCAGAGACTATTCTGTTCTGATATAAGAAAAATTTTGTACAAGAAAAAAAGCCTGTTTTAATTTTTAAAGTGCTCATCCATTCATTAAGTAAATTATGTTAATGCCACATAATTAACATAATTATACAGGGCCACAGCTCATTTATCATGTACTTCAAGTTTATCCTTTCTCTATTGAATAACCTCAGCACATTCATCAAAAATAAATGGATCCCCCCTAGCTGGTTTGGCTCAGTGGATACAGCATTGGCCTGCAGGCTGAAGGGTCCTAGGTTTGATTCCAGTCAAGGGTACATGACCCCGTTGCAGGCTCAATCCCCAGTAGGGGGCGTGCAGGAGTCATCTGATCAGTGATTCTCATCATTGATGTTTCTATCTCTCTTTCCCTCTCCCTTCCTCTCTGAAATCAATAAAAATATTTTTAAAAAAAGACAAATAAGCTGTCATTTCTGTTCTCCAGGAGCTCATGGGCTAGTACACACACACACACACACACACACACACACACACAGATGTTACTGTTAAAAGATTTTAAAATAGGGATATATGCATACATATACATGTTGCTCAGAGACTAGAGGGTCTAACTCAATATGGTGGCTGTGAGCAACAGGGTAAACTTGACCCAAAAAGGACATTCAAGCTGGTTCATGAAGTAGAAGCAAGGTTTTTCAAATAGACAGGGGACTAATGTCTTGCAAGGCAGGGGGCATACAGAGAGCAGCAGAAGAGAACATGCACTCAGAGAAAATGACAAGTCATTCAGTGTGGCTAGATAACAAGGGACAAGGTGCCTTTAAATGCATAGACTAAGAGGACATGTGGCTAGAAAAGTGGGCAAAGGGTCTTTGTGTGCCACACTAAGGGATTTGGACTTCTGTAGACAGTTGGGAGCTTTCGAAATATTCTACCTAGAGTAATAACATGATCAGATTTGAGTGTAAAAATACCATTTTGCTAGCATTTTGGAATATGATTTGAAGAAAGAAGAAACTAGAGAGAGGGAAACCAGTTTGATGATTGCTGCAGAAATTGAATTGTGGGGTGCTGAGGCCCTGGCCTAAGGCAGTGACATTGAAAGTCTAGATTAAGGGACACTTTCAAAAGATATGTGAGAGTGAAGCTGATGGACTTGGGAATTAATTGAAAGTATATAGGGAGAGAAGAGGTTAGAGGGAAAAGGGAATTGAGTATGTATGTCAGAGTTCTGGTTTGAGTAAGTGAATGGTAAAGCCATTAATTGGCTAATTTATTATAGAAGAAAGAGCAAATTTTAAACACAATTGTCTAGTAATCCATTTTCACATAAAAGTACAAATTTAAGTTAGAGAAAAATGTCAATAAAAGAATTCTGGATCCTATTTTTCTCTTCCCCAAGTCAAGGACATTTCTTTGCTCCTTCTCGTTCAAATACTGAAACGGAATGGAATCTGAGACCTTGAAAACCATGTCCAATTTATGCCTGAGCTATTTCACTGGTGATACAATGGTTACCTTAGAGATGAGATAAACAAAACTTGTTCCCTTTTGTGTTCCAAATAATTGTCTTGTTGCCTAGGAAGATAAGTTCTAACCTCAGGTTCTCTGGGATAGGGTACCACCTCTTCCTCTTTGGTAGTTCATTTCATTCCACTTTGAGATTTATTTCCATTAAAATCTCCAAACATGTTATTCCAAGTTCCTTTGAAATGCCTACTTCTTCAATATACAATATGTAATTATAACAATAGCTACTGAGTGTCTACCGTGTATCAGGCTTTGCACTACGTGCTTTGGTGATATTATTTCTTAAATCTTAATATACCTATAAGGTATATTAAGTTAGTCTCACCACTTTAAATATGAAGAAGAAGCTCTGTGAGTTTAAGAATCTTGCCCAGTCTCCTTAACTCGTTGGTGAAAAGAATCAGTACCTGTACTCAGGTCTACCTGACTCCAAAGCCCTTGACATTTCCATTATGTCACACTGATTAGATCTCTATACAGAAAAACAAAACTTTAAATAAAAAATTTAAACATAAACAAAAGAAGAGGGAATAATATAATGAAACTCCATGCACCCTTCATCCAGCTTCTTCAATTATTAACTCAGCCAGTCTTTTTCATCTTTTTAAAAAATATATATTTTATTGATTTTTTACAGAGAGGAAGGGAGAGGGATAGAGAGTTAGAAACATCCATGAGAGAGAAACATCCATCAGCTGCCTCCTGCACACCCCTACGGGGGATGTGTCCGCAACCAAGGTACATGCCCTTGACCGGAATCGAACCTGGAACTCTTCTGTCCATAGGCCGACGCTCTAGCCACTGAGCCAAACTGGTCAGGGCTTTCATCTTTTTTTTTTTAATTTAAATTTATTTTTATTGACTTCAGAGAGGAAGGCAGAGGGAGAGAGAGATAGAAACATCAATGATGAGAGAGAATCACCCCCCACTGGGGATGGCACCCACAACCCAGGCATGTGCCCTCACCAGGAATCGACCCATGACTCAACCATCCTCTGATCAAAACTTCTTGCCCCAAGGACAAGGAAATGCAGTGGAAAGCTGGTGGGCTTTGGAGATAGACAAGTGTGGAGTGGAATTTCATCTCTACTACTTCGTGCCCTTAGCCAAGTTGGTTAACTTCTCTAAGCATTGGTATTAGATTAACCTTTGGGTTGTTGCAGTCACAGAACATTTATGCACCCTCTAACTTTCAGGCAGCAGCTTCAGCCAAGCTCTCTTCTGTTTCGTGAATCAAAATAATTAGTCCAGGTCTAAAGCCCTGCAGGGAGGTTCACAAAGGCCAGTGGTAGAGACTCAGAGGTGGCCAGAGAGAGGACATGATGGCAACCAGCCTTTCTTTGTTTTGCTTTTAACATAGACCAAGACTCTCATGCTACCTGCCCACAACTACTTCCTCAAATTACCAAAGCAAAGAGGGTACACCCCTTTTGGGCTGCATACTGCTCATTCATGACTGGTGGTCACTTTTCTGGTTTCTTGGGACATTCCCCGAGACCTGATTTCCAGGCAGGGAGACAGCAGGGAGGGGAGAACAGGGTACAGTTTGCTTCACTCCACTACCCAGTAGAAAAAGCCCTACTTAGAACTATTCAAACCAATAATTGGAGGAGAACAATCTTCTAAAAATCCACAGTTACTGGTATTTCATGGTGTGGTCCTGGGCAAGTAGAGGTCGATCCAGGACCTGCCTGCGTGGAGCTGCTTATTGTATAATTCAGCAGATTGCTCTGGGCTCTTCCTCTCACATTTGAGATTAGCCTTCTTCTGGCACGTTCCCTAGTCTGAATGGGAGGTTTTTAAATGGTACTATAAACAAACAAACAAACAAACAAACACAGGGTGCTCTCAGAAGCCCTGAATTTTAATGATAATGGAAAAGGAATAGGAGAGCAGAAGGGGCTTGAGCTAATCCACTTCCATTCTGTAAGGTCTGCTGTGCTCAGGTTCATTTGCTGAGTCTGGGGGAAATACAATTTGGCAAAAGAACAGGGCTTTGCTGCTAAACACACACACACACACACACACACACACACACACACACACACACCCCAAACCACTCTTGGATATTCTGCTCAAGGGGAAATTAAAGAGGGGTAATGGAGAGAGGGAGCAGGCAGAGAGCAAGCAGCAAGGCTCTTGAACTTGTCTGTACTATGAGATTTTATTACTAGTAGTAGGTGTTCCCAGTGAAGTTAAGAAAACATATGTGTGCATGTTCATGTGTGGTTGGTAGAACCTTTGGGATGAGTGGCTCTTGACTCTGCTTGCACATTATGATCACCTGGGGAGCTTTAAAAAAATACTTGTGTCTGGGTTTCACCTCATAGAGTTGCAAGATCCTTGGTCATTAACCCAGCTCTCTATATTGTAACATCAGAATAATTATGTATTATATAACTATACATATATTAGTATATGTAATAAATGTGTATTATAAATAAAAACTTTATAGGAAAACTTGGCACAATTATGAAGTTGAAGTATTAAGAATGACTATCAATAATGACATTTTTGGCTATTTCCCAATTTTATATTCTTTTCTGCTCATGAAGACACAAGATATATGGCCATAGGCTTCCTTGGCATTGTGTTAGATAATGAGAGATGCAAAACAATCTTTTTTTCATTTTGTGTTTTTTATGTTAACCAGAGGGATAATAACATACATTTATCTTTATGATCTATTATTGCTTCCTGATTACAATAAAGAACATTTTAGAGAGTCAGTCTCTGAATGAATTTCAAATGTCAAGTACTTGCTTCACAATATGACTATAAGGGGTATTGGTCATGGCCTTGGAAAATCACAAGGCTGTAAATGTCCACTCTGCTTGAATAATGTTGTAAAAAGTATAAGCACTAAATAACTTCAGGAGCCATTTATTGTAAACTTACTTTAAAAGTCAATTATTCTTCAAGATGACAAAATTAAACAGCTCAAACCAACTATAACATTAAAATTTAAAGCAAACATAAGAGCTTCTTACTTTTTAAGTATTTGAAAGGTATGTTTCCTAAATCAATTACCTTTTGACTTTTAAAAATGATGTGTTGATAGAGCCATAAAGCAATTGGCCTAAAACAATCCTTTAAACCCCATGGAAGTGAGTCATGAAATATTCACAGCACACGCTGTGATCTTGGAGGGTAAAATTCGTCCCTTGTTGATGTAGCTGCTTCAAGGGAAGGTTCTTTCCTAGGGAGCCGTGGCCTTTGTTGCCATGAGCCTAATAACCTTCCTAAAGCTCTGCCTGTGGGTGCTGTTACCCCTCTGTTGCAAGGGAGTCTGTGAAAGGAAAGAGGGGAATCCTTACCCCACAGTGACTGTTCTATTTTGAGATTAACACAGGTTAAGAGGAATACTTCTGCAATTTGGAAATGGTCTCCCAAATTCAAATGTAGACCTACGCAGCCGACTTGAAAACACTCGGGGAAGA
>NW_005364372.1:998201-999735 GCF_000412655.1 Myotis brandtii
TAACAAAATTACAGTTATGAAGTAGCAATGAAAATAATTTTATGGTTGGGGGTCACCACAACATGAGGAACTATATGAAAGGGTCAAGGCATTAGGAAGGTTGAGAACCACTGGGTCGCGACCCACGAGTTGAGAACCGCTGCTCTAGGCTGTTCTTGTCCTGGACCAGCTTCTCTATCTGGGTTCTTACGTCTAGAAAAGTTTCAGCCAAGAAGTCGCAGGTAGTCTTTCCATCCCCTGTGCTGCTCAGTAAGGTCATTGAGAAATGGAAATATTTTGGGAAATAAATAACAAATAAACAAATAAATAAATGTTCTACAACCCCTTTCTCCTTATTTAGCAAATGACATTTCCCAACAGGCAGTAGGCAGGGAGGAAATGCACATTTATTGAATGCCAGCTATAGTTCAGGCACTGTGCTAAGCACTTTTATATGTATCATCTCCTCTAATCCTTACGAATACCAAACAAAAACATTATTTTATTGATAGACAATTTAAGTTTCAGAGAAGCTAGGTAATTATTCTGAGGTCATAGATCATGAAAGTGGTGAAGCCAAGGTTCAAGTTGTCGCCTGAATTCAATGTCCACATTCTTTTCCTTATACCAAACTGTCTTTAAAAAACCATGATGACTTTTTCCGGCTGGCACGCCCTGGATGTGACCTCACGGGTGCACGTCGGAGCCGCCTGCGGGGGAGGTGCCTACGCCCCCAGCACAGAACCCTGGAGCCTGGGGGTGAATCAGAGAGGAAGGAACCCAGGCTTGGGGCTTCTCAGAAGAAGAAACTGGTGCCCAGAGTATTCTGAGCCTCTTGGAGGCCTCCGAGAAAGGGGGGGCAGAGAGCAGGCCTGCTGTAAGCTTTTTCCAGCTTTTGTCAACCGAGCAGAGCCTTGCCAAGTGCTATCCCACAGTGAATGTTGCTGATTCTTCCATCAAGCGTCATGCATAGCTCAAGCCCCAGATGTGCTCCATGTTCTACCAAGGGGTCCCAAGGCTGCCTTTCATCTCTTGCCTTGGATTTGGCACACAGACATGTGTTTACCTGCTGGTGAACTTTGCTTCTTCCACCTTCCTTCCCCTGTGGCATGGTGGGTAGGTGTGCGCTCTGCCACTCTGGCTACGTGGCTTCAGATGGAGGAGGCCAGGGCACAAAGTCCTGAGGATGGCTTCTAGGAGCTGAGAGCCAACCCCAGCCAATAGCCAGCAAGCCAATGAGATCTCATTCTACAGCCAAAAGGAACTGAACTCTGCCGACATCCAGTGAACTTGGAAGAGGATCAGAACCCCAGATGAAATCGAAGCTACAACTGATGCCTTAATTTCAGCTGGTGAGACCATGAACAGAGAACCCAGCCATGCCATGCCTGGCTTTCTGACCTCCTGAACTATGAGATGATAAACAGGTACCATTTTAAACCAATAAATTTGTGGAAATTTATTACATGGCAATGGGAAACGAATACATCATTTGTCCAAAGAGAAGAATAGCATTTTAGAAACATGTAAGATAAAAATGAGAACAATCTATATC
>NW_005364372.1:999819-1012049 GCF_000412655.1 Myotis brandtii
CTGTGAAGAGTGAAAATCTGCAGCAGCTGCTGGATGTACAGTCCCCGCTCCTGGCTGCAGTTAAACCCACATGCTTAGGACTCATATCTTTCACCAGAGCTTCTAGCCATTCTGGGATGAGGGCAAGTTTGCTTTGAGAAGGGCTGTGCTAATGGCACCACCATCAGAGCGGTCAGATCCCACTTTGGCTGAAGAAAGAAGCTCTGGAACCCTCTGCGTAGGGAATCCCTGGACTTTGGCCATCTTTAGGGTCAATAAAGCCATTTTTAAAATAATAGCTTTATTAGACATAATTCACCCATCTAAAGTGTAAAATTGAGTGGTTGTAGTATATTCAGAATTGTGTAACCATCACCACAATCAATTTTAGAATATTCTCATTGCCCCAAAAGAATCCCCCCATTAGCGGTCACCCCTCATTTCCTCCTAACCCCCCCTCATTCTTTGTAAACCACTAATCTTTCTATCTCTATAGATTTTCTTATTCTTGACATTTCATGTAAATGGAAATTATACAGTGTGGGACCTGTGTCTGGCTTCTTTCACTTAGTGTCATGTTTTCAGGGCTCATCCATATTGTGACATATCAATATTTCATTTCTTTTTTTTTGTACTTCATTTCTTTCTATGATTGAATAATATTCCATTGTGTAGGTGGACCACATTTTGTGTATCCATTCATCATTAAAGCCTGTTGATGACTCTCAAAAAAAAAAAAAAAAAAGAAGCATGCTGAGCTAAACCTATGAAACCAAATACATTATAGAATCACGAAGAGTTAGTATGATGGGGGTGGGAGTGGAAGAGAGTGGGCCAGTATAGAGCAGAGGCTTAGCACATGGACTATAGGGTTAGATAGACCTGAATCCCAGATTCTTCACTCAGCAGCATCGTAAATTTGGGAAAGTTACATACTTCATAGAGGCTATTCTAAGTTTTAAATGATAGTGCACTAAATAAAATCCTTGGCAGTGCCTGGCACATAGCAAGTTCTTAATAAATGCTGGTTATAATTGTTTGATCTTCAGGAACTTAAAGACCCTCTGTTGCCAACACTCTACAGAAGTAAAAGCTGGGGTTCAGAGAGTCTAAGTGAATTTCTCAAGGACGTAGAATTCATCAGTGACAGAACTAGAATTGCAACTCAGCTCTTTTGAGTCTTGATATATATATTTCATTAATATTTCCAAGACAGTATATTCAAAAGAGGATTTCAAGAGAGTTTTTAAGATAGTCCTCTTAATAATGACCTTGTTTGAAAACCCCATGGAGTGGAATATTTGAAACCAGTACTGTTCTTGAAAAATCCAGGATGTGTATACTCTTATTATCTCAAAAGGCATAACTTTCTCTTTTCATTTCCTAACATAACCCCAATTTGGTCTGGGTATCCATCCTTCCCCATCTCCAGGGGTGGATTCCTTTTAGTTTAAGGCAGTGGTCTTCAAACGTCAGAATACATGGAACACTTATTAAAACTCAGATTGCTGGACCTCACCCTCAGCATTTCTTGTTCAATAGAGTGAAGACTGAAAATGTGCATTTCTAACAGATTTCCAGGTTCTCAAAAGCTTAAACTGCTGACCTGGGGACTGCACTTTGAGAATCACTGGTTTAGAACAACAGTGTCATTCCTCTGATTGGGGGGTTTACTCTTTTGTGATGTAGAAGAATAGGGGACAATTATTGGTTGCTGGCAGCCATTTTATTGCCACGAGGAAAGAACCACCCTCGCTAATAAGCCAGTGTTGTAGATGGCAGAATAGAGAGAGGGACAGAGTCCAACCCTCTGATGACATTATTGAGCCACTGAATCAACCAAGCACCTCCTGGTATGTAAGATTTTGCAAATTTCCTTGTTTAAGCTACTTTAAATCAGAGCTTCTGTTACTTTGACCACATGTAACTAACTACATAATGTCAAATGAGTGTCTTAAACTCAATAAAATGAAAATACATGTATTTTTTTAAAAAAATTATTGACCTGAAAGAGAGAGAGAAATTTTTGTTGTTCCAGCCATCCGTGCACTCATTGGTTGATTCCTGCATGTGCCCTGACCCAGGATCAAACCCACAACTTTGGTGTTATCAGGACTATGCTCCAATCAACTGAGCCACCTGACCAGGGCAACATACCTGTATTTAAAATGAGTAACATTTAAATTTAATACCAGCTTTTTCTTTCCCAAATAATTGACAATGTTATCTTTCATTAATGAGATAATACCTATATAAATAATAATCCATTTCTATGCTTTCAATCACAGAAAGTACTCAATAAAAGCACACACCTATTCTTAATGCTTTCACAATGTACTGTGAGCAGAAAAAACAATTTTCTTTCAAAAGATTCAATGTCATTAGTTAGTAGTTGTCAGTGAGAAACATATTCCATCCAGTACATTTCTAAATTAGGAAGCACTTGAAAGTTTTAGACAAGACAAATTCCTTCTAAAGAAGCAGATCCACGTCATCTTAATTGCCATTTGTCAGAGCCTCCATTCTGTTTTGTAAGTCAGGTAGGAGCATAAGTGAAATAAATTACTTTACCTCCTTCATGTTTCATATTGTTACCTAAATAACTGCAACTATGAGAAGGATATAAAAAATAAAAAAGCAAAAACTCTCAAACAATGTATTTGCTCTTTCTTCTTGCACCACAAAACTGAAAAAAAAAAGCATGTTTATCCAGTTCATTTCTTCCATGTACAAACATGCCATTCATTCTTTATGACTATAAGCGAGCACATATTTGTACATGATTCTGATACATTTCCATGTAAGACTTCTCTCTGTGAAAGGCCATTTTATTGTGGTGTGAACATTAGTTTCTCTTTATGTCACCTGAGGACAGAACCTACTTAACCTTTTCAGTTATTTTGGAAGGAGCCAATAACAAGTTTTGAGGTTTTACCAAAAATTATAATAAGTAGTAATAATAACATCTATTACTACTTAGTACTCTGTGTCAGACATTATGTTAAGGGCTTTACAGGGATTATCTCATTTTATCCAACCATTTACTCATTCAACAAACATTGTGGAACACATAGCATTTGCCAGTCTGGTTCTACAGACCATTTTGAGCTAGAATGCTCCTCAGGGCAGGGAAGAGTAGCAGTCTGATTTGGGATAGGGCAAGAGCCATATTGCTCAGGAGGTGGGCGATGGAGAAGATAGAAGTCACGCTCTCTCCTTTTTATTCACTGGGTTTCTGCTCCCAATACGGTGTACTGTGTTTCTCAAAGTTTATTTCTTGATATTTCCACAAGAGAATGATAATAGGTAATTTTTAAATTTTCTGTGACTGGCCCGGCCAGTATGGCTCAGTGGTTGAGCATTGACCGATGGAACAGGAGGTCACAGTTTGATTCCTGGTCAGTGCACATGCCTGGGTTGTGGGCTCAATCCCCGATGGGGGGTGTGCAGGAGGCAGTGGATTGATGATTCTCTCTCGTCATTGATGTTTCTCTCTCTCTCTCCCTATCCCTTCCTCTCTGAAATCAATTAAAAAATATTTTTAAAAATGTTTCTATGACTAAAAATTTTGAGGGGTAACATGGGGATTCAACCATTAAGCAGATGTCTATTTGTCTGTTAATCTTTACCCGAGATATTTTTCCATTGATTTTTTTTTTTGAGTGAGTGGAAGAGAGAAACATTGATGTGAGAGAAACACAACAATTGTTGCCTCCTGCTCATGCCCCAACCAAGGCTGGGGAGGAGCCTGCAACCAAGGTATGTGCTCTTGACTGGAATCAAACCTGGGACCCTTTGGTCCGCAGGCCGATGCTCTATCCACTGAGCCAAACCGGCTGCAGTGGTCGGCAAACTCATTAGTCAACAGAGCCAAATATCAACAGTACAACGACTGAAATTTCTTTTGAGAGCCAAATTTTTAAAACTTAAAACTGTATAGGTAGGTACATTATTATGAACTTAATTAGGGTACTCCTAAGGCTTAGGAAGAGCCACACTCAAGGGGCCAAAGAGCCGCATGTGGCTCGCGAGCCGCAGTTTGCCGACCACGGGTAGGGCAAACAGAATTCTCTACTACAGGAGTTCTCAGTGCCTTTAAGGTGCTTTTGGGCTCTCCAAGAAGGTGCTGCACTCTGCACTATGTATTTTCCAAACTTATTTGGCCATAAGCCCCCACCCCCATTTCTACCCCAACAGGAGGTACAGTGTTAGGGTTCTATGGCACACACCTCAGGAAAGGAAGCTATTTTTGCTTTTGAAAGCTTTTCCATTCCTCCCTCCACTTCACAGCTCCCTAGGGCTCTAAGAGCTCCAGTTGTTATTCTCCACAGCTGCAAAGTCCCCACCTCCCTGCCAATCTCCTGCATCAACAACCCATCTAGTTCTCAGACATCACAGACATTTCCAGTCACATCTGAGATAGCGACAATAGACATTAAGCTTCTCAAATCCCTGTATTTTTAGATGATATAGTGGCCTTGATCCATGATGACTGGGGGAGGAGGGAAGAAGAGGACATGGGGAGGAAGGTTATGATCCGGAAGAAAAAATATATAAATGTCAGTGAATAAATGAAGCTTGGTACAATCAAGTTCTAAAAAACATTCAACTCCTGACTAACAACCAAAATGCATAAAATTAAAGTCATGGATCATGATATCTTGGATGCAAAAGTGAAAGGGAAACCTTGGAAACTGCCTGCTTAATCTGCTTATGTTTCAAAGTCAAGTCCAATAATTCTTATCAGAAAAGGTGTGGAGAGGGAGGGAATGGTCTTTGGAACGTGGATCCTGTAATTTGGCATTTATATTAGCCAAATAATTCAACCATCTCCAAACCTGGACTTCTTTTGTGTAAAGTGTGTGCCTGTATATTATTGTGAGTTGCTGTTCTGATGAAGTCCAGTTAGAAAACACTAGTGTAAGTAATAATAAGAAAAAATAAAACTCTTAACTCTGTATGCCTTTTCCTCCTCCAATACATCCTCAGACCTCATCATCCTCTGCAAATGAGAAAAGGAGTAATAGCTAACATCAAGTGGGGAGGGGAGGATGAAGGTAGTTCTGTAATTCACAGCTTCGTTTTGAACAGAAGGTTTTTTGTATGAGCCAGAATCCTGATAGGAAACTGAATTCTCCACTCCAAATCATTCCATGGAAGAGGCATTAATTAGTAAAGGGACCATTTACAGAGATGAGGGCATGGGTAAGGGAGCCAGCAAGGATGTTGAGGTACTAGCCACAGTGGGAAGCCATTACCATTGTAGGTCTGAGGAGGCAAGGAGAGCGAAGGGGTTAGCAGCTGGAGAAGGGGCCACTCCCTAGAGACTGGACTTGTAAATGCAGGACATCAAAGCAGGAAAGAAGTCTCTCTCTCTCTCTCTCTCTCTCTCTCTCTCTCTCTCTCTCTCCTCCCTCCCCTCAGTTCTCCTGGAGGTATCTCCCACTGACTCAAGCCAGACAGAACCAGAAATCAAAGGAGCCCAGGGGATGCAATATGAGTAGTGAGCCTCTCAGGGACCAGATGGACAATAACCAGCCTCTTTAGCCACGCTCCTAACTTCTGGGTACAAACTTTGAGCAAACCCCAATATGTCAACTAAGGGGACATTTTATTTTCAGAACAGAGTTCAATCCCCTCATTTCACAGATGACAAAGCTGAGCTCCACAGCGCTTGTTCAAAGTCACACATCTTACAAGATCAGTGTGAGGTTTCAGCTTAATCCCGACTTCTAGTTCCACAATGTGTCTTTGCCACTGTCCCACTCTGCATCTTTAGACCCTCTGGGTCTACCTCAATATTCAGTTTCTAGATCTTCTGTGTTTCCTAGAGAGGAAAAGGAGAGATGAAGATTTTCTCTCCAGGAGATGTATGCCAGCAACACTAGGCTATTTATCTGAATAAGGTGCAAATTGCACAGACATGAAAAATGTGATTATATTAAAGCTCACCTGCATCTCTTTGGGCAATCTGGATAAATAAGAGAAAACCGGCTCACCAGGAGAGGTCAACTCCATCCTTCCAAATGCACCACAGGTAGTAAGTAATTAAGGTGGTCAAAATGCTGGGTCTATTATTAGGTTCAATGGTGGCTTTGGCCAACCTGGGAATGCAGGATACTTTAGGTTTTAATACTTTGGTGCCAGCCTTAGGGAAAATTGGAAAATGTTTGACTTTTGCCTTAAGTCATTTTATGCCCACTCCTCCTTCCAAGGTTCCTTCCTCCCCTTCATTCCTTATCACCAAAAGCTACTTCCCGAGCTAGCTGGTCTCCCCCCAACCATCTTGAATGTGGCTCAGCATCTCAGACTGTCCTTGGCCCTTTGCTCTGTGGAGGTCTACCTGTCCTTTAGGGCTTCCCTTTCAGTGAGATTTCAGCAGAAGATCTGCTAAACAGAGGTGTGTTTATTAACTGCTTAAGGTTGTTACTTAGCATGTCATGTGCTACCCTTCCAAAGTACTCTCCTCATAGTCTCATTCCTGGCCACTGTCTCTACACTTACAGTATCTCAATCTGATAAATAGAGCCTATGATGGGATATTCACATACGCCAGTCAACCTGTGACAAGGAGAGGGTCACCTAGCACCACTTCTCGGTTGAGATGCAGAAGAAGGTAATTTGCAGCCAGCTCTGGAAAACACTCTGTCCGATGGGATTTGAGGCTATGTTAAACCCTTCTTTGGCCCTCAGAGAGCATTACAGTATCAAAATTTGCCCACATTTTCAGAGGATCTCTTCTGTCTATGAGTTATTTAAAGAAAGGTCTTTCTAGGATACTTTTATTTCATAATACAATCAAACACCTCTCAATGTTCACTTTTCCCTTTGTTTATAAAAACTAGTGTTATCGCCCGGCTGGTGTTGCTCAGTGGTTGAGTGTTGACCTAGGAACCTGGAGGCCATGGTCAGGGTATATGCCTGGGTTGCTGGTTCAGTCCCCAGTGGGGGTGTACAGGAGGCAGCCAATCAGTGATTCTCTCTCATCATTGATGTTTCTATCTCTCTCTCCCTCTTCTTTCCTCTCTGAAATCAATAAAAAAAATATTTTTTTAAAAAAGACTAGTGTTACCTGTATGAGGATTAATCACCATCGTATTTTATGGCTCTTAGGTTAAATTATTTAGTTATAGAAACTGTAAGTAACTATTTTCAAGCTGTAAAGTTTGAAAACCCAGCTGGTTTTTACTCTTTATACTTAAACCCTTTCCCTCTCTACTGCCCTCACCACTGTTGGCACATTCTTTTCTCAGAAATGTTTTCTCTACATTGTCAATGACAGTATACAGGAGCTAAACCAGCAGGGCTGATCAGAACTCACCTAGACCAGAAAAATCTTCAGGCCACGTACATGAAGGCAACTAACTCATGTAGTCTCAGGCTCACAACAGGGACTTAATAAATTACTAGAGGCCTGTTGTACGAAAATTCGTGCAGTTGCGGGGTTCCTCAACCCGGCCTGTGACCCTTCGGGGGGTGTCCACCTGCCAGCTTAGGCCCGCTTGGGAGTGGGCCTAAATCACAGTCGGACATCCTTAGTCCTACCGAGGAGGCCAGAGAGGCTCCCGCCACCACCGCTGCGCTCACAGCCATCAGCAGCCCTTGGCCTGGCTTGTGGCTGAGCAGAGCTCCCCCTGTGGGAGCGCACTGACCATCAGGGGGTAGGTAGCTCATGCATTGAGCATTTGCTCCCTGGTTGTCAGTGCGCGTGATTGATAGTGACTGGTCGTTCCAGGTTGTTCTGCCGTTAGGGTCAATTTGCATATTACCCTTTTATTATATAGGATTGTTGATTTTGCAACTTGTAGAAAAACAGGTCCTAGAGATCTGATGTATAGTACAGTGCGGTGACTACAGACAACAATATTGTATTATAATCATCAAACTTGCTAAGAGTTTAGATCTTAATTATTCCAACCACAAAAAAAGAAATGATAATTATGTGACATGATAGAGGTGCCAACTATAGCTACAATGGTAATCATATTACAATATATAAAAGTATCAAGTCAAAATGCTGTGCATCTTAAATTTATTCGATGTTATATGTCAAATATATTTTAATTAGAAAATGATCATTGATTCTGAATTGAAATGTGGCTGAGAAGCGATTTGCAATGAAACAGACCCAAAGAAATGGTTTAAAGTTGCAGAGCACGAGTTCTGGGCTCACTCCTGATGGTGCTCACATGGGAACCAGTAGTGGAGCTTGGCTTCTTCCCACCTGTATAGCTGGTACACTTGTTGGCACTCTTATTCGTGATTAAAATCCTTTTCTTAGAAACAGGTATAGACCCCTGCTAGTTCAAAACCCTTGCTAGTTCAAAGGTGCCTGTGCTGTGTGCAATAGCCATGCCCTCTTCTAGACCTGACTGCTGCCCCATAAATGTGACCACGTCTTTGGATTTTGAAACATGAATTAAGTAATTATGTGTCACTGGATACTGATTTTTTTGAATCGGTATTTAATGTCATTAATACTTCTGAATGTCATTACTACTTCCTACCATAGCCATGACAATTTACCTCAAACTTATTGCTTTAACTAACACAAATTTATCTGTAGGTCAGAAGTCTGACATGGGTGTCACTGGGCTAAAATCCATATCTACTGACCACATTCCTCTCTGGAGGTGCTGGGTGAGAATCTGTTTCTTTGCTTCTTCCAGCTTCCATAGGCTGTTGTGTTCCTTGTCTTGTGGTTCCCTTTCTCCATTTTCAAAGCCAGCAACAGCATGCTGAGTTCTTCTTATTCTGTATTGCTCCAACTTCCTCTCTTGCCCCTCTCTTCCACTTAAAAAAATAACTAAATTGCAGAGCATAGACAGGGTCTGCATTATTCTTCAGGGAAATGCAAATTAAATCCACAATCAGCTACATTACATACCCACCTGAATAGCTGGAATTTAAAAGACTCAAAATATAAATATTGACAAGGATATTGAGCAGCTGGAACTCTCATATTCCACTGCTGAGTGTGTAAGTGATAGAACTACTTTGGAAAATGATTTGACAGTATGATGCACATGCTAGCCCTAAACCCAGTAATTCCACTCCTGGATATACTATACCACAAAAGTGCACATACATGTATACGACTGCTGCAAGCAGCATTGTTTGTAATAGTCCTCCACTGAAAACAACCCAAACATCCATCAACTGTAGAATTGTCAGATACATTGTGACATATTCATATAGTAGAAAACCATGCAACAATGAAAAAGAATAAACTATAATTACAACAAGAAACATGGATAGACTCCACAAACATAACTTGGAGAGGAAAAGTCATACTCAAAAGTATGTATTCGGAATGATTCCACTTATATGAAATTTAATAGTCATAGATCTACTAAAGCTGTAGGAGTCAAAATGGAGGTTATTTTTGGGAAAGAAGAAAGAAGTAATGATTAAGAGCAGGCCCAATGGGACTCCTGGATTGTTGTCAATTTTTTTTTCTTGGCCCGGGTCAATGATTGTAGTGTTCATCTGTAACAATCCCCTGAGGTAATTATATTTTTGTTTTCTCTTTTTTCTATATGTATACTTCAACTAAAAACAAAATTAGAATGTAGAGTGGCAGGGATGGTGCAAATCAACATAGCCTGCCCCTGCTTGACCCTTTTTAGCACATATTTCCTTCAAAAGTCTCCCTGATTTTTCTTAGCTCCTGTTAGTGCCCATGGTCTCCAGAGTGAGAGACCTCCCTAGATATTGTCAGGCTCAGACATCTACATTCCTTCCCCCCCCCCCCCCCCATTTCTTTCCTTTGTTAGGGACATAATCATGTAATATCTGCCAACTTTTTGATGACTGATGTGACATTTTCTCTTCTTGGTGTAATTCAAATTTGGAAAAAAAATCCTTGAGAGTGACTTTAGAGATTAGTATCATGGTTCAGGGCATAGAGGTGGAGGTTGTTTTGGAATGGCTCCCATTAAATGAAACAAGGTAGCTGGGCCTGGACATGCACCCCATGCCTGTGTGCAGGACCTGCCCCAGCTAAAGCAGAGACGTCTCAAGAAGGTGTTCCTTGGTTCTGCAGCATAACGGGTATGAAGATAGACCAGCTGCACGGTGTCCTTACGAACATTGCTGATGAGGTTGAATTCGCTCACTGAAACTTTTTATTGGCATAAATATCAGGGTGGGGTGATGATGACTAAGCATATGAGAACAAAATGTGAAAAATGGAAGTATTATTCATACACTGGACTCTCTTAACCCAAGAATTACATACCAGAGTGAATGTGCTAGCAAAACTCTTTGGAGGCGTGGCTCTTCTTCCCAGACTCATCTACCCATTCCCATTACTTGTGCTTGTTAATATCTTTATAACAGATATTTTAAGGGAAAAATCTTCTTTCCCTTGTCTTTTAATAGCTGAGCCAATTTTGTTCATATTTGTGAGAAAGCTATGTAGATGGGTATGGAAAACCTAATGACTAACTGCTACCCTCAAGTGATTGGAAATGAAAATACCCACATATATCTTCTAAAACACTTTATTAATCAATGTCTTCTAGAAGAATTGTTGGATGAGTCTACTTATGCAGCTTTTATGAATCGTGTTTTTGAAAAATATTTTATGATCTGGGAAAAAGATGGATACAAAACGGCATACATGACATAGTCACAATTTTGCTAATTTTTTGTTGTTGTTAATTCTTACCTGAGGATATTTTTTATATATAAATAAAATGATCACATTGTACACCCTAAACTTACACAATGTTATATGTCACTTATATCTCAATAAAGCTGGAAAAAAAAATAGTCATGTTACCTAGCGATTTTCTGGCTGATTTTAATAGAAGTATGTTTGAGCTAGAATTTCCTTAAAGTTCCAGAAATTTAATATCATAGGGAAGGAGAGAAGGAAGGGGAGAGAGAGAGAATCATCTATGTGAGAGAGAGATATCAATTGGTTGCCTCCCGCAGGTACCCCAACCAGGGCCGGGTTTCAAACCTGCAACCCAGGTACATGCCCTTGACTGGGAATCAAACCCGTGATCCTTCAGTGCATGGGCCAACACTCTAACTGCTGAACCACACTGGCCAGAGCAATGTTTGTGTCAGGACTCTATATAAGCAACACGTAAGCATGGAGAAATCATGGGTGAAGTTTCTTTTCTTTTTCATATGTTTTTAACTTACCAAATGGTCTACGATAAACAGGAGTTAGTTTTATAACAAAAAAAGAGGTATACATTATTTTTTAAAATAGACTACAAACTGCATATCATTTACTGTTAATTCTGCCCAAATGACCCTCTTCCTTTTACTTTCTGTCAATTCATGGTACAAAATTCTGTAAAGTGCCCTCAGAAATCCTACCGAGAAGCTCTTGTTACTGCTGGAAGCAAAAAAACCTCACTAGTGAGTACTTAATACAGAAGCACAAACTTGTAAGTAGATTGTCTCTTCCAAATGAGGGCTCAGATAACAGAAAACACAGAAAAAAATATAAAGATAACGGTAATAAACAGGGACACCACCACCTCCAAGTGGAACTGTGCTTTGTCATCTTTGGCTCCCACAATAGTAATAATAATGGCTCAGCCCATGGAAGAACTTCTGAAATACAGGCTAAAGGAGAACATGAAAAGTTGGCAGTTTTTCTTTGCTGTCTTGGTTTAGTTTATCACTCTTTTTCAGGTTTGCACACCCATCCCCAAGTCCATAGGCCAAGTGGAAACATGATCTCTCCCATTTCTGATCATTGGTATGCATAAGAAGCAAAGTATTTCAGTTGTATTCAGTACAGCACTTCATTGTGTATCACCTTGAATATTTCCAATTTTTTTTTTTAGTTATAGTCAGGTCTTTATTTAAGAATCTCATCTGCCAACTTAGCGTTTTCCACCAACACGAGGAGCAGAAACCTTCACAGGCTTCACAATCTTTTGCTTAGGTGCTGCCTTTGTGGGAGCCTTAGCAGCAGCCATTGCTGTCTTTTTAGATGCTTGCTTAGCCTTTTTTGCTTCCTTGGCAGCCCTGATAGCTTGTTCTCGCTGAGCTTTCCTAACTTCAGGCTTCTGGTTCCTCTTGGCCATTATATCAGCAAGAGATGCACCAGTGATGGCCCTCTGGAATTTGACTGCACAGCGGGTTCTTTTCTTTTGGATTTCTTCCGACTGTCCCTTTTTGTGCTTTCTCCTGTAGAGCACGGTCCAGTTTATCTGCAGAGGGTTCCTCTTGGAGAGGAATGCCGACTCGCATTTTGCATTAAGAAACTGGAAAACCTTCCC
>NW_005364372.1:1012856-1017206 GCF_000412655.1 Myotis brandtii
GAGGGGGGGGAGAGAGGTGGGGCGTTGGGGGGGGGGGGGGGGCTTTGAAAGCTTTATTCATTCTCATTTCTTTCTCTCAATAAAGAAAAAAAAAAGAAGAAAAAGAGGTGAGATACCAGTGAACAAAAGTCAAAGCCAATTAACATAAATGTATTCACTTATCATGGAAAAAAATAATTAAAACAAATTAAAAGGTCTTTCTACAGACACAAGCAATAAAAAAAAGTGCATGTTTTAGTAATCAACTTGAACTCTATACAGCGTCCTAGTGCTTAGTCACGTGACCAAAAGGTTAAGACTTTGCCATCTATGTAATGTGCTCTTACATCTCAGCTGAGCAAAGCTAGTAGTTAACCGTACAGATCTTATGTACATCATTTGGCTTAACATCTCTCCAACGAAGAGAACTTATATTAGGAGGTATTATTTCAGAGAAATTAACTCTTTTTAAAAATGCCTAAATCTTAAATTCTTAACTTTATAGTTCAACCATTACCATGTAGGCACAATATGCCTCTATTTTCAGCGTAAAAAATCCACCACAATTTAGTTATAGTCAGGTCTTTATTTAAGAATCTCATCTGCCAACTTAGCGTTTTCCACCAACACGGGGAGCAGAAACCTTCACAGGCTTCACAATCTTTTGCTTAGGTGCTGCCTTTGTGGGAGCCTGTAAAAAGATATATTATGTGGTATTATTCCATGCAACTTTCTTTTTTAATCACTTTTTTGCAACTCTTATGCCCAGTGTGGGATATGGAATTGTATCCTAACAAAAAAAGGACATTAATCATATAAGACAAATACTAACTTCTGTGTGTGTTTTTCACTATGCTTATCTAAATTGATAACATTGAGAAAAGCTATGTAAACTCTATTATTGACAACTTCTCTGTAAGTTTAAAATTTCAAAATAAGCTTTAACAAACAAAACACCCAGAAACAAGTTATGAACATCACTGCCATTAGAGCCTTGCACTGAATTCTTTAAAAAACCCAAAACTTTTTATTTACCACAATTTGGATTAAAAGTAAGTTTTCTGCCTGGACAGCATGGCTCACTGGTTGAGTGTCAAACTATGAACCAGGAGGTCATGGTTCGATTCCCATGCCCAGGTTGCAGGCTTGATCCCCAGTGGGGGGCGTGTAGGAGGCAGCCAGTCAATGATTCTCATCATTGATGTTTCTATCTCTCCCTTCCTCTCTGAAATCAGTAACACACACACACGCACACACACGCAAGTGTGCACATTTTTTAAAAGTTAAGTTTTCCTGTTGTCTTAACTAAGAAATCCAAGACAATTCCACAATTACCTTAGCAGCAGCCATTGCTGTCTTTTTAGATGCTTGCTTAGCCTTTTTTGCTTCCTTGGCAGCCCTGTAGGGTTAAAAATAACTTAAGGCAAAGTGCTTTACTCTTTAAGGATACAGATTATTAACAAGGAGCTAGATTGTTTTGGAAAAGTAAAATTATCATATTCTTTCCCTATCCCCAATTATTTTTAGGATAAGCCCAAGGGGGTTGTCAATGTTATTGACCACCAAGTCAGTTTAACATATACTAGAAATTGTACAGCAGCATTCACTGCATGTAGAAATTTCAACAAATCAATTAGAGCCAAGCATGTCAAACTCTCGGCCCGTCATGCTTGACTTAGACTGTATTATAAACTCCTGATTATTAAACCTAAATAATGCTTATAAGGAAGGCTTCCTCACCTGATAGCTTGTTCTCGCTGAGCTTTCCTAACTTCAGGCTTCTGGTTCCTCTTGGCCATTATATCAGCAAGAGATGCACCAGTGATGGCCCTCTGGAATTTGACTGCACGGCGGGTTCTTTTCTTTTGAATTTCTTCCGACTGTTCCTTTTTGTGCTTCCTCCTGTAGAGCACGGTCCAGTTTATCTGCCGAGGGTTCCTCTTGGAGAGGAATGCCGACTCGAATTTTGCATTAAGAAACTGGAAAACCTTCCCATCGGTCCTGGCATAGCGCCGCCCGTGTCTGGGGTATATCTTGTACCCACTGAAGCTGCACAGCTCGGCCTTCATGGCTGTGGCTGCCGGACAGCAGGAGATTTGGTCCAAAATTTTTTCCTATGTGTTAACTTCTCACCCAGAGAGAAGAGGCAGCAAACAGGTCACACACTTCTTCGATTTCCAGCTTCTTTCACTTGGTCTGTAATTCTGGAAGTCCACCTATTGGTTTATACAAGGTGAAAGGTACAGCAATTCACTTAGAATATCTTAGGTGATGCAGATGGGAATCTTACAGGATTTCGGGAAGAGCTGCCATTGGATCTTACATTTGTTGAACACAAACACTGGTGCAGCTGTAGGAAATGAGCTCATTGTCCCCTGGACAGCAGGACTTCATCGATCCCCATCTTTGTTATAGTGACTCATTGTACTGTCTCTACCTCTACTACTCCTTTGTTACCAATGACTTCATCCTCCACTTTATATGTCTTTTCTCTGCCGAATCGAATGTCTTCAGTTTACTCATAACTTGCCCCTCTTAGGGCTTCTCAGGGCTTCTTCCTAGTTCCTTACTCCCACAAGGTGATTGACTTTTTTTTCCATTTCCAGTTCATATTCTTGAAAGAGAATGGAGGTAGGTAGTCCCCATCATCCCTGTTTAGTTGGTGTTCACATCAGGTCACCTTTTAGGCCTGGTTATCTGTTCTATGAAGGGCATTATATGGCATAGACCATATAGGCTGCTGCCTCAGCTAGGGGATCTGGCTGGAGTGGCTCTCAAAGAAGGGAAATCTGGCACAGCAAGACAGAACGACCTCTTAGTCACATTCTTTTATCTTGATTTTTTAAAAAGTATACTGACCATTAAAGTAATATATTTTTCATGTTTTGTCAAAATTCTCCTAACTCTTTCACTTAAAATAGTCATGTTACACAGAAACAAAGCATAGATTGGTGGTTGTCAAAGACTAGAGGTTGGGGGAAATAGGGAAGTTACGGTCAAAGGGTACACATTTCTAGTTATAAGATAAATAAATTCTGTGGATGTAATGTACAGCATGGTGATTATAATAAACAATACTGTATCATATATTTGAAGGTTAAGAGAGTAGATCTTAGATGTTCTCACCACACACACACATACACAGAAAGAAAGAAGAATGGTGACTATATGAGGTGATGGATGTGGATGTGTTAACTAACCTTATGAGTTATTTCACTATATGCACACACACATATACATATATACACACATATATAAATAAAATTATCACATTGTACACCCTAAACTTACACAATGTTATATGTCACTTATATCTCAATAAAGCTGAAAAAAATAGTCATGTTACCTAGCGATTTTCTTGCTGATTTTAATAGAAGTATGTTTGAGCTAGAATTTCCTTAAAGTTCCAGAAATTTAATATCATAGGGAAGATGTTTATGCTTTATAATGTTCAACGGACATTTTATTCTTTTTTGTTTGTTTATTTTTTACTTTCTTTTTTTTAACTGACATTTTAATAAACATTTTGGCAAGAGGGTAAATGCATTTCAATATTTAATGTAGAATTGTGCCTATGGCAATCAGAGTCTAGCAACCATGGAAGGTCTGGAATATGCTGACTTTAATAAAGTAGGTTAAAAGCATTTCTCTTTTAAAACAGAATGTTCTCAGGCATCTTCCTGGTGGTTTGTTGCTAAAATATTAATAGTTGTATGTAACAGTTAACTGCAGATTGTTATTGTTGAAAATTATTTTTATATGCACAAATTGTGATAAAAAGGAGAGTGGATTACAAATGTAAATTCGTGTTTGGGTTTTACTCTAGAGGAAAGACAACTTAAAATGCCTTCTGTATCATCTTACCACTGCAAAACAGGAAGTGAAGTCAGGCAGTCAACTGCTTCCTGTCTTCTTGCAGAAAGGAAACAGATATGTAAATATACTAGGCAGCCTTCAGTTCTCCCTCCACTCAATCCATCCTATGCATGGTCCCGAGTTGGCATTAGTAATGTTATGCTGCCATTTCTATGTTCTCAACCCTGGATATAGGTTAAAATCAACTGGGAAGCTTTTAAAATAAACCCTACATCCAAGCTCCACACCCCAATTTTCTGATTTATTTGGTGTGTCTTGGTTTGGGCATTTATATTTTTAGAAGGCATCCTAAGTAATTCGAAGAAGCAGGCAGGAAGCCACTAGGCAAAAGGACAGAATCTGAACATTTGAATTTGCATTGAAGGCGCTCTATTTTCTATCTCCAACCTAGCTTGCCAGGCTCTGGCCAGCCCAAATAGCATTCCATGCCCTCTGTCCATTGCTTGTGCTTCTCCTTTTTGTTTTTCGTTTCTAGGCATTCCAAGAGGTTCTTCC
>NW_005364372.1:1017248-1020611 GCF_000412655.1 Myotis brandtii
TCGAATTCCTGTTCATTTCTCAAGACTCAGATCAGTATTACCTTCTTGTGAAGCTTTCCCTGACTGCTGGACTTGCTCCCTCTTCTGAACTCACACACCGGTTTTCGCCTAGGAAATCCTCTGAATAATTAATCAGTCATGTTCTGCTTTGTGTCATCTCTTTCATTGTTGTGCCGAATGATTAATCTTCGCTTAACTTTTCACCTGCTATCCAGCTATGTATACTGTAAGCTTCTAGCATTCCTTTGCATTCTGGTCAAGCTGAATGCCTTGTAGTGCAGAAAGTCAATAAACATTTGCCTCTCCCTCCTATCCTTACTTCCGCAGGTGTGGTTCAGGCCTTCAACTCTCCTGGAGTTTTGCCCTAGTCCTAATGGGCCTTCCTGACACTGGAGACTCTGGCTCTTTAAATCAGGCCAACACATGGTGGCTCACATGGATAATGGCCAGTAAAACCGATTGTGTGTGTGTGTGTGTGTGTGTGTGTGTGTGTGTACTGCATAGCGCCGCCCGTGTCTGGGGTATATCTTGTACCCACTGAAGCTGCACAGCTCGGCCTTCATGGCTGTGGCTGCCGGACAGCAGGAGATTTGGTCCAAAATTTTTTCCTATGTGTTAACTTCTCACCCAGAGAGAAGAGGCAGCAAACAGGTCACACACTTCTTCGATTTCCAGCTTCTTTCACTTGGTCTGTAATTCTGGAAGTCCACCTATTGGTTTATACAAGGTGAAAGGTACAGCAATTCACTTAGAATATCTTAGGTGATGCAGATGGGAATCTTACAGGATTTCGGGAAGAGCTGCCATTGGATCTTACATTTGTTGAACACAAACACTGGTGCAGCTGTAGGAAATGAGCTCATTGTCCCCTGGACAGCAGGACTTCATCGATCCCCATCTTTGTTATAGTGACTCATTGTACTGTCTCTACCTCTACTACTCCTTTGTTACCAATGACTTCATCCTCCACTTTATATGTCTTTTCTCTGCCGAATCGAATGTCTTCAGTTTACTCATAACTTGCCCCTCTTAGGGCTTCTCAGGGCTTCTTCCTAGTTCCTTACTCCCACAAGGTGATTGACTTTTTTTTCCATTTCCAGTTCATATTCTTGAAAGAGAATGGAGGTAGGTAGTCCCCATCATCCCTGTTTAGTTGGTGTTCACATCAGGTCACCTTTTAGGCCTGGTTATCTGTTCTATGAAGGGCATTATATGGCATAGACCATATAGGCTGCTGCCTCAGCTAGGGGATCTGGCTGGAGTGGCTCTCAAAGAAGGGAAATCTGGCACAGCAAGACAGAACGACCTCTTAGTCACATTCTTTTATCTTGATTTTTTAAAAAGTATACTGACCATTAAAGTAATATATTTTTCATGTTTTGTCAAAATTCTCCTAACTCTTTCACTTAAAATAGTCATGTTACACAGAAACAAAGCATAGATTGGTGGTTGTCAAAGACTAGAGGTTGGGGGAAATAGGGAAGTTACGGTCAAAGGGTACACATTTCTAGTTATAAGATAAATAAATTCTGTGGATGTAATGTACAGCATGGTGATTATAATAAACAATACTGTATCATATATTTGAAGGTTAAGAGAGTAGATCTTAGATGTTCTCACCACACACACACATACACAGAAAGAAAGAAGAATGGTGACTATATGAGGTGATGGATGTGGATGTGTTAACTAACCTTATGAGTTATTTCACTATGACAATGCTCATCTAAACACCTTAGTGTAGCTCATGAGGCCTTTTACAATCATCTCAACCTTTTGCTCTAGCTTAATTTTTGGCTGGGACTCACTTTTCAGCCTCCGCATTTTTCAATGTTCCCTAACCACCCAGTGCCCTTTCACAACTCCATGCCTCTGAACATGCTGTTTCTCTTCCTGAAATGCCCTTTGACTTTATTCTCTGGAAAACTCCTATCTATCTTTTAAGATCCTATTCAAACATCACCTTCCTTGTGAAGTTCCCTTTCTTAAACACAATAATTTCTTCCTGTGTGTTCTCCTTGCTCTTTGAACCTAGCTCTGTTGCCCTTATCACTGCATTTTGTTATTATTTGCTAACAATCATGGCTATGCTCTTGGAAGGGAGATCCTGTCTGATTGTTCTATAGATCCGCCCAAATGATTACCTAAAATTGTTTGCTTAATGCTCTTTTGATATGAAGTAATATGTTTTCTTATTTGTGTGTGGCATATTTGGAAAGCTTACTTGTTGCTTTAGAAGTCTTTCCTCTTTCTGGTAAAAACCTAGAATGACTTCCTGTCTTCCAGGTTGAGGGTCCATTTTTCTTCTAATTAATTCTGATTGGATTTGAGAGGGATGTGGTAGGAGGAGTTGACAAGGTCAAAAAAGAGGGACTGTATGTAGGCGCTGGCTCAGATGTGCTCAGGTGCCAATCGTTACAGAAAATAATGTGTGTCTAGAAGAATAGGCAAGTAGGAAGATGGAGGGGTGGGGGGTGGGGGGAAAAAAAATAGTCATGTTACCTAGCGATTTTCTTGCTGATTTTAATAGAAGTATGTTTGAGCTAAAATTTCCTTAAAGTTCCAGAAATTTAATATCATAGGGATTGACTTTTTCCAGGCTAAGTGGGAAAAGTTTTTATTACCACTTTATAAAAACGTACTTTTTTTTTTGGCTTAGAATTTAGTAAAATTTTGATAAATTCTTGTGTCTCCAATTACTGGGAAGTAAGTCCTTCTGATCAAGAAATTAAAATCAGTTAGTTCCTCTTCTGTGATTATGGTTAACGTCACTCCGAAAGGCTTGCTTTCTTCTGAGCGGGCCATAAATCCTAACGGCTCAGCGTCTAGAGACCTTCACGGATCACTCTTTGTCGCAAATCTGACAGTCAATCATCTCCACTTGGGCGCTCCGACCACGCCCACTGCGGAGACCACGCCCACCGAAGTAGCTCTCCCTCCCATCTCACGGCTCCGCCCCAGACCTAGCAGAGGAAGATTCTCATTGGCGGAGAAGTTGTTCTGGTCCCGCCCCGGGCGACGGCCATAGGCCGAACTGGAGTGGGGCGGTGGTGGTTGGTTGCCTGGGGACGGGTCCCTAGTCTTGCCTGTCAGAGTAGCTGGCGGCAGTGGCGGCTCTCGGAGCTGGGTTGTCAGTCAGTGAGCAGAGGGGGAAGATGGCTCGTCGGGACCGTTTTGCTAGGAAGAAGGGAGGCAGTGCTGCTACTGCCCAGGAAAAGGAAGAGCCGACGCCTTCGCTGTCGCTTCGAGCCAGACGAGTGAAGTTCTGGGAGTGGAGGTCTGGGAGCCGCTCTGGTGAGTCCGGTCGAGCGACCCACGGCGGGCCCCCAAGGCGGCCGACGACCGATAACTTTTTTGTCAGGG
>NW_005364372.1:1020625-1022442 GCF_000412655.1 Myotis brandtii
CTTGCTCCCTCTTCTGAACTCACACACCGGTTTTCGCCTAGGAAATCCTCTGAATAATTAATCAGTCATGTTCTGCTTTGTGTCATCTCTTTCATTGTTGTGCCGAATGATTAATCTTCGCTTAACTTTTCACCTGCTATCCAGCTATGTATACTGTAAGCTTCTAGCATTCCTTTGCATTCTGGTCAAGCTGAATGCCTTGTAGTGTGCAGAAAGTCAATAAACATTTGCCTCTCCCTCCTATCCTTACTTCCGCAGGTGTGGTTCAGGCCTTCAACTCTCCTGGAGTTTTGCCCTAGTCCTAATGGGCCTTCCTGACACTGGAGACTCTGGCTCTTTAAATCAGGCCAACACATGGTGGCTCACATGGATAAGGGCCAGTAAAACCGATTGTGTGTGTGTGTGTGTGTGTGTGTGTGTGTGTGTGTGTGTGTACTCCTCTGTTCACTCTTGCTCTCTCCCTGTTTTATGAGCTAACTGACCGTTTGGATTTCTTTTTCTTTTTGGCCCCTCACTCTCCTACTCCCTGTTCTGCCATGACTTGAGAGCAGAATTCAATTTCTCTGGTTTTGATTACTTGTGTTCTTTAAGATGTCAGGGTATAACATACTCACTAGATCTTCCTGTCCCTATCCTTTGGGTAAACACTTGCCCTGGCTAGACTGTGGCCCAGCTGATCTAAATTATCACCCCAATCTTCCACCAATACCCTGGCCTGATCTGTCAAGATTCCCCTTAAAGAGAACAGATACTCTCTAAACTGGCTTTAGGATTTTCATCCTTTAAAGGAAACCTGATTGTGTTGTCCACATGATTAAAAGATTCTGTTGGTCCCTCATCGCCATTGTAGAATGAAGTCTAAATCTGAGCTGTCCAATATGGTAGTTATTAGAATTCAAATAAAAATTGAGTTCTTCAGCTAAACCATATTTCAAGTATTTGATAATCACATGTGGATAACGGCTATCAAATATAGAACATTTCCATCTTTGCAGAAAGCTCTGTTGGACAATGCTCATCTAAACACCTTAGTGTAGCTCATGAGGCCTTTTACAATCATCTCAACCTTTTGCTCTAGCTTAATTTTTGGCTGGGACTCACTTTTCAGCCTCCGCATTTTTCAATGTTCCCTAACCACCCAGTGCCCTTTCACAACTCCATGCCTCTGAACATGCTGTTTCTCTTCCTGAAATGCCCTTTGACTTTATTCTCTGGAAAACTCCTATCTATCTTTTAAGATCCTATTCAAACATCACCTTCCTTGTGAAGTTCCCTTTCTTAAACACAATAATTTCTTCCTGTGTGTTCTCCTTGCTCTTTGAACCTAGCTCTGTTGCCCTTATCACTGCATTTTGTTATTATTTGCTAACAATCATGGCTATGCTCTTGGAAGGGAGATCCTGTCTGATTGTTCTATAGATCCGCCCAAATGATTACCTAAAATTGTTTGCTTAATGCTCTTTTGATATGAAGTAATATGTTTTCTTATTTGTGTGTGGCATATTTGGAAAGCTTACTTGTTGCTTTAGAAGTCTTTCCTCTTTCTGGTAAAAACCTAGAATGACTTCCTGTCTTCCAGGTTGAAGGTCCATTTTTCTTCTAATTAATTCTGATTGGATTTGAGAGAGATGTGGTAGGAGGAGTTGACAAGGTCAAAAAAGAGGGACTGTATGTAGGCGCTGGCTCAGATGTGCTCAGGTGCCAATCGTTACAGAAAATAATGTGTGTCTAGAAGAATAGGCAAGTAGGAAGATGGAGGGGTGGGGGGTGGGGGGAGTCCATGGAAAGAAAATTGGGAAATTGTATTTGACTTTTTC
>NW_005364372.1:1023308-1033087 GCF_000412655.1 Myotis brandtii
CCCCTCTGCGGAGTGGACCCCGGCCGGGAGCCCCTCACCCCCCGCCCGCGGCTGATGCTCCGGCCTGACCTCTCCCATCCTTTCCTCCCAGTCCAGCGAGGCTACCGCTCTCGGTCCAGTCTAGCGGCCAACATGGTCCCGTCGACCCCCCGCGCCCTCCCACCCCGGCCCCTCGTTCTTTGAAAGCGTTCGCTGGGGTCTGTGGCTCCCCCGCAGGACGTAGGGGTTCAGAAAGCAGCCACGACTCCTTCCTTGGTTATTACTCGGGAGATCTCTTCAGCCTTTGCCTCCTTTTTTCTTTGAGTTATGACTTCCCCGAGGCCGCTTTTAACATTCTCGAGGATCGCCTGGGTGTTGTCTGAACATTGTTGCATGGAGAGACCGCAAGTTTGCACGCCTCGGCCGAGCTGGGTGTCCGCCCTTCAGTGTGCACATGTGTGCATTGTACACTCCGAGTGTAGACGTTTCAGAAAGGTTGAACGTTGCAACCCTAGCGGCGGCGGCTGCACAGAATCGGTGTCTGATACACACGCTGCCGCCCGCCCGGCAGCCCAGCCGCTCCGCTCGCGCTGCAGGTAGGGGAGTTGGTGCCGCTGGCCTGGCAGCTGCTACTTATCTCAGAGCCCAGACTGCAGGCAGCAGGGCCCACGCAGTCCTTTTGCAAATTATTTGTCCTTTGAGTCACACGTAGTTTTTGGAGCTGGTATGCCCACCTCTCTGGCTCATGTAACCCTTTACAGTTTGAGATTTTCAGCTTTTAAAATCTCATAAGGATCTCTTTTAACCTTGAGTCAATGTTATATTCCTGGGAGGCTTGTTTTCCTTAAGAATATTGTCTTAACATCCAAACTCTACCCCCTCAAGCTCCCCCAACTTATAAGCATTTTTTCCCCCTTTAGGTTAATAACATTTTAAGGTTTGCAAGATCCGTATTAGTCCAAAGCATCACATTTTTAAAGTGCAGGGAAAGGCAAGAAAGAAAAAAGGAAAACCTTTAGTTATTCAGATAATTCACGTAAACAAAATAGTAAGGGAGAAAACCATCACATGGTTAGAAAACAAATTCTGGATTTGGCTTATTCTTTTTTGATTTACACTGATTATTACCAGAGAGGGATTATAAACCCTCTTAGTTATCAGCCTTAACGGTACCTGGGTATGGACATCCACATAAAGCATTGGCTAGATTAGTATGTTATTCCTACTTCCTTTCTTTGTTGTATTTATCTTTTCTGAAGTCTGCTGTTGGTTGCATTTTTTTAGAGTGGTGTCATTTTGACAGAGTTTAAAAATATCTTATGGTCAAGATATTTGTCTGTTTTATTCAGGATCCTGTTGCCTGATATTTATTTTATAATGAATATTAAGAAATCTTTAAATAATGTTAGTATGAAGATCATGTTTAGGGTATCAGGTTTATATTTTGTAAATAATTGAAATTATGTCAAACAAATGTATTTTGTACTGACCCAAGCTGTTAGGTACTAGGGATACAGAAATGAATGTCATAGCTATTGTCATCAAGGAACTTACTAATTTACAAGACAAGTAAGTAAAATAACAATCATACAACCATGTGGTAAGTGATATGCCTAGTGTAGTAAGGGAGCAGAGTAGGAGATGGCTAACGCTTGGTGTAGGTAGAGTCAGGAGCACACAGTAGAACAGTGGTTCTCAACCTTCCTAATGCCGCGACCCTTTAATACAGTTCCTCATGTTGTGGTGACCCCCAACCATAAAATTATTTTCGTTGCTACTTCATAACTGTAATTTTGCTAGTTATGAATTGTAATGTGAATATCTGAGATGCAGGATATATTTTCATTGTTATAAATTGAACATAATTAAAGCATAGTGATTAATCACAAAAACAATATGTAATTATATATGTGTTTTCCGATGGTCTTAGGCCACCCCTGTGAAAGGGTCGTTGGACCCCCAAAGGGGTCGCGACCCACAGGTTGAGAACCGCTGCAGTAGAGTTTTGAAGTATGATATAATTTTGCCAAGTGCAGTGAATCACTTTCCAAGAGGAGAATATAGAAAGTGAGAAGGCAAGGAGGCATGAGAAACCATGATAGATTAGAGAGGTCATTCTCAATGACAAGTCTAAAGTCAATAACATTGACGTTGAATGCAGGGGTTAGGGAAGTGATGGAAGATGACACTAGTGAGGGTGGTGGAAGGCTGGACCAGAGCATTGTTTCTTGAATTTGACCAAGCTATGGAGCATTCAGGTGAAGATGTAGGTGTTTGGATCTATGGATGTGGAATTTGTAAAGGAAATCAGGATTAGAGGGAAAATTGGGGGCTAATTTGAAGCTGTATTGATTTAGTTATGTTGAAATAAGTCAGGGAAACCTTTGGTATGATAAAAGCAGCAGAGAACTGACTGATAAAGAGGAGAAGTGGGTGGAAGAATAGTGTGAAAGAGATAGAAGAGAAAGGTGGAGTCAGAGAAAGGTGGGAGGGCCATCAGGAGAGATGCTAAGGGTGGAGAGATTTTCACATAGAGGAGGAATGGATGGACAGTTTTGAATGCTGTAAAGAAGTATCAAGTAAGGAGAGGACTCCAGGAACCAGTGAATTTGTCAGGAGTCCATAGGTGACTTTAACAAGTACAGTTTTAGCTGAGTGGTGATTCAGAAACCAGTCTTCAGAAAATTGAGAAAGAATGGGTGATGATGATAAAGTAAACATGCTTGAATGAGGCATTTCAAGAAAACTGAAAGAATGGAGAGAGGAGATAAAGATCGATATAGAGCAGTGGTTCTCAATCTTAGCTGCACATTTACAATCATCTGGAGAGTTTTTAAGAATCCCAGTTTCCAAGGGGAGCCCCCATATCAATTTGTGGGTGGGACCCAGACATCAGTATTTATTTCAACAGCTTTATTGAAGTATAATTAGCATTTAATAAGCTACACATTTGAAGTGTGTAGTTTATTTGACATATGTTTACACTCACAAAACCATCACCACAATCAAAATAATGAACAGATTCATCACCTCCAAGTTTTCTCTCCTCCCTTTCCTTTCATCTCTGTAAGCTATTGCTCTACTTTCTGTTACAATAGATTAGTTGCATAGGTATTTTAAAGTTCCCTGGGTAATTCCACTGTGCAGGCATGTTGAAACCACTACAAAGGGATTCAGGTTGAAAAAATGTTATGCTTGTTTCTTTACATTCTTAAGGAAAGCAAGAAATAAGATATTCAGGAAAGATTAGATAGATGTTTATTGGAACTAAGTCCCTGAGACAATAGAAGTGGTTGGAATTTAGTGCTTTGACCAATAAGAAAGGAAGATAATTCTGGAAACAACATCTCTAACAAAGATGTTAAAGATAGTATATTTATTTGTTATCAGCATCAAAGTTGTCATCATATAGTATCAGGATTGGTTTCCAAAGTACTAAAAAAAAATAGCATGTTGATATTGTGAAAATGGATGCCCTTTAGAAAACCCCTTAAATGGAGCCTGAGACCCTGGCACCACCATGTAATGTTTTGTCATTTTTTGGAGGGGAGCAGATGGAATTAACAGTTTGATTATTGCTTATTGTTGAGAGCCAGAGTCTTTTTGGCCCTTGCAGAGTTAGGCTGCATATTTGCAGTGAGGAAAGAGAACATTTAACATTTGAAAATCTCCTGTTTACAACATCTTTGCTCAGAAGAAATCCTGCTTGCTTGCCGTTAGGATATATGCCTTTTAAATACATTGGGGGAGAAAATAATTTCTTTGTCTCTCAAATGAGACTGAGAAGAGTTGTGATTAGAAAGTGTCGAAGGCCCATGCTTTCTATACTGAGAAAGATAATACCTATATTCCCCCCATTCACTTTTTAGAAAAAAGTTTCTGGCTCACAATTTGAATGTAGGTAAAAACTGAGCCCTATTGGTTTTGAGGTTCAGGGGTTGTTCCTTACTCTTGATTCTTACATTTGGCATGGGGCTAAAAGCAGAATGGCTAATATCTTAATATTTTTTTCACATTGTACTTGATCATAAAGGTGGAGTGAAAAACTTTTGTTTGTTTTCTAGAGTTCTCAACATTTCTTTCACTGTGATTCAGGCTTGGCATCCCTGATTTTTGTGCAGCCTAAATAGAGTGGGAATATCAATGTTGCCCTGATTTTGGATACCATTGTAACTATAGTCACAACAGTATTGTAAACATTCTGTATTTTCTTAGTTACTAATGTAATACATAATAATTGTAGTAATATTATAAAATTCAGGAAAGCATAAATTATAAGTAACATTTATAATGCCTCCATCCAGGAATAATCATTATTATCACTTTGGTCTTATTGGCCTTTTTAATAGGTATTTACTTTTTTTTTTTTTTTAAGAAACCATATCATATATAGTTTCATTTTTTGGTATGAGTTGTTTTCTCGTTGTCTTATTTTCACTTAATAGAATGAATGCTTACCCAAGTCAATAAAATATTATTTGTTTATAACATATAACATTATTTTAAATGTGTGGATAATATTCAGCAAATGGATTTATCATCATTTATTTAACCACCATTTCAATTGTTGAAAATTTAAGCTTTTCTCAATAAATGTGAGTGAATAATGTAGCAGTTAGGTTCTTGACAGTTTAATCATTATATTTTTATTTCCTTAGGATAAATTCTGAAGTCAAAAGTTATGCATATTTAAATTATTTTAAATAGGTATTAATAGATTGCCTTCCAGAAAGGTTTAATTACTATTCACATTTATTTTTTTGAGAAAGCCAGCAACCTCTTCATATTCAGCACTAGCAATGAAAAACTGCCATTTAATATGAAAAATGGTATCTTATATAAATTTTATTTATTTATTAGCGACACTAAATATTTGTATTTCTTTTGTGAATTATCCATTAGTGTCCTTTGTTTATTAAAATATTGGAGATTTTTAAAAATTTAGTTATGAGAGCTCTTTGTATGTGAAACTATTATACCTTTGTCAAATTACATTGCAAATAATTTCTCCAGTTTGTCATCTGCATCCTAATTTTGTTTTTGGTGTAGGTTTTTCTTTTTAAACAGATTTTTAAAATCCTCACCCAAAAATATGTTTTTATTGATTTGAGAGAGAGAGAGAGAGAGAGAGAGAGAGAAAGGAATAGGAAGAGAGAAACATCAATCTGTTGTCTTTTCCATGCACCCAACCTGGGATCAAACCCTAAACCTAGGTATGTGCCCTAACTGGGAATCGAACATGAGACCTTTTGGTGTACAGGATATTGCTCCAACCAACTGAACCACACCGGCCAGGGCTTTTTACACAGATTTTTAAACATTTTTAGTATAGTTAAATCTATCAAATTTTCTTTTGGTATCTGCCTGCTTAGGAAAGCCTTCTCGAATTTCCAGAGTATATAACTATTCACCTCTATTTCCTTATATTACTTTCACAGTTTTAAAAAACATTTACATCTTTTTAAAAATATATATATTTTATTGATTTTTTATAGAGAGGAAGGGAAAGGGAGAGGGATAGAGTGTTTGAAACATCAATGAGGGGAACATCGATCAGCTGCCTCCTGCACATCCCCCACTGGGGATGTGCCTGCAACCAAGATATATGCCCTTGACCGGAATTGAACCTGGGACCCTTGAGTCCGCAGGCCGACGCTCTATCCACTGAGCCAAACCTGTTAGGGCACATCTTTAGTCTATTTTGGATGTATTTTAATGTAGAGTGGCAAGTCCATCATTTTAATACTTTTTTATTGAACAATTATCTTTCCTCAAAGGATTTATTTTTAATTTTATTTTTTTCTTTAGCTTCACAATTATTGTTTCTTAAAGTCAGTTTTCCCCCTTTTTATCGATTTTATTGGGGTGACACTGGTTAACAGAATTATACAGGTTTCAGGTGCACAATTTTACAACACATAATCTGTACATTGTACTGTATGTTCACCACCCCAAGTCAAGTCTCCGTCCATCACCATTTATCACCCTATACTCTCCTTCACCTTCCTTCACCCTCATAACCACCTCTTCCCCAGCAGTCACCACACTGTTGTCCATGTCCATGAGTTTTTTCTCCTTTTTTTTTCTTTTTGGCTCAATCCTCCCTCCCCTGCCACTTAGCCCCCCACCACACCCCCAACAGCTGTCAGCCTGCTCTCCGTATATATGCGTCTGTCACTATTTTGCTTGTTAGTTCATTTTGTTCATTAGATTCCACATATGAGTGAAATCATATGATACTTATCTTTCTCTGACTGGCTTATTTCACTTAGCATAATGTTCTCCAGGTCCATCCATGCTGTTGCAAAAGATAAGATTTCCTTCTTTTTTACAGACAAGCAGTATTCCATTGTGGAAATGTACCACAGCTTTTTTTATCCACTCATCTACTGATGGACACTTGGGCTGCTTCCAAATCTTGGCTATTGTAAATAATGCTGCAATGAACATGGGGGTGCATATATTTTTTCAAATTAGTGTTTTGGGTTATTTGAATAAATCCCCAGAAGTGGAATTACTGAGTCATAAGGCAGTTCCATTTTTAATTTTTTGAGGAACTTCCATACTGTTTTCATAGTGGCTGCACCAATCTGCATTCCCACCAACAGTGTACAAGGATTCCCTTTTCTTCATATCCTTCCTCAGAGGTTTTAAATGTCATCTTTATTATATAACAAATTATGTTTATATATATCTATATGATTTTTTCTAGGCCTTTTATTCTGCTTCATTGGGATCTTTATTTTTTGATCCAGTAATTTCAAGCAGTCCTAATTATTAGAACTTTTAATATATCTTATTATATGGTTGTGTGAATTCCTATTATCTTTTTGAAAAGATTTTTGGCATTTTTCATATATTTATTTTTCCAGATTACCTTTAACTGAAAACATTTTATTAAGATTCTAAAAGAGCCCCATTGGAATTTCTAAATTAATATTTTGGAGGTAATTGTGATATCTTTACAATATAATTATAATTTCTCCAAGTCATCTTTAATGACTCAGTGTTTTATAGTTTTCTTCATTTGATTCTGCCTGTCTTCAAAGTTAAATTTTGATATTTTAAAACTTATTTTGCTATTGTGAATGTAATCTTTTTTCATTGTATTTTAAAGAGGATTACATCTTCTAGGTGTGGGACATAGAAAAGTTGGTGATTTGTGTATACTGTTTTCTAAATGGTCATTTTATGAGCTTTTAATTCTAATAGTTTTTAATATTTTTGTAATAAGGCAGTTATAGCATTGGACATGTTAGTTTTGTCTTCTTGCCAATATCTAATACTTATTCCTTTTTTAAAAAATTATAATTATCAGAACATCTAGGATAATGTTAAATTATGGTAGCGAATAGTAAACATCTTTAGCTTGTTTCTCATTTAAATGAGAATAATTTTAGGGTTTCAAAGTTGTGCATTATTTTTGACAATTTTTTTAGCATGTTGAGAAAATAGTTTTGCATTTTCTTTAAGTAGAAGATCTTGGAATGGGAATGAGATAATATTTGCATAATGCACTTTATTTTTTTAAAATATATTTTTATTGATTTCAGAGAGGAGAGAGAGAGAGAGAGAAACATCAATGATGAGAGAGACTCATTGATTGTCTGCTTCCTGCATGTTCCCACTGGGGATCAAGCCTGCAACTTGGGCATGTGCCCTGACCGGGAATCAAACCGTGACCTCCTGGTTCATAGGTCAATGTTCAACTTCTGAGCCACGCTGGTTGGGCAATATAATGCACTTTATATAGTTCACATTTTAATTTATTGGGTGTTCAAAAACAATTTGTATTCCTGAATTTCGTTTGTACCTTGTAAAGAATGTGATGTAAAATCAAGGAGTTTTGGAAACAGTACTTTCCTACTGTAGTTTAAATATTTGCCGTTGTTGAGGCTTGTATCAGGGTAGCCTTGTGGTAGTAAATGTTAAGTGATATTTGTTTGGTGTGTGTATCTTGAACAAAGAGTCTTTGGATTAGCTGATGAACATTAGCTGCTTTCTCATATAAATGCATAAAGATTCATTTAGTTCTTTGCACGAGACTTAATGAAAACATTGTATTTGAGTTCTTAAACTGTACTATGAAAATTATTTCAGGTTATAGAGTGATTTATAGACTTGGAAATTTAGAGAATAATGTAAGCCTTAAAAGTGCTAAAATTGGGCAAGCAATTATGAACTCTATTTTTATCTTTTTGAGCCCCTCTGTTTTTTTTTGTCCCTTTCAATGTCAATAACATTTAATTAATTGAGTTAGGGTACTGGTTCTAATTAACATACATATAGTACACTCCCCTCCTCTGCCCATGTGGAGCATAACAAGTTGCCCATTTGGCCTCTTTAAACTTGCTAGGCACATATACACCCTCTTCCCCCCTAAATTTCAAGTTTCCTGCTCATTGTTAACCCATAGATATTACAGTGGTGGGCAGAGTGACAACATAGCCCCTAAAACGTAAACACTTTAGTAGTTTAGAAGAGGGAGAGACTTTTTGGGAAAATTATGAAACTTCAAGTGGGTCCTGATAGAGGAATGACTTCATTCCAGACGTTGAATAGGGAAGAAGGTGAAAATACTTTAAAAATGAGTTTGGGGAAAGCATCCACTAAGTAGGGAAGGTAGAACTGTGCAAATCAACTAGACTACTAGAGAAGTACAGAAAATCAGAAGGATGGTTACATGGGTAATAGAATCAGAATACTGAAGTCAGTGATGTCTTCTTAGTAGAGTTTCAGAAAGAAAGACACTTGTGACAAGTTTAAAGAGAAAGAATGAGTATTGAGGAAGAACCAATAGATTTATTTATAAGACCATGGAGAATATATGATGAGAACTAATATATACTGTAAAGGGGGTAAGGAATACATTGGTGGTGAAATAATTGGAGGCAGTGACGGTAGATTAGGTTACTAAATCAGAAAGTTAATCAGTGAAGCATAAATAAGGATGGCAGTAACTGGAGGGTATTAGAATCTAATAAAGTCTTCCTCTCATTCTCCCTCCATCCCTTTTCAGGAAGTGTAAGATCCTGAAATTTATTCTCAATTGTCTCTCGCCAGGAAACATTCCCCTGCCTGCCTGGGACATGAAGGCTGTCAGTTCTTTCTTTTGGCTATCAGAGGGTATGATCTGGAAGGTAATGACCTTTGCAGCCTCTTGAGTCCATGCAATTGTTTAATACTGCCAGAAATATTTACCATTTATTCCAGCTGAAACCTGACAAGCTATTTGAAAAGATTTAATAACTTTTTTTTAATCAGAAATTTGGCAAAATTGGAAGCTGAAGATTAAAGAGTATGATAGGATTTCTTAGAAATCATCCTCTCTCCCCACCCCGCACACTCCACAGGTTTAGCTTAGTTAGTTGAGCTTCGTCCCATATACCAGGAGTTCGCAGGTCAGGGCACATGCCCAGGTTTCGAGCTATCCCCAGTGTGGGGCATACAGGAGGCAGTGATCAATGTTTTTCTTTCATCCATGTTCCTATCTCTCTCTCTTCTCCCTTCTTCTCTCTGAAATAAATTAAAAACAAAACATATTTTAAAAAATACATCCTCCCCTATGCTAAATAAAACAACACAAAAACGATGTACCCAGAGGGGAAAAAAAGCTAATTAGGGATGAAGTGGCTTGGGAGGAAGGTCAACCAGAGCAATTGTCCTTATCTTACAAAGGACATTGTGAAACCAGAAATGCAGCTCTAGAAGCAGTTCACAGCCCACCTATCTTTATCATCCTCAATTCCTAAGACCAAAGGAGGGAAAAAAGAAAGGTGTGTGTGTGTGTGTGTGTGTGT
>NW_005364372.1:1035745-1038791 GCF_000412655.1 Myotis brandtii
ACACACACACACACACACACACACCTTTCTTTTTTCCCTCCTTTGGTCTTAGGAATTGAGGATGATAAAGATAGGTGGGCTGTGAACTGCTTCTAGAGCTGCATTTCTGGTTTCACAATGTCCTTTGTAAGATAAGGACAATTGCTCTGGTTGACCTTCCTCCCAAGCCACTTCATCCCTAATTAGCTTTTTTTCCCCTCTGGGTACATCGTTTTTGTGTTGTTTTATTTAGCATAGGGGAGGATGTATTTTTTAAAATATGTTTTGTTTTTAATTTATTTCAGAGAGAAGAAGGGAGAAGAGAGAGAGATAGGAACATGGATGAAAGAAAAACATTGATCACTGCCTCCTGTATGCCCCACACTGGGGATAGCTCGAAACCTGGGCATGTGCCCTGACCTGCGAACTCCTGGTATATGGGACGAAGCTCAACCAACTAAGCTAAACCTGTGGAGTGTGCGGGGTGGGGAGAGAGGATGATTTCTAAGAAATCCTATCATACTCTTTAATCTTCAGCTTCCAATTTTGCCAAATTTCTGATTTAAAAAAAGTTATTAAATCTTTTCAAATAGCTTGTCAGGTTTCAGCTGGAATAAATGGTAAATATTTCTGGCAGTATTAAACAATTGCATGGACTCAAGAGGCTGCAAAGGTCATTACCTTCCAGATCATACCCTCTGATAGCCAAAAGAAAGAACTGACAGCCTTCATGTCCCAGGCAGGCAGGGGAATGTTTCCTGGCGAGAGACAATGTCTATTTCCACAATACAATCAGATAAAGGAGATGCAATTACTTTACATGAAGCCTGTGCAAAACATAACAACTTGCCTCTAATCTTTTATCTTAACTCCATCAACCATTAAATCTTAACTATAGCCTCCATTAGAACTTTATCAACAGGTTTTGGGTTGATGAATTGTTCCCTGCCAGACATCCTTTTCCATAAAACATTCAGATAAAGTTGACATAACTCTTTTTAACATAAAGCCTGTTTAAACCTTCCAGTTTTCATAATTGTATCAATCCTTACATTACTATATTCTTTTAACCTAATTGTAGCCTGAGTTAGGGCTTCACCAATGGGTTTTTGTTCCCATAGTTCATGGAATTCTCATGTCAAGGAGTCCTATAAATTTCTCTTTGTTTTACCTCTATCAATATTAAAATATAGGTATCTCATTTTGTTTATTTGATTTGGAAGCCCTTGCTTTTAAATGATCTAATCTATTTGGAACATTACTCATAATAATCATTGTAATTTTGGGTTATAATTTCCTTGAGGGCTGGCAGCAGTTTGGTAGGACTGTAGCCATAAATGGAGTTTAGCCCACATTTCTGTCTGGCTATACGTTGGAGCTTCCAACCTGACAGTTACCAAGCTCAGTTCTTAGGACATAAAAATGTATAAATTGTCTTTTAATAAGATTTTGCCTTTTGTTTTTTTCTCTTCATAAGTGCAGAATGGTTATACTTCCAATATCCCATCTCCCTTCCCCCCTTCTCTCTTTTCCTCCCGCCCCCCTTTCTTTCTGTAAATATATATATATTAATTTCAGAAAGTAATAGAGAGGGAGAGAGAAATAGAAACATCAATGATGAGAGGGAATCATTGATCGGCTGTCTCCTGCACACCCCACACTATATCGAGCCCCAAACCCGGCATATGCCCTGACCGGGAATCGAACCTTGACCTCGTGGTTCATAGGTCAATGCTCAGCCACTGAGCCATGCCCTCCGGGTTTGCTTTCTCTATATCTGCAAATGTCTGAAGGCAAATAGGAAGGTGTCTGAGTTTATTTTGATTTCTCTCCCTCCATCTTATTAAAGGAATCTTAATGACTAGCCAGTATAACAATATGAGAGCTCTCTGAAAATGGTTTTCTTTCTTTTCCATTTAGAAAGTTTTCCAGTTCAAAGTATTTGTCTATTGACGAGTAGGATCTTAATAGCTACTCAAACCAATATTCTGGATGCAAGAGACATCCCCAAAAGAGAGTGCAAAAAGATGCAACCCTCACAAGTCAAAGTTGACTCCCAGAGTTAGAAACAGCCATTCCAAAATATGGGGAATCATGTTTCCTCCCTTTTGAATGGGGTGTTTAGATTTCCTAAGGTCAAATCCACATCCTACTTGGCTGCCTGCCATATGCATATATATTCTCCAACTAATGGAAAACAAGAATGAGGGGCCCTGTTTTTATCATCTCTGGGAGGAAATGGATATACATAGAAAATTCCCTTGAGAGTTTAGCGTGGCTGGACAGAGAGCAGGAGGCACACAAGCAAGTGTAACCTCTGGAAGCCAGAGAGAAAGTATTCTCACTGGTCATAAGGCCAAGCTCTTCAGGACATATGACAAGACAAAAGGAGAGACACCAGACACAGAGAGAAATACAGAATTAATAAAATCCATAAGTACTCATACCAAATAACCAAACGTTGATAAGCCCAAGAAATTAGTTTTACAAATATTTTCTTCTGCCCTATCCAGTTTGGCTGAGTGGATATAGTGTCGGCCTGCAGACTGAAGGGTCCTCTAATAGAGTTAGGATTCAGTTTCTGGCAATTCTGTCTCAGTTTCTACTACTTGATAATGCTGATGAAAATTAAGAAGCCTAATGCAGGTTTTGTACCTGAATTAGGAGGTTAGGAAATTTAGGTAGAGCTAAGATTTTTCCTCAAGAAACAGTTTCTAAGTCTATTCTCATATAGATGGGTGGGTGAAGATAACTACATTGTACTCTGACAAGTTTTGCTGGAGATAAATTTGTTTTTCATTTCCTAAGCTTCCTTTTTTTTCTTTTTATACTTAAGTAATTCCAATCTTCTGAATAACTAGTGTTGAATACAGTCATTATCTTGGATATTACCACTTTTACTTTTGTTTTATTAATATTAAGCTTTAAGGGAACCAAGTGGCTTGCCTAGATAGACTGTTATTCTTTTTTTTTTATTAAATATATTTTATTGATTTTTTACAGAGAGGAAGGGAGAGAGATAGAGAGTATAGAGAGTCAGAAACATCGATGAGAGAGAAACACCAAT
>NW_005364372.1:1038842-1042651 GCF_000412655.1 Myotis brandtii
ATGCCCCCGAGAATCGAACCTGGGACCCTTCAGTCCGCAGGCCGACGCTCTATCCACTGAGCCAAACTGGTTTCGGCTAGACTGTTATTCTTATAAATAACTGAAATATAAGCAAATTCAATTACTTTAATGCCTTCTATAAAGTCAATTTTGAATGCATGTCTTTTTGAAAATACACAGTTTTAAAATATTTTCTGCAATTTTCTTGCGATGCATCATCTATTTGAAATTATTCACTTGAAACTAGGAAAAAATGTTCAGTATGTTTTGCAGCTGGCATTCATGAAAGCTGAAAGAAAATTGCAGAGCCAATATCATCATATTATGACACTTATACTTTTGTCAAAATTCTTGCATTTTAATGCTTGTTTGTGCACATTGGTTTTGAAATGAACCCAGTAATTTCTGTTTGAAATTGCTTTACTTTTACTAATAGGAAATAACTAAATTTTATAGGTTCATTTCTATCTATAATAATCTGACTATAAAGAAAATGTACTTAAAATTTTAACAATTTTCTATGTTAATTTTCAGATTGAAGATTTAGAACAGATGTGGAAAGATGTTCACTTCAGAGAAAGGGGTTGTGGAGGAATGGTTGTCAGAGTTTAAGGTAAAATTTGTTTTAATATAATAATTATATACCAAAGAACTCTTGTCTGGGGTTTAAATTCTAGTGGCTTTTTTTTTATGACTGAAAAGCTAAATATTTGTGGAAGCAGAAGTATGTCCCAACAAATCTTGATAGGGAATTATTTACACATAGTAATCTTTTCTAGGAGATCAATTCCTTTTATCTTAAAAGTGGTTCAAACAGTTTGTTTTTTTCCTTTGATGGCAACACTGCAAAGAATGGTTCGTGTCTGGATGTTGATGTCACTCTCTTCAACCACCATCAGACTCCCAACATGTTAAATGGGAGTGGGCATGATCAACAGTGAGGAGAAAATGGGAAGATATTCACCCAATTTTCTACCAGTAGATCTTTCTCTAGTTGGCTAACTCAGTGATGATATAGGGGTGTATAACTTTTGGTTAGTTGATGAAAATAAAGCCTGTTGTTTCATGACTTGTGTCTATGATAGCTAAAATTGTGTTGCTTTCACCAGTTAATTACCTTGTCCTTGTCTTCTGGGTCTCATTGTTACACATAATTATGTGAGCTTCATGATCATGAACAACAGGAATGAAAAGTTTTGGCTTGGCTGCAACTGTCACTTTTTTGTTCAGCCCTACCACCCCAAGACCTTCAGGGACAAACATATAGTCTGACAAAGTCAGACTTCTTGGCTTGTTTCAGTGAGGGAGATTATATAACAGGTACCAGGCAGGCATTTCGCCAAAGGAAAAGATAAAATTGTTGTAGGATTTAGAGGAAGGGTGGAGTTCAGATGAAATTTAAATGAAGCTGTATTCTGAAGGACTTAAAACAAAGCAGGGCTATGTGTAAATGGGGTCAATATCTGGTCTCAACTTTGAAATAGACCCAGGGTCCTGTTGTCTTGGAAACTACAAAGTTAACATTTATATGGAATGTTGTGTTCAAAAACCCCTCCTCTGAACCTTTGTACCTAAGTCGGAAATTGAGCCTGCTTCTCTGTGTCAAGGTGAAGTAGCTCCTCCAGGCAAAAGTGGGATGTTTCATTCTTACTGATTAATATTTAAATAGCAATTTTTTTTGATATTTCTGATTTTAGACAATAAGATTTCTCAGTGAGTAACAACATAGTAGTCACTCAAAAAAGGAGGTTGTTATGATACTTTTTGGCTACCGTGTGTCCTTGAGAGAAGCAATATTTCCTATTAAATTTGCAGCTGGCCTTATCAGTCGTTGTTACCTCATCCTGATGAATGAATGGCTGAGCAGATTTTTATTTTTTCACCTTTCATAGTCAAGAATTGAGTATCCTTCTATGGAACCCCTAAGTAGTTATAAAGTAAATTAGAATATTATAAAAGTGCACTGTATAAATTTTACATATTGTAATAGATTGACTAAATTTTATGTGCTTTCTTGATGCATATGTTGTCTTTGTGAATTAAGTGTTCAAGGTGTTTTTAAGTTTTTTTTTCTGCTTCAAGAGTGTTCAATATGGTTCATTATATCATGATTTTTATTTTTTTGCAGTTTGATGGAAATTGTCAAGTTTAACAATTGAGTACCACTTCTAGAGCATTCTTATGTTTAATGGTGAAGTCAAATTTGCAAAAGCAAATATAGCCAATTAGCCATTCTTTAATAGGGGAGTTATAGAAAGATATCATGTTGAAAGATGGAGTATAGGAGAGGAGTCAACTTTTAAGGCATATAATTTAAAATAATGACTGAGTCCTTTCCCTTCACCTCTTTTGTTATTCCCCTTCCCTTCAGCCTTGACTATATAGATACCCTGGGAAGTATAGCAGTGAGGAGGGTAAGAGGGCAGTATAGCAATAAGGGCAGTAATGTGCCGAGTGTTTGAGGAAATGGGTTTTTTGGAGGGAGGGTTACAGAGATGGCATGTAGAAGAGTCAACCAGAGTGGTTACATTGGTAGGTTGGTTACTTTGAGCAAATAAGTAATATGGAAGATAATGGGAGTTAGATTTCTCTGTGTCTGAGAAAGAAATTAGAAACATGGAATGGGGAAAGGAAAGAACCCTAGGACTCTAAGGTGTTGTATTGAAATTAGGAGAATCAGTATGAATTCATGGATCTAAATATGTATATGATATATTTAGATATGTATATACATGCATATGTATATACATATATTTCCTAGTTTTTTTCACTAAAGAAGCAATGGCACCCCAGTAGCAATGAGTACACCAAACACACAGTTCTTATTTTCTAATACCATCTTCCACTTAAAGAAACTAGGACATAAATAAACTAAGTAATATTTTGTTAATATAACATATACAGGGTAAAAGTAGTTTTTACAGTTGTTTGTATGGAAAATAATACAATAATTAATAAATAATAATACAAGAATAAACTCTGTTCCACATACAACTTTATACTTTCTTTTGCCCCACCCTGTATTATGTGGGTAGTGATATTTTATTAGAATTTTTATAAATTTAACTCAGGGGAAGGAGAGGAGTGAAATCCTGGGCCCCATGAAATAAAAAGTAATTTAATTTAATTTCCCCTAATCCTGCAAGATTAAAATTACCCAATTTTCAGTCAATTTGGTATAACAAATGTTTTAAATTATTGCCTAGTCTGTATTATAGCCAGTTAAAGAGATATTTCCTATTCCTTGGTTAATTTGCTATGGATTCCTGAAAATTATTTTGAATATTATTTTGAATTATGTTAATGTGTGTTTAATTCGGTTTTCTTTATGTTGGATAAAGAAATTAAGGTTATCAGGCAAAATCAGTAGTATACTAGAGGTAGTAGAATGCAAAAAAGTGCTTTAGAACAAACCTCTTAAGTACTTTTAAAATTAGAGTATCTTGTCTTTGGAAATGATTTGTGATGTTAATTACATTTTTGGTTAAAATTTGGCAAAATTTGAAGACATGCTTCATACTAAAGTATCATTTGGCAGATGGTTTTTTAAAAATGTAAGGATGTGTGATATAGGTTGGGTGGAAGAGAATTAATGAAGATGGACAGATGGATGGAGAACCAATAAATAAAAAAACTCTGTTCAAAACATTACACATGAGATTAGATTTTTGAGTGATATATACTTATATAAATACTAGAGGCCTGTTGCACGAAAAGATTCGTGCAATAGGCCTTCCCTTCCCCTGGCTGCCGGCATTTTCCTCCAGCACCTGGGACCCAGGCCTTCGCTCCGGCGGAGCCGCCTTCAG
>NW_005364372.1:1042958-1045445 GCF_000412655.1 Myotis brandtii
AACGCCTGGTCGGTCAAACTCCTGAGGGGACACTTTGCATATTAGGCTTTTATATTTATAGATAGATAAGTATATACTTTTAGAAAAGGCCTCTGCTTGGTTTTTTAATTTAAGAAATATTTTTATTGACTTCAGAGAGGAAGAGAGCGAAACATGAATGATGAGAGAGAATCATTGGCTGCCTCTTGCACACTCCACACTGGGGATCAAGCCCGCAACCCGGGCATGTGCCCTGACCAGGAATCAAATCATGACTTGACACTCAACCACTGAGCCATGCCGGCTGGGGGTTGGTTGTTTAATTTAATAACCATGTGCTAATATGGCCAAAGTCATCATGATTGGTAAAGTGGTACAAAGTATATTGGTCTAAGTCAGAAACATTTTGATCTAATTATAAGTCTTCTGCTGGGTGGTTTTATGATATTGGGCCAATCATATAACTTCTTTGCATCTCACTAGTCTCATCAGAAAATTTTAAGTCAGTGAAGTCTGTGAAGATGATTTTAGGACTTTCTACACTGTTCCATGGTCACAGTCTGAACTCCCAACTCCATAACCTCACTCAACATTCTCTCAGATGTACAAAGACAACTCAGTTTGCTTTGTGTGATTTTTTTTCCCCTTTGGAAGAACCATTCAGTGTATACTCTGGCTTTGGGCTCTCCTTTTCAGTACACTTTATATACCAACAAAATAATTAGATTGGGACTTCATTATTTTAAGATTTCATGAATTTCAACCTCTAGCTTTTCAAAGTTTTACTTGTACCATATTATCTTTCAGGTTGTATCATTTTTCTTGATGCTTTATATAGATTTATCTAGCAGATTTCCAGGCTCCTAATTTTTTCAATTTTCTGGTAATCACTGAATCTCAGTGTAACTCAAAATCCAGTCTTATGTGTAACGTTTTTGAACAGAGTTGCTTTATTTATTGGTTCTCCACCCATCTGTCCATCTTCATTAATTCTCTTCCACCTAACCCATATCACATCCTTACATTTCAAAAAAAACCATCTGCCAAATGATTCTTTCTTATGAAGCATCTGTCTTCAAATTTTACCAAGACTAATTTTCCAACATAATTTCCGATAATTGCTTTTTTGTCTCCAGTTCTGCCTTCTGAAAAGTGTGAAAGCTTAACTGGTATTTAAGAAGGCCAGTACTGCCCTAGTTGGTTTGGCTCAGTGGATAGAGTGTTGGCCTGTGGACCCAAGGGTCCCGAGTTCGATTCTGGTCAAGGGTTCGTACCTTGGTTGCAAACTCCTCCTTGGCCTGGGCCCTGGTCAGGCGCTTGCAGGAGGCAACCAATCCATGTGTTTCTCTTACATCGATATTTCTCTCTGTCTTTCCCTCTCTCTAAAAATCAGTGGGGATGGAGCTGCCTGCAGACTGAAGGGTCCCGGGTTCGATTCCAGTCAAGGGCACATGCCCCAGTTGCGGGCTCCATTCCCAGTAGAAGGCGTGCAGGAGGCAGCCAATCAATGATTCTCTTTTATCATTGATGTTTCTACCTCTCTCTCCCTCTCCCTTCCTCTCTGAAATCAATACAAAAATATATAAAAAAAGAATTAAAAAACAATTATTGGGGGGGGGGGGGGGGGAAGAAGGCCAGTACTTTTGAACTGATACAGTGCAGAACAATATATAAAGATTTGCTGTAACACTATTTAAATCATTAGGGTCTTTTAGATCTTAAGTTTTTCTGTTGGGGTCCAACCCCAACAGGTCCAGGGGTCCCCAAAGGTGTGGACGGAGTCGGCGAAGAAGGAATGACACGGAGACAGCGTTCAGTTGATCAGCAGCCTAGCCAGGATCTCTAGCCAGGAACTCCAGCCAAAGTTCTGGTCGGAGTTCTGGTTAGGAACTGATCAGGATCTGATGTTTATTGTCTTGTTACATCTATATTTATACCAGCCGATTTTAATCCTGTCAATTTCTATTACAAAGGTTAGGGCGTTTCTTATCTCCATTCCAGGGAGTAAAGATTATGTAGCTTAACTACCCGCCTGGCACTTAGTTAAGGGGTTGTATCCCCTCCCTAACCTCGGGGAAAAATCCCCACCTGGGGAAACAACCTTTCTCGGAGAGGTGACCTTGGTTAAAACACATGGCACTAAGGAGAGCAAACATATTAAGAACAATATGCTATATATGCCAGGTCCCTTGAAACATATGCTGTGCAGATGTTTCTTTCCTGCAGCGACTGTGTCAAGCAGCAAGGATGGACCGGCTTCCAGCAAATTCCCCCTTTTTTGTTTTTTAAATGATAGCGCGTGTAAATCAGTGGCCACCTCTCAGATTGGGCTGTTTAAGACTCGGAAGAACACTGGCAAGCAATGACAATAAGCATAGCTATAAACATAGTGGATGGATTGCACAAAGAGCCTTGTTCCTGTAGAAGGTTGCTGGCCTCTTCAGTCAAGGGATTTCAGCTGTCCTCAAGTCAGTGGTTTGGTTGTCCTTGTTGATCTGGCTAGCGGGC
>NW_005364372.1:1045671-1047205 GCF_000412655.1 Myotis brandtii
GGAGAGGTGACCTTGGTTAAAACACATAGCACCAAGAAGGGGAGCAACCATATTAAGAACAGTACGCCATATATGCCAGGTCCCTTGAAACGGCAAGGATGGACCGGCTCCCGGCATTTTTCAAAGCATGTTCATAAATACAGCAATTATATTTTCTCCCCTTGTATAAACAAAATTAACTTCTCCTATATTCACAAAATGAAATAATAATAGAATTGTGATAAAATGCAATAGTTCATGGCACTAATTTTTAGGAGACCTGTCCTGTCATTTTTAGCAGTAGTAGTTTGGTCCAGGGTATTTTCTAGAGCTTGGCTTTTCCAAAAAGAGCTGTTTTTGTTTGTTTGTTTTGTCTTTGGCTGTTTCACAGAAAATATTTTACCTCATGAGGCTTAATTGGCACATAAACTAAAAATTATAGTTCACATTTTAAATGAATGTTCCATTTTTAGCTTACATAGTATATATAATATAATCTTTATTTTTTACTAATTTTTTATGATTTATATTTCAATTCACTCAATTTAAAATTTTATAGTTAGACATACATATGTATGCATATATAAAATAATGTATTTTGCATATATAATTCAGGTTCATTTCCATCCAGGGGATTAGAAATACGCTGTTTATTTGACTATTATTTCCTTTTATATAAATTCCTCCAATATTAGGTTACTCTTGATCAAATAAGGGAAATGAAATGTTGTCTGGAGATCTTTTGTTACATGCTTTTGAAATATTGAAGAATGCCCTAATCTCCTCTTTATGTAAACAGTTGCAGTAAAACTCCTTCCCTCCACCAACACCTGAGAATGGTGGAAGGTTCCCAGATAGTTCACATTTACTTACCACTCTGTTGAACAAAACTATTTTATTAAATTTTAAAACAATCTATTTACTTATATAACCTAAAGTGAGATGTGACCTAATTATAAAGAATCTGCTGGTGTGTAAACAGTGACCGTATTCATTTCTTATTCAGTTCATCTATAATAAATTCCTTCAGCAAAAGTTTGAGTACCAGGCTTTGTGCTGAGTGCTGTGGATGGAGAGGCAATAAGATAGTTCTTACAGTAGAGTGAAAATGAATCAGATATCCTTATTATAAAAATTATGCTGTTTCATTTTCTATGTGTATTTATGCACACATACAGCTATGTACACTAACTATAACCCACTTTATTTATTTATTTGTTTGTTTATTTATTTTAAAATATATTGATTTCAGAGGGGAAGGGAGAAGGAGAGAGAGATAGAAACGATGAGAGAGAATCATTGATTGGCTGCCTCCTGCACGTCCCACACTGGGAATGGAGCCTGCAACCCGGGCATATGCCCTGCCCCAGAATCGAGCCATGACCTCCTGGTTCATGGGTCAATGCTCAACCACTGAGCTACACCGGCTGGGCAACCATAACCCACTTTATTTTTATTTTATTTATTTATTTATTTATTTTTTAATTGTTTTATTGCTTAAAGTATTACAAAGAGTATTACATATGTCTCCTTTTTTTCCCCACCCTTGACAATC
>NW_005364372.1:1049437-1053969 GCF_000412655.1 Myotis brandtii
GAAATATCATTGGCAAATATGTTCTCCCATGCAGTGGGCTTTCTTGTTGTTTTGTTGATGGTTTCTTTTGCTGTGCAGAAGCTTTTTATTTTGATGTAGTCCCATTTGTTTATTTTCTCTTTAGTTTCCAATGCCCTAGGAGCTGTATCGGTGAAGAAATTGCTTCGGCATATGTCTGAGATTTTGTTGCCTTTGGATTCTTCTAGTATTTTTATGGTTTCCTGTCGTACATTTAAGTCCTTTATCCATTTTGAGTTTATTTTTGTGTATGGTGTAAGTTGGTGGTCTAGTTTCATTTGATTCTACCAATCCAAGATCATGGTATGTTCTTCCATCTGTTTATGTCTTCCTCTATCTCTTTTGTCAACGTCCTGTAGTTTTTTGAGTAGAGGTCTTTTACCTCTTTAGTTAAGTTTAAACCTAGGTATCTTAATTTTTTTGGTGCGATGGTAAATGGGATTGTTTTTTAGTCTCATAACCCACTTTAAATCATGAAATACTAGGATATGTGACATGTAAAAAATAGTGTATCTTGGAATGACTGTTAGCAATATATTGAGACACTAGTGGCCCAGTGCACGGATTTGTGCACATTGAAAGGAAATTAATTAGAAGAAATATTTTAATATCACTATTTGCCCTTTCTCTATAATAGAAGTGTCAGAGATGAAAGAAAATTAGTAAAATGTATATGAAAATAATATATAAATTGAATAATAAATAAACAATAACATGATATAACAACAAAGACATGATATAAAAACAACAAAAACATGATATAAAAATAACAAAAACATGATATAAAAACATTGATAAAAACAATGACTGATAAATTGATTAAACCTATTCTATTATCTCCCTGTATACCACAGTAAGATTAAAAACACTTTCAGAGTGCTTGACTAATTTCTCTTGAGATGAAGTACTTACCAACTTTTATTTTAATGTCACACACTCTTTGAACTTGAGAGAAAGCAATGTATAACTGACCATGTCTGAAAACAGGTTCAGGTAGAATATTCCTACTCTGTCTAGAGTTTGTCCTTGTGATTTATTAATAGTCGTCACAAATGCTGGCATCATGGGAAACTGTCTTCGAATTAATTTAAATGGGAGGCCAGTGTCAGACGGGGACAAACATCGCGCATGCACGAGTCATTTATTTTTAAACTAGAGGCCTGATGCACAAAGATACGTGCAAAATGGGCCTTCCTCCCCCTGGCTGCTGGCACCACCTTTGCTCCGGTCTTTCTGCCTTCATTCTGGCCCGGAGCTGCCTTTCCGCCTTCCCACGCTGCCCAGAGGACCGGAGCGGCTGGGGTGGTGCAGAACACCTGTGTCCCGCCCTGCCCCCTCTGCTCACGCCTGTGTATGCAAATTAACCCGCCATCTTTGTTGGGTTAATTTGCACACTCACTCCTGATTGGCTGGTGAGTGTCACGAAGGTGCAGTCATTTGCATCTTTCTCTTTTATTAGTGTAGATTGCCAGTACGCGTCATATGTACCGTCCGGTTGGTTGGGCAGTTGGACCAACGTGTGGTTGGTCACTTAGCCTTTTATATATATAGAAGAAGATGTGCGTCATATGTACCGTCCGGTCGGTTGGATGGTTGGACAGATGGTTGGTTGGTCAGTCACTCACTTACCCTTTTATATATATAGATATATAGATTATATCTACTGCTGGATTTTTGTTGATTGCTTGAAGGAAGTAATGACTTGGGAGACAGACATGTTGTTAAGGAAGGGATATTTTCTAGGAGGATAGGTTTTTATCCTTTGTTATGAAGTGTTCTGTTTTTGCTTTTTAGGTTTTCCTACTACTTTTATCCCAAACCATCTGACTTACTCCTGGAGTTTTATCTCTTCTCATTCCTCTATGGTCATGGTGTGCTTTCTGAATGGGTGATGCTGGAAAGCTGTGATTAGTTGTCTATTTTAAATGTCATTAGGAAAACTGGTTTGTTGGTAGTGTGGCTACCTTGTTCTGCAGTTCTGAGAAGTCTAAAATTTCTCCCCAATTTTATAAAGGAGAACAGCCTTACCTAATTTAACAGTCACTATATGTAACCCAGGAGAGTTACTTTGATAATGATCTGTAGCTTTCAGGTTTGAAACATTCAATCCTTATACAACAATGTTTATTAATACAATGTTTATTAAAAAGCAGGATCAATATGGCTAATGAGATTTTTAACTTATATAATGCTACAGAAAAATGTATCTCTGGCTTTACACATGGTTTGTATTCTCATTTTTTACCCTACACGGTGATTAAAGATGAAGTGTTGATGTTAATTTACGTCCCCGTTGATGATAAGAGGACTAAATATATTTTTTGTTTTATTTTTGCAATTATTTTGAGAAATAATTCACATAACTTTTTTTTTTTGTCTTAAGGTGAAAATGCGATTTTTAGTATATTCATAATGCTGTGCAACTAACACTAGCATCTAATTCTAGGACATGTCCATTGCCCTAAAAAGAAGTTCTATGCCTGTTAGTCACTCTCAACTCTCCCCTCCCCCAATCTCTGAAAACAACTGGTCTACATTCTGTCTATGGATTTGCCTATTCTGGACATTTCATAAAAATAAAATGTATTTTTTATTTTGTTTAGACACTACCAGAAGCATCTTTACCAAATTATGCCACAAATTTGAAAGATAAGAGTTCTTTAGTTTCATCTCTTTATAAAGTTATCCAGGAGCCACAAAGTGAGGTAAGTACTCTTACAGTTTATTGTATTAGAACTATTGATCGTACTAGTACAGTTGATTGATTTTTAAATTTTTATTTTGAAATATAACATATATAAAAGAGTGAGAAACATATGTGTTTAAACAGCTATAATGTACATTATTGCCTTTGAGAAATGGGGTAGAGGGGGTAAGAAAAGAATACTTTATGTTCAAAAATGGCAGAGTAAAAAAACATTTATAATAAAATGAACTCCAGTGTACCCACCCCCAGGCCAAGAAATAAAATTATTACCAAAATCCAAAAGCCATTTCTGAACATGTTCCTCCTTATCTCTCTCTCTATCTTGCTTGAGGTAGCCTAGAAAAGTCTGGGTCACTACATTCATCTACTCCTTTGGCAAATATTTGTGTCCACTATGAGCCAGCTGCAATGCTAGGCAATAGAAAATCAAAGATAAGTAGCATCTTTCAAAGATGAATAGCATTCCTCTCAAAAGAGGAAGGAGTAGAAAGTAAGTAAACACATACTTCCAAGGCAATTCTTAACTGATGCTAGTTGGATATGCTTGAATTTGCTAGGTGTGCAAGATAAAAGACCATTCCAAGCCGTAGGGATAGTTTACAGAGGCCTGAAAAAATGTAAGGCATTTAAGGAAAGGCCAGCACCGGCTGGTGTTTTCCCCAATCCTTCTTTCTTTTCTCTTGCTTCCGTCTCCTTTTCTTTCTTTCTTGGTAGCAAATTTAGTTCGAAGGTGATAAAATGATCTATATTCCAGATTCTGATGCTTATAAATACCACCATTCATAGTAGAAATAGTAAAGGGTTAGAAATAGTGTAGACAATAAAAAGGCATGGCAGTTAGAAAAAAAGCAAATACATAGGCTAATGCAGTAGTTTAGAGAGGATAAGACTGGTAGGAACTGAAGCTGGGAAGAGATTGGGTTGTAGCCATTGTGGATCTTGAAATCTGTCATAAACAGTCTAAACTTTTTTGCACTGAAGGGATGACTTGATTAGATTATTCTTTTAAGAAAGTGGCTATGTGGAGGATAGATTTGGAGAATGGAAAAATTGAAAACAAGAGACTAGGAAGCTATGAAAATAGCCAAGGAGGGAGCTGTTGAGAACCTGAGCTGTGCCAGTTAGAATGGAAAGAGGGGGAATAGAGGGGAGGAATATGAGGCATGTGATTCTTTTGTACTTGATTTTGGTAGAAGACATGATAGGCTCTAATACCATGAATATTATTATTATTCAGTGCTAAAATAACTTATACTTTGGAGTTCAGTCCTATATAGACCTATGTGCCTTTGGGATGAAACTATCAAAACTAGAGTCTTTGGTTATTTGAGTAGTTCACCTCTTTTGGAGGGGATCTGGAATAACTCAGCTTCTGCTGAGTGTGCTATAAAGTGCATCATGAATTTTAAGTGCTGAAGGAAAGAATAGGGAGTATAGTGACAAAAATGTTAACTGGAATAACTGAATAGAATAATCATATTTTGCTTGCCCCTTCCTCCTCCCCAAAGCTTCTTAATTTGTATAGTATGTGTAAGTTGTTTCCTTGAAGAGTTTTAGTTTTTATTTATTTATTTTTTTTTGTTTTTTCAATTTCTTTTTTTTTTAAATATATATTTTTATTGCTTATTTTGCTTGCTTCCTCCTCCCCAAAGCTTCTTAATTTGTATAGTATGTGTAAGTTGTTTCCTTGAAGAGTTTTAGTTTTTATTTATTTATTATTTTTTTGTTTTTTCAATTTCTTTTTTTTTTTAAATATATATTTTTATTGCTTAAATTATTACAAAGAGTATTACATGTTTCTCCTTTT
>NW_005364372.1:1059695-1063629 GCF_000412655.1 Myotis brandtii
AAGTGCGCGCAGGATCAGTTCCAAGGTGCTCGCGCACTTCCAGGCCAAAGTTCCTGCAGCGCTGAGGCCCCGGCAAGGGGCGGGTCTATCAGTTAGTTACTCTGGCGCTGCCTGCGAGCCTGCGGGAAGGGGGGGTGGGCTCTGTTACTCACGGATCTGCCGCGGGGATCTCCGAACTTTTGGTGTCCGCAGGTCTGTAGCTGTGGTCGCAGGTCTCTGTCCCCAGTGGCTGCAGGGTCCTGGTATGCGTCTGAGATCAGACTGGGTGGTGCTGAGGCCAGGATCCTAGTCTCAAGCAGCTCTGTTTCCCAAGATGGCGTGGTCGCTGTGCCTGGGCTGGCCGCCTAGGAGTGTCCGCGCCGGGAGCTGGAATCCGCCGCCTAAGACTGCCCGGTTTAGCAGCCCCTTAGAAGACCTCAAGAGTTTTAGTTTTTAATGTTTGGGTAAAAGCTGTTTTAAAGTTTTCCATATTTAATTGAGAATTATTTCACCAAGTAGAGTAAATATAGCTATGTGCTTTATAATTTTTTAAGCAAGTTAAATCTTATTTATCATTTTGTGCTTAATATTTTTAAAAGACTTAAAAATTATTTTTCTAGTGAACTGTGTTTTAACCAGGCTACTTTGGATAGAGTTTGTAAGGTAAATTTCTGATAGGCTAGTTTGGTTCATAGCATTTCTTTTATTCAAATTAACAGTGAAAACAGCTCTAATCGTTCATAGCACTATTTCTCAAACTGTGATGAAAGACCAGATTTTAAAAGTTTTCTAATATGTCACAGAATATGTATACCTAATGGTCATGGTGAACATGCAACTCACATCACATGTGAGGTCCCACACAGATTTGATAAACCCTAACTAATCTATACTGTGAATAAGTCTGCTGATCACCCACTTAGATGTTGTAGCAATATCAAGTTGCTATAAAAGTTTCTTCCTTTCAGTTTCTGTATTTATATTGTTGGGGACTGGTAACAGTTTGTTGATGGTTTTCAGTCCATGGACCACACATTTAGAAGCACTGATTTAGGAGGTTTTGCATATAATTTTGTTTTATGGTTTTTGCCTGATTAATGTGGTAAAGGTAGTGTGTAATCTGTATTCTTTTTTTTTAATTCTTTATTGTTGAAAGTATTACGTATGTCTCCTTTTCCCCCCATTGACCTCTCACCGGCTGTTCTCACCCCCCAGGATATGCCCTCATCCCCCTACAGTCTGTGACCATGGGTTATGCTTATATGCATGCATATAAGTCCTTTATTTTTGTTCATCAATTTATGTTGTTCATTATATCCCACAAATGAATGTGATCATGTGATATTTACCTTTTTTCGACTGGCTTATTTCGCTTACCATAATGCTGTCCAAGTGCATCCATGCTATTGCAAATGGTAAGAGTTCCTTCTTTTTTACAGCAGCATAGTATTCCATTGTGTAGATGTACCACAGTTTTTTCATCTACTCATCTGCTGATGGGCACTTAGGCTATTTCCAAATCTTAGGTATGGTAAATTGTGCTGCTGTGAACATAGGGGTGCATATATCCTTTCTAATTGGTGTTTATATTTCTTGGGATATATTTCTAGAAGTGAGATTACTGGGTCAAATGGGAGTTCCATTTTTCATTTTTTGAGGAAACTCTATACTGTTTTCCACAGTGGCTGCACCAGTCTGCATTCCCACCAGCAGTGCACGAGGGTTCCTTTTTCTCCACATCCTTGCCAGCACTTGTCGTTTGTTGATTTGTTAATAATAGCCATTCTGACCGGTGTGAGATGGTACCTCATTGTTGTTTTGATTTGCATCTCTCAGATGATTAGTGACTTTGAGCATGTTTTTATATGTCTCTTGGCCTTCTGTATGTCCTCTTTTAAAAAAGTGTCTATTTAGATCCTTTGTTCATTTTTTTATTGGATTGTTTATCTTCCTTTTGTTAAGTTGTATGAGTTCCCTACAAATTTTGGAGATTAAAACCTTGTTGGATATAACATTGGCAAATATGTTCTCCCATGCTGTAATCCATATTCTTAAAAGACAACATAGCCCAGCTGACCTGGCTCAGTGGTTGAGCATCAACCTATGAATCAGGAGGTCACACACAGTTTTTTGATTCCTGGTCAGGGCACATGCCCAGGTTGGGAGCTCGATCCCCAGTAAGGGTCGTGCAGGAGGCAGCCAATCAATGATTCTCTCTCATCATTGGTGTTTCTATTTTTCTCTCCCTGTCCCTTCTCTGAAATTAATCCTATATAATAAAAGCCTAATATGCTAAGTTTCCGGTCAACCGGTCGGCCGTTCAACCAATCAAAGCAGCATATGCTAATGATATGCTAAGGCCGCTCAACTGCTCGCTATGATGTGCACTGACCACCAGGGGCAGACAGTCAACCGGTCGACCAGTTGCTATGACGTGCATTGACCACCAGAGCGCAGATGCTCCGACTGGTATAGCTTGCTGCTGGGGTCCAGCTGATCGGGACTGAGCGAAATGGGCTGGACATGCCCTGGAGCCCTCCCACAGTCCCTCCCCAGCTGGCCAAACTCCTGCGTTTCTCCCTGCCCTGATCGTGCACTGGTGGGTCCCTCAGCCTGGCCTGTGCCCTCTCACAATCCAGGACCCCTTGGTGGATATCTGAGAGCCGGTTTTGGCCCGATCCCGCAGGCCAGGCCAAAGGACCCCACTGGTGCACAAATTTGTGCACTGAGCCTCTAGTACAGTAGTACAGTGATGGTGAACCTATGACACGTGTGTCAGAGGTGACACGCGAACTCATTTTTTTGGTTGATTTTTCTTTGTTAAATGGCATTTAAATATATAAAATAAATGTAAAAAATATAAGTCTTTGTTTTACTATGATTGCAAATATCAAAAAATTTCTATATGTGACATGGCACTAGAGTTAAGTTAGGGTTTTTCAAAATGCTGACATGCCGAGCTCAAAAGGTTCGCCATCACTGCTCTAGTATATATATAAAGGTCCATTATAAATTAGTTTCTGTTCATTACAATTATTGGTAGTAGAAAATCTGTTTAGTAACTTGACTTAAATTTATAGCCTAATGGTGTGAAAAATGACTACTCTGAAACTCTTCAAATATTTGTTTATGACTCTGTGTGATCACTGAATATGCTTTATAATAATACTTACCTACAAGGGTCTCTTATCTTGACTTTCTGCTTTTAAAAATGTCTATTATACAGAGGTAGTGGTGGGAGAGGAAAGGTTATATAGATAATTTCCAAATCATGTTTAAAACAAAATGACCACAATGTTTAGATTATCCGGTGGCAATTAACCATGGTTTCAATAGGGATGTAGATCTAAGGGCTCTGTAATTATTCAGCTATTCCACACACCAGTCATTGTCAAATGCTGCCTAATTCTAAACTCAGGAGATAACAGTAACTATGTAGGATTCCCACTTCAATTTCTCCAACCCTGTAGCCAATTATTTATATACTAAAGGCCCAGTGCACAAAAATTTGTGCACTGGGGGGGGGGGGGGGTTGGGGCACCCCCTGTCACACTCAAGGCAGGGTCGATGGGGAGGTTGCAGCACCACCCCCTGTCACGCACAGAGCAGGGCAGATCAGGGGGGGGGGGCGCTGCCCCCTGTCACTCACAGAGCAGGGCCGATCAAGGGGTTGGGGAGCTCCCCTCTGTCACGCACAGAGCAGGGCCCATCAGGGGGGTTGGGGCTCCGTACCCTGTCACGCACAGAGCAGGGTCGATCAGGGGGTTGGGGAGCTCCCCCTTGTCATGCACAGAGCAGGGCCGATCAGGGGGTTGAGGAGCTCCCCCCTGTCACTCACAGAGTAGGGCCGATAGGGGAGTTGGGGCACATCCCCCCTGTCACACACAGAGCAGGGCGGATCAGGGGGTTGGGGCGCTGCACCCTGTCACACTCAGGGCAGGGCCAATGGGGAGGT
>NW_005364372.1:1064766-1088835 GCF_000412655.1 Myotis brandtii
GGCAAGTTAGGCGGGGAACGTTGGAGTCCGCAGTCACTGGAGCAAGCAAGCCTCCCTGTTCGCTTCAGTGCATGGCTGCCAGCCGCCATCTTGGCTGACAGTTAATTTGCATAAGGATATGCTGATTAGCCAATGGGAAGGGTAGCGGTCGTATGCTAATTACCAGGTTTCTCTTTTATTAGTGTAGATTGGCATTTTTATTTTTAATTAGAAAGAAAGGGTATTAAAGATATTAAGGAGAAACTATTTACATCCTAGGTATTTTAAGAAATTAAAAAGATATGGTTTTACTAACAATGCTACCTTAGTTATAAAATATTTTAAAGTTTATGAAGTACTTCTATATACACTTGCTTTGCTTTAGCCTTCCACTAGAGTTCAACGTTTTACTAAATAGTTTAGCAATGAGTAGTTTTGCCCCCCACCCTAAAAAAATGGGAAACACTTTTATATATTTCAGCAATTACCAATCAAGGAAAAACTTTTATATTTTATATATCAGTGTCTTTCAAATACAATCCAATCTTTGAATTAACATTTTGCCCTCTTCCAGTTGCTAGAACCTGTCTGTCACCAGCTCTTTGAATTCTATCGCAGTGGAGAGGAGCAGTTACTTCGATTTACACTGCAGTTTCTTCCAGAACTGATTTGGTGCTACCTTGCCGTCTCAGCCAGCAGAAATGTGCACAGCAGTGGATGCATTGAAGCTCTTCTTCTAGGGGTTTACAATTTGGTTTGTATTTAATGTGGTTAACAAAATGTGTTTTGGCAAAAGCAAATGCATAACATTTTCAGCAAAAGCAAATAGCAACTACTTTTCATGTTTGTAAAGCTAATATTTGTTTTTTTGTACATCAAATGATTCAGCTCATTCTTCCAAACATAACTTTATGAGGTTGAGGTCTATATGGGCATACATATAATACACACACACACACACACACACACACACACATATATATAGCTAATATGCAAAGTGTCCCCGCGGGAGTTCCATCAGGAGTTCAATCGCTTGCTATGATGTACGCTGACCACCAGGCCTAGGGACCCTACCTGTGCACGAATATTGTGCACCGGGCCTCTAGTTATGTAAATAACTCTTTTGGGATTGACTGAAGACTGAAAATAAGACCATTTCTTTTGTAGAGGTATCTGAAAATATAATTATTGAATTTTAAAGTTTTTAATCTTAAAACCCATTGTCTATAAATTGTTTGTGACCTTCACAAAAAGTTTAGGAGAAAAAATTTAGTCTAACATCTACCACTAATAGTTCTGTAAAATTTGGACCGTCTCCAGAGTTTATAACATTGATTTAACATATAGTTTGAATTACTAGTAGTGTTTTTATATTAATTAGTATGACATTCTAGATACTTAAGGTTTCTACTTTTTAAAATGGAAAAAAAAAGTAAGAACTTTTTTTTGACATATTTCATAACTGTGTCAATTGATTTAGAAAATGTAACTTTTTACATGAAAAAAATTAATGACTATTAAGACTATATCTATATGTCAGCCAGCCTTAAAATTATGTTACTTATATTTAATTTTTTTATGTTAGTTATATTTTAAAAGGAGAAAGATTTATGCGACCTGAAGAGAAACCAGAGTATTATATTACTTATATTTCAAAAGTGGAAGGTTAACTCCAAGTATTTCTGAATAATTTATGATGGATTATCATAATTAAAGATTTCAGTTGACTTTAAAATTCTTTTCAGGTCATACTTTAACAATTTAAATTTAACTTTTAAATTTATATGCAAAACATAAATATTTTAATATACTTTCTTTTACTTTTGTAGGAAATAGTTGACAAACAGGGACATAGCAAAGTATTGAGTTTTACGATTCCATCTTTATCCAAGCCATCTGTATATCATGAAGTAAGTGGCATTTTATCAAAGTATGCTTATTATTGCTAAGATTTGAAGTTACTATAAATTGGGGTCTGGTTATTGAGACAAAGTTTTTGATCAATTTATTAGTACTGTAATTATAAAACACTAAAGTATTTGCTGTTTTCAAATTTGAAATGAGAACTCAAAATCATTAAACTCTAAAATCTGATTCTTAAGAAATCTATTTAAAGTATTCATTTTGAAATATTTTTCTCTTCTTCCAATGGATAAGACTAGTCTATTTTTTTTGGTAGCAATTATGTATTTTCATGGCAGAATTTTTGAAGTTTAACTATTATTTCTATTTGTAGTTTGGTTGTTAGTTATTCTTTTTAAAAAAAAAATTTGATTTTTTACAGAGAGGAAGGGAGAGGGATAGAGAGTTTGAAACATCAATGAGAGAGAAACATCGATCAGCTGCCTCCTGCACACTCCCCACTGGGGATGTGCCCGCAACCAAGGCACATGCCCTTGACCGGAATCGAACCTGGGACCCTTGAGTCCGCAGGCTGACGCTCTATCCACTGAGCCAAATCAGTTAGGGCAGTTGTTAGTTATTCTTTAAGCAGAAAATTTAGTAGACAGTCTGAATGTTTTTAAGATATATGATTTCATGGCAATTATTCTTAGTGGTATATGTATTCTAAGTATCACATTTTTAACAAAAGGGTTTTTATTTCTTCTTTATTCAAATGTCCTTTTTTTAGCCTTCCAGCATTGGGTCCATGGCTCTGACTGAGAGTGCACTATCCCAGCATGGTTTGTCAAAAGTTGTATACAGTGGACCTCACCCCCAAAGGGAGATGCTGACAGCACAGAACAGGTATGCTGTAGAGACATAACCTACACTACTACCACACTGATTAAAAACATTATTTCAGTAGGTTTATAAATAATGATTAATGAGTTGTGTATAACAATTTTTTAAAAATATTGAGTCATTGTACAAGAGATAAAACATAGTCCCGATTTGCCACTTATACTTTGCTTTAGATGTCATTGGAAACATCGAATTTTTAAGATAATTTTCATGTGACTGTTACTTGGGAAGTCTTCTTTTTTCTTTTTGGAGTTCTGTATTATTATTGTTGTGAGTATTTTGTATAGGTTTATTCTGTAACATACCTCTCCCCAATGCCTGCTTAATTTAATTATGGTTGACTTAAAATTTTAAAGATTTGTAAATATTCTTTTGGTTTATCTTTAGGTTTGAAGTGTTGACATTCCTTTTGTTGTGTTACAATGCTGCCTTAACCTATATGCCCAGTGTTTCTCTTCAATCATTGTGTCAGATTTGTTCAAGGTAAATTAAAATTTAAATGTTTTTAATATTGAAATATATGAATCTAGGGTTGCTAGTTTGTTATATATCTAAGTTATTTTTGTTTTATTTTATTATTTGTTTAAAACTTTTTTTATTGATTTGAGAGAGAAGGTAGGGGAGAGAGAGAAAGAAACATCAATGTGAGAAAGAAACATTGATCAGTTGCCTCTCAACCAGGGATCAAAGCCGCAACCTCGGTATGTGCCATGACGGAATTGAACATTGATCAGTTGCCTCCCACATGCGCCCCAACCAGGGATCAAACTGGCAACCTTGGTATGTGCCCTGACAGGAAATTGAACCCACCACATTTTGGTGTACGGATGACGCTCCAGCCAACTGAGCCACACCAGTTAGGGGTATTTAAAATGTTAAATAAGATGCCCTAGCTGGTTTGGCTCAGTAGATAGAGCGTCAGCCTACGGACCAAAGGGGCCCAGGTTTGATTCTGGCCAAGGGAACATATCTCAGTTGCAGGCTTCTCCCTGGCCTGGGCCCTGGTTGGGGTGCGTGTAGGAGGCAACCAATTGATGTGCCTCTCTCACATCAAAGTTTCTATTTGTCTTTCCCTCTCTCTTCCACTCTCTCTGAAAATCAATGAAAAATATCCTTGGGTGAGGATTAAAAATGGGAAAAATAAGTTAATATGAAGTTCAGCCTAGCCAACACATGGAAAGTTATTATAGTCACAAAAAATACAATAAAGAAGCTAATGTTGAATAGCAATTCAATGGAATATTTCACCAGAAAAAAATAATATTATATAATTAAAAGGATGGAGCTATTATGATCTTTCAGTATTTGGCATGTGGTTGTTTCTGTTTTATTTGCTTGAAGAAAATTATTTTTTATTTCTGTTGTGCTCTAATTTGGTACCAAGAAATAAGTAAGAGATACAGTTTTTAAGCGTTCCTTGTTTAAAAAAATTTAGCCACTAGGTTGGTTAAATAAATTATGGTAGTCCTTAGGTATACTATGCAAACATTTTAAAATTGTGATTTAAAAAGGTATTTACTGATATATTGTATATGCTATGATTCTAGCATTGATTTAAAATATGATAATAGTTATTTCTGATTGGTAGAATTATGGTTTATTTTAATGTTTTCCTATGTGATTTTCTGTCCTTTTCTAAATTTGCTGTGCTGTGATGAACATGTTACCTTTAAAAAACAAATAAACAACAAACCAAAACAAAAAGATATAGAAAATGCCTTTGGTAATTCAAGTAAATAGAGATAATAGAGAATTAAGAAACTTGTAGAATAATTTAAATTTGGGGGACTTATTTAGAAAATGTAACTTTGAAAATTAATAAAAGGGAGGGTGCATAAAGCAATACTTAGAAATCAAATAAAAACGAACCAAACAGAAAATCAGAAATTGATACTGAATAAGATATAAAACTGTACAGGACCAGAGGGAGAAGGTTGGTAATAAAGCAAGAGGCCTGTAAGAGAAGATAAGAGAATTGGAGAGTCAGATGATTCCTAAATTAGCATAATTATATTTCCTAGACGTTGAAAGATGATACCAATGTGCCATCTTTCCTACTTACTGAGTTTTTCTAATATGTTTCTTGTTTTAAATCCTTTAAAGTCACAGGTGCCCAGACTTCTGAATTTTACAAGATCTGTAAAATTTTTAACAAAGATGGAGCAGGTAGAATATCTACGTAGTGTTGCCAACTTTTTATCTTGCCAAGTGATGTTATAAATATCTACCGTCAACATTATTTAACAAAACTGAGACTATTTTAATATCAAAAAGCAGGGAGAGTAGGAGGGAAGGACAATAATTTATAAATTAAAAGTGGGATGTTTAGCTTTCTTTGTTTCTCATTTCACTATGGTCTAGTAAAACTTTGTTATGGACTAAAATGAGAATAAGGACCAACACTTCAGAAAAACTAGTTTAAGGAGTGACTTGATGCAGCAACTTTCACCTTTAGACCTTAAAGCAGACTACAAAGCCCAGCTTCTACTCTGGAGCAGTGTCTTAGATAGTAGGGCTCAGGAATGCAGCTACAGATATAGATAAAGACATCTATACCATATATCCGAAACTTAGCATCTTCTAAAACAGTATGTCTTATTTGTCCAAGTTCATTTAATGACACTACCATCCAGACTGCTATCCACACTAGTGTAGAAATAATCATATACTCCTATTCAATTTTACTTCCCAGATGTGACTCCACCCTTACTCCTTTAGTTTGGATTACTTCATCTCACTTGTGGGATATTTTGACACTCTCTTCTCCTGTTTCAGTGAACTCTTCCAATACTACCTGTGTGATATAATTGAAAGACCAAGCTGATCATGTCACTCCCTTGTTTAAAACAAGACCTTTAGTTGCTTCTCATTGCCTACTTGATAAAGCCTAGCAGGGTATAACATACTCTGTGATCTGACCCCTATTTAGCTTTTCTGTTATTTTCTAGCGTCCTAGCATTCTATCCTACTAAAATTTCCCCAGGCTACTTGATGTCATGCTATTTCATCCTTTTTTCTTCAAGACTCTGGGTTGGTTAAATAAATTATGGTAGTCTTTGGGTGAGGATTAAAAAAGAAAAAAAAAGTTAAATAAGTTAATATGAGCCACTAGGTTGGTTAAATAAATTATGGTAGACCAAAGGAATAGCTTTCTGGGAAGCTATCTCTGACTTTCTACTTCTTCCACTAGAGTTTTCCACTCTCTCCTTTTATTATTTCTGTAACTTATTCATTGAAATATTTGTTTACTACACAGTCTTCATGGTTAAATTGTGACTCCCTGTGGGTGCTATAGCTTTCAACTATATCCCTAGTGTATGACACAATACAAATCTTTGATAAGTATTTACTGAATGAATAAATAAATTGAAAAAATTCTATCTTTCATATATTGCTTCTCTGTTATTTACTTCCACATATACCATAAAAGTGTAAGGTATAAGAAAGTAAGATGGTTCTAAGTTTGTTTTTTTAGATAATAAGAGTTAGAGGAATCTATTTTAGTTTGGATATAAGTTTTTGTAACAGCAAACAACATTTAAGTTGGTTTTATTTCATCTCCAGCTAAATTTTTTCAGTTTCTGTCTTAGTCATCTCAGGCTGCTGAAACAAAATACTATAGACTGAGTGGCATTTATAGACATTTATTTCTCACAGTTGTGGAGTCTGGCAGATTGAAGGTCAAGGTGCCAGTAGATTTGGTTCCTGGTGAAGGCCATCTTGCTGGCTTGCAGGCTACTGCCTTCTCACTGTGCCTTCACATGGAAGAGACCTCTGGTCTCTCTTCCTCTTCTGCTAAGGGCACTAATCCTATGGTGGGTGCCTCACTTTCATAACTTTATCTAAACCTAGTTACTCCCAAGGGCCCCACCTCCAAATATTACCATATTGGGGGATTAGGGCTTCAACATGAATTTGAGGGGGACACAAGCATTCAGTCCATAAGTATCCCTGCTCCCTTTTACCCATGGTTCTAAAGAATTTTAAGATCCTCTCAATATCAAATGAATTTATACTTACTCTTTAAAGTTGCTTTGAATTAATGATACCCTCGTGAGTATATTTTTGAAATGGTCTATGGTATACTTGAGCATATTTAAGTAAAAGTTTAGATTCCTGGATTGGAGGAAATACTAAGTTCCAGGTAGTAATTGCATGGGGGGAAGGGAGTAAGTCATTACAATCTATTGATTGGTACTATATTAAGTAACGGTTGTATTATATCAACCACAGCACATTATGAGAAAACAGTTCTTTTCTGTTTTATTGAAAATAAAGCCCTAGCTGGTTTGGCTTAGTGGATAGAGAGCATCAGCCTACGGACTGAAGGGTCCTGAGTTCGATTCCAGTCAAGGGCACATGCCAAGGTTGCAAGCTTGATCTCTAGTAGGGGGTTTGCAGGAGGCAGCTGATCAATGATTCTCTCTCATCATTGATGTTTCTATCTCTCTCTCCCTCCCCCTTCCTCTCTAAAATCAATAAAAAAAAGAAAATGAAAACTTACTTTTTTTTAAAAAGCAGTGCATGCTGATTATAGAAAATGTAGAAAATACATCCTATATAATAAAAGGCTAATATGTAAATAGACTGAACTGCAAAACGACCGGTCGCTAATGATGTGCACTGACCACCATGGGGCAGTCACTCAGTGCAGGAGCTGCCCCTGGTAGTCAGTGTGCTTCCACAGGGGGAGCGCCGCTCAGCCAGAAGCTGGGCTCATGGTTGGCGGGCACAGCGGCGGTGGCGGGAGCCTCTCCTGTCTCCGCGACAGCGCTAAGGATGTCCAATTGCCAGTTTAGGCCCACCTAGTTGGACATCCCCTGAGGGCTCCAGGACTGTGAGAGGGATGTCTGACTGCCAGCTTAGGCCCAATCTCCTGGGGAGCGGACCTAAGCCGGCAGATGGACATCCCCTGAGGGGTCCCAGACTGTGAGAGGGCACAGGCCAGGCTGAGGGACACCCCCCCACCCCCCGAGTGCATTAATTTTTGTGCACCGGGCCTCTACAATAAATCAAAAAGAAGGTACATTACCCTGGTTGGGTGGCTCAGTTGGTTGGAGTATCATACTATATACCAAAAAGATTTTGGGTTTGATCCCTGTTTGGGGTGCAGAGGAAGCATCTGATCGCTCTTTTTCTCTCACATTGATGTTTCTCTCTCTCAAAAAAAAAAATCAATTTAAAAAACTAACGCATCCTTGGGTGAGGATTTTAAAAAAAAAAAAAAGGAAGAAAATACATCTATAATACCACAGCCCAGAGATAACTCTAAGACTTTGTATATGATCTTTTTATACAGATTAAGATACATGCGTGGTTTTGTAGTTTTTCTCTGTTATTTAAGTAGACTTTCAAAACATCAGGGCAACCTGCTTGGGTCCCCTCCCTGTAGCAGGGAGCTTTTCTGTAATAAAACTGCTTTCACTAAAAAAATACACACACACCAAAAAAAACCACACGTCATGTTTAATTGTTTCATAGTATTGTCTGAATGATTTATTACTGGTCCGCTGTGTTGGACTTTAGCTGGCTTCCTATTCATTATATTAAGTACTTCTTAACTTTAGTACACCTTAAATATTCTTCACTATAATAAATACTTCCCGGGGGAGGGCAGTTAATGGGGGGATGAGGACACATATATAATACCTTAACCAATAAAGAAATTAAAGATAAAAAAAAGTAAAGAACCAAAATAAATAAATAAATACTTACTTTTATTCCTTTAACAATTTTTGGTAAAAATATATTGATCTTTCTTTAGGAATCTACCTTTGTTGTCATATTTAGGCATTCAAAGAATATGTAACTATTTGCTTATTTTATTTCTCTTATGGTTTTTGACATTAAAAATTTCAATCTATCTTTAGTTTATTAAGGTATGTACTGTATGTTGTTTGAATGTCATTTTAGAGTATTTTTTTAAGCCTGCAGTTTGTGTCAAGAATTTTGTCAGCGCCCAGATGGCGTGGCTCAGTGTTTGAGTGTCACCTATGAACCAGAAGGTCATGGTTTGATTCCTGGTCAGGGCACATGCCCGGGTTGTGGGCTCGATCCCCAGTGGGGGGAGTGCAGCAGGCAGCTGATCAATGTTTCTCTCTCGTCATTGATGTTTCTGTCTCTCTCTCCTTCTCCCTTCCTCCCTGATATCAATAAAAATATATTAAAATAGCCCTGACCGGTTTGGCTCAGTGGATAGGGCGTCGGCCTGCGGACTCAAGTGTCCCAGGTTCGATTCCGGTCAAGGGCATGTACCTTGGTTGCGGGCACATCCCCAGGACGGGGTGTGCAGGAGGCAGCTGATCGATATTTCTCTCTCATTGATGTTTCAAACTCTCTATCCCTCTCCCTTCCTCTCTGTAAAAAATAATAAAGTATATTTAAATATATATATATACATATATATATATTAAAATAAAAGAATTTTTTTATGATAAACTAGGAGCCCAGCGCGCGATTTGAAATTACGCGGCGCTGCCCACTCCCTCTCCGGCCCTTGAAGCAGCCACAGCCATTGCTGATCAGGCCCTCCCGCAGCGCAGGCGCGGAGGCCCCTGCCACCCCGCCCCCCGACGCTGCACAGGCAACCTCCTTCTGTCCAGTCGACCTTTTACGGCGTCCCGGTTAATTAGCATATTTCTCTATTTTATATATATATATAGAGAGAGAGAGAGAGAGAGTGCTGAGTCCATGTACTAGGTTTTACAGTGACTAAAAATTATTAATAATTGATCAAAATTAGTGAATCAACTCTGAGAATATGGTTCACTTACTACATATTAACACCCCTCTAGCTTTATGCATTTTTTCCCCCAATCTAATTTGCTTAGGAAAATGTTACAGACAAATATTCTGTTTGGAAAGATTCTTTTGTTTAGAGAAGCGAGCATACCCAGTATACTGTTGGCTTGTAAATGTTAAAAAATAAATTACCTAAAATTTTACCAATTTTACAAATATTTTTATTTTGGTCTTTCTAGAATCTGTGTTTGTGGATATCCCAGACAACATGTAAGAAAATACAAAGGTGTAAGTAGCAGGATACCAGTTTCTTCAGAATTCATGGTGCAGATGTTAACAGGGATTTATTTTGCTTTGTAAGTTTATTTTATATACAAAGTAAACATTTTATCTTTTTGGAAAATTATAGTTTGTTGTTTTATTGTTATTATATACTTATCTCAATAGAAAAATAATTGGCATATATTTGTGAAAGAATATCAATCAAGATCTTGATAATAGTTTTATTTCAAATGTCTTTTAATGTTCTGAAGAATTTGCATCCAACTAAAACACTTCATTTTTTTAAATTTAAGAACAGAATGAAAATTAGCAACACCTAAATATATGCACAGTTCCTTTTTTCATTACTTTTTGCTGTAATTTTCAAATAGCTTTTTTCCCCCAGTGAATATCTTTTTCCATTCTAGAAATTTTAACTCTTAAAAAACATTTTAAAGCCTCTTTGATCACAAATAATGTGTTATTAGTTTCTAATATTGATGCTCAGCCTTAATGCCATAGATACTAGTATTTTACTTGGTAATTCTCTTATTACACATATCTTACTATATTTTTTATTATATTCAGTTGGTACTTTAACTGAATATAGTATTCAGTTATTCAGTTAGTAGATTATAAACCTCATGAATGAGGCAGAATTTATGATCTTTGGGCCAAATCTGGACTGCTGCCTGCTTCAAAAAAAATTGTGTGTGTGTGTGTGTGTGTGTGTGTGTGTGTGTGTGTGTGTGTTATCTATGGCTGCTTTTGTGCTATAGTGACAGAATTGAGTAGAGACTGTATTTTGACAAGCCAAAAATATTCATAATCTAGTCCTTTAAGAAAAAGTTAACCCCTGGGTTAGACCTTTAATATTGTCCCATTATACTCACACACACTTTTTTCCTGATATATTGCTAATATTTGCAACATACATCACGTACACTTCTAAATGACTACCAAAATACAAAGAAGTAACCACTTAGGATATTGTAAGCCACAGTAGTTATAGATTCTCATTAAAAACCGTGGAAGCCCTAGCCACAGTTTGACTCAGTGGATAAGAGCGTTGGCCTGGGGACTAAAGGGTCCCAGGTTTGATTACGGTCAAGGGCATGTACCTTGGTTGCAGGCTCCTCCCCAGCCCAGGCCCTGGTCAGGGTGCATGCAGGAGGCAACCAATCGATGTGTTTCTCTCACATTGATGTTTCTCTCTGTCTTCCACTCTCTCTGAAAATCAATGGAAAAAATATCCTCGGGTGAGGATTAAAAATATTTTTAAAAACCGTGGGAGTTAACAGAATAATTTAACCATAAAGTGTTCTGAACATTATTCTAAGGTATATAATTTACTATGTTCTGACTTGCTTTGAAAGTATAAAATGCTTTGAGGTTGCCTGGCTTATTTTTATATCTGTAGATATAATATCTTTAGAGAAGAAATGTACATCTATAAAATATTCTTTTCCATTAATTGGCTTTCAGATACAATTGAAAGGAATTCAAAGATTTAAAAATATGTATTTAAGGAGAGTATAATGCTAAGCAATGTGCTAATCTGACCAATTATTTTCCTCAGTAAAGATAGTTTTTCATTGTATTTTGTTCAAGTATATAGAATTAATTTAAAATAATTATATTTTATTTATTTAATTTTATAGTTATAATGGAGAATGGGATCTAGCTGAAAAAGCATTGGATGATATTATTTACAGAGCCCAGTTAGAATTATATCCAGAGCCATTGCTGGTAAGTGCCTCATTTATTTATGCAATTTTTTAAATTTAAAAATTCTCAAATTAGAACTATAAATTGAAGAGTAGCCATTCATATGTCATTAATACTCAGTGATTCATGTTCCTGTTATACTAGGAAAATTTTTTATTTGAAAAGGTACACATATAATAAAATTTGACCATTTCATTTGGCTAACTTCTTGGATACCTGATAAATAGTCTTTTTTTAACTTATAAGAATACTAGAGGCCCAGTGCACAAAATTTGTGCACTTTGGAGGGGGGGTGGTCCCTCAGCCCAGCCTGCGCCCTCTCACAGCCCAGGAGCCTTCGGGGAATGTCCGACTGAAGGCTTTAGCACTGCTGCAGAGGCAGGAAAGGCTCCAGCCACCGCCGCTGCACTCGCCAGCCCTTAGCTTAGCTTCTGTGGGAGTGCACTGACCACCAGGGGGCAGCTCCTGCATTGAGCGTCTGCCCCCTGGTGGTCAGTGTGCATCACAGCGACTGGTTGATTTGCATATATTAGCCTTTTATTATATAGGATTCTCCTTAACATGCTAGAACTACACTTATTAGTTAGCATTAGGTATTTGGAAATATAATTTAATCTTTTGAAATTTCATCACTTACATATCATATTTAACTATAAGTTTTCTTCTGAGCTCTTACTCTTTATTCCAGAGGATTTATATATTATCTTATAGGAAATACCTTAGTGAAAGTATTCTTTTTAAAAACGTGTTAAAATTTAACATCTTGTTTTATCTAAGGTGTAATAATACATTTTTATTTTTTAATACCAATCTTAAACTATATGTTTCCTTCTTAGGTTGCTAATGCAATAAAGGCTTCGTTGCCTCATGGTGCCATGAAATCTAGTAAGGAGGGTACAAGGTGTATTCAAGTTGAAATCACACCAACTTCCTCTAGAATATCAAGAAATGCAGTAACCAGCATGTCAATAAGAGGTCATCGGTGGAAAAGACATGGTAAGAAATAAAAAAAACTCTACACATTAGAGGATTGTTGAGTCTATCACATTTTTCTCTGTACTGTAACTCCTGGCTTTAGTAAACAGTATCATAGTGGCATGGAAGAAAGAGTTATTGGGTCACTTTTAATTTCTAATTTATTGTCCATGAGTGACAGGCAATAAGGAAAATAGAGCCCCTTATGTTACATTCATGAATGAAAATTTATTTAAATATTGTGTTGGTTTTAAAATTATATTTCCATAGAGAGAAAAGTAGAAAAATACATTTAAAAATTATTCATACATTTTGAGTTTCTATTCACAATTACTTGCAAATATTTCTTAATGTTTCTGATTTCTCAACTTTCTAGCAGGTACACTTGCATATTGAAGTAGAACGACTAACATTTTCTTCTGGATTTCCTGTAAAGGATGCCATAGTATTGATGCAACTCTAGACATTTCTGTTTTCTGGAAGTTAATTTTCTTCAAAGATTATCTGTTTAATATTCCTCCTTGACCGTTTCGTTTTATTATTTGAAAATTCTATTGGAAGTTCATTTTATTCACCATGGCCTTCTCGATGCTTTCTATTTCTCTTCTCTTATAATTAATTATTTCTTATTTAATTTCTTATTTTTATAACTCCCCTTCTACCTAGAAGTTATTGTAGTGGCAAATATCTGTGTAAATATCAGTGTCACCTTTCTCAGAAGGTAATAATAGAGTGGGAAGCAAAAAGCCACTTCTTTGCCCTAAGCAAACATTGATTAGGAGTCAAGCAAAATCAGTTCTCTATTTTCTTCTTCCTATAAATTGATAAAAATGTTAGCTCCTTTTGGTATATTTAGTTATATTTGTCTCTAGGGTCTCTCTAGAGAAATGCAAATGTGAGAAGAATGAAATTATTTATGGTGAAATAGAAAGTTGATGATGAGAAAAGTTGTCATTGTTCTTTCTCAGGGAAACTAGGAGATGGTATGTCAAATAAAGAATAATGATGAAAATTTCCAGCTTAATCAATGATCGCTATGAATCTTTTTCTCTTTAAAAGTAGTGTGACAGTTCTTGAAGGTCCTTTAGGAAGGCATTAAAACGATGGTAATGTTTGCCATTAGGAAGGCAAATCGTTACTATTTAAAACAAACAGATACTTCAGTTTCTTCAGTGAAAATTATGTTACTGAATGGAACTAGATTATAGGTATAAAGTCATTTAATTAGATATGGTAGTACCTTAGAGATCAGTGTTTTGTTTGGGCATAAATAGGTGAATATAGGCACAGATGCAATGAACCAGATCATATGGGTCATTGTGGACATAATGGCTCCCAAAATACCACTTTAGGAAATGTAAGAATGAATTTTAATTCCTTTGTTTACTTTCCTTTCTTGCTATTTAAGTGGGCATATTGGGAATTAGGAAGAAAAATATGGGTCCTTCAGTTAAAAATGTAAAATATTTAAGCTCAATTGTATTTGTGTGTGTGTGTATGAGAGAAAGAGAAGGTGTGTGGATGTGTCCATGCATGCATTTAACAGAATAAGATGTGCACCCTGCAATAAAATAGAAGGCATTTTTCCAGAAATAATTTTAAAGGAATAAATTACCAAAACGAGAAAAGACTGCTTGAGGTATATTGTATCTATTAGGTACTTACATATTTTCCAGATTACATTTTGGCCTCCACTTGGGTAGTTGGCACTTAGGGCTACAGCTTCATTAAAATAACCTTCCTTATCATCTATTCCCTTATACTTATTCAACCTTCACAACTCTAACACTCCTGTTTATGGTAACAAAAAAGTCACAGATGAGGATTTAGTAAGAGAATGAACTATAAAAAGAAGTCAGCTGAATGGAGCAGATACAGAATATAGCTCAGTCTTGTTTTCCACTTCTGTAGTGTGAGTTCCCTTTATCCAATGGACTCTAAAGTATTCCTAGTCTAAGGTCCTTATTTATCTCTACAGGTAGGTTGCATTCTCCTATTTTTTAGTGTAGCCTTGGCTCTCCTTTTTACAGCAATATTTTTCATTGTTACCTTGTTTTGCTGAATTAAAAACTTTTCTGTTTTCCATTTTTGTAGTCCTGATTCCTGCTTGAACACCTTATTATTCTGGGCTCTTTAGCTGACACTGGCTTCTTTTTTAAAAAAATTTTTAAAATATATATATTTTATTGATTTTTTACAGAGAGGAAAGGAGAGGGATAGAGAGTTAGAAACATCAATGAGAGAGAAGCATCGATCAGCTGCCTCCTGCACACCTCCTACTGGGAATGTGCCTGCAACCAAGGTACATGCCCTTGACTGGAATCGAACCTGGGACCCTTCAGTCCCTAGGCTGACGCTCTATCCAGTGAGCCAAACCGGCTAGGGCTGACACTGGCTTCTTATAGGGACGATAAAATATCTTTGCTCTAGTTCTTACATATATAAATAATTCTCAAGTTATAAATGGATACTTAAATTTATGTATGTATAAATTATATTTATTATATTACATTCATATATAAATTACATATGAATTACAATAAAATTTGATTTATTTATACATTATTTTTTGCAGAAACAATGCTAAAGGGCTTGTAAATTCCAGAGTGACCCACATAAGCCTTTTCATCCCTTAATGTTTCTGAAGCAGAGTACTACAGACTGTAGGTTTAGTTTATGACTGTGTGAAAACACATTTAGAGTTTATTTGATGGAACTCTAATGCATTTCCTATTTCACTTATATCCATACTACTCCCTTACCACACCAAACCTTCCAGGAAGAGGTATATCTTCCCAGACTCTGAACTGTATCACACAGTAGGGACATGGAATATCCAACTATAAGCCTACGAGATTAGGATTGGGGGAGAAGAAGGGAGGAGAAGCATGAACTTTAAGGAAGAGTCTTTTTCTCCTTGCCTCTTTCTTTGTTACTACTGGGAAAGAAGAAAGCAGTTGGCTCCTTTAATCCCCTTTCCTTGAGTTTCTTCCCCCTTTTTAATCTTTTTTTCTTTTATTTATTTTTTTAATTGAGATATAATTGGTATGTAAAATTATATTAGTTCCAGGTTCACAACATGATTCAATATTTGTATATATGCGAAATGGTCACCACAACATACCGAGTGAACATTCATTGCCGCACATAGTTACACATGTTTTTTTCTTGTGATGACAATTTTCAGATCTACTCTTGTAGCAACTTTCAAATATAAAATACAGTTTTATTAATATAGCCGCCATGCTGTACATGTGCATTACATCCCTAGGACTTTCTTTATATATATACTAGAGACCCAGTGCACGAAAATTCATGCACTCAGGGGGGTCCCTCAGCCTGGCCTGCACCCTCTCACAGTCTGGGACCCCTTGGAGGATGTCCACCTGCCTGCTTAGTCCCGCTCCCCGGAGGACTGGGCCTAAGCTGGCAGTCAGACATCCCTCTGGCAGCCCAGGAGCCTGCTTGTGGCTGAGCAGAGCTCCCCCTGTGGGAGCACACTGACCACCAGGGGGCAGCTCCTGCATTGAGCGTCTGCCCCCTGGTGGTCAGTGTGCATCATAGCGACTGGTCATTCTGCTGTTAGGGTCAATTTGCATATTACCCTTTTATTATATAAGAGATATATATGTTTGTACCTATTCACCAGTGGACCACTTTCACCCATACCCCCCAGTGCTCCCCAACCACCAATCTGTTCACTGTATCTATGAATTTGGTTTTTTCTTTGTTTAGATTTCACATATAAGTAAGATCATATGGGAGTTATCTTTCTGTGTCTGACACCTTGTTTCACTTGGCATAATTCCCTCAAGGTATATCCATGTTGTCATATAGGATTTCCTTCTTTTTTATGGCTGAATAATATGCCATTGTAAATGTACCACTTTTTCTTTTTAAAAAAATTGAAAGGATCTGGTTTATTATTTCTTTTTATTATTGATACCTACCTGTTTGCATAAATGAGATATACAAGTTGAATCTCTCCTATTTTCATGATAAGTGGGGATTAATCGAGAAAACAAGTATTAAAATAACATTCTAAAAAATCCTGATTTAATGGTAACATAAATGTCAGATAATGGAATACTGTACTTCAGGACTATAGAAACTACATTTATTTTGTAAATATGATTTTATGATTTTATGAGAAAATCATTTAGTGGAAACAAAGTTGCTAATAGTTATAAAAGCATTTTGAAAAATGCAGAAATGATCATTTTAAACCCCTAAGTAGCAAACTTTAAAGAATTGGCGATTGGAATTTTACATCTGCAATTAGAAATGTATAAAGCTTATGTTTTTAACTTAAAAGTTGTCTATACTTATTAATAAAATTTAGGAAAACTAGCAGTTTTAAAAAGGTTTAAATATTTTAGTATAATTTTGAGAAGCCCCATTATTATCAGATTCTAAAATGCTATTTGAGGAACAAATTTTCCTTTCCCAATATAGATGATAAAACATTTAGACCAAAAATAAGCATTTCCTTCTGGCCAAAGATAGCATTGCATGAATTTTAACTGGCATTCTTGATATGGAACTTTATACTCATGAAGGACAAAATAAAATATTAGGAAATATTAGATGACTAAAAGAAAAGGGACCTATTAACCAAAGAGCTAAAATATCATGGTGGTACAATTTCTGCATATGAACATTAGGTTTAAAGAGGAAAGAATTCTGGCTTAGCCAACTTTAGAAGAAAACAAAAAACTCTTAGGCTATGTCTAGGTAAAAGTAAAGTAATTGTCTATACAGATAAGTAAAATATTTTATAGATATTGGTCTTAGGCAAACACACTCGTTTGTAAATTATTGATTTATATTTTTTACTAAGGAGGTCATATGTAATTCTTGCTGTCGTTTATGAAGTTATTTATTGTTACTTATTATTGAGCACTGCACCATCCTCCCAACCCCCCTTTTAGGAGCATTTGTTGCACACTGCACACAGAGGATGAAATAAGCTTTTATAGATAGTTTTACAATAGATGTTGCTTACCTGTTTTTGGTCTGTCTGGTTATGAGGATCTTTAATCATCATGAAGGATTCACCTGGTCCAGCAGCATCCATGTTGCAATTCTTGAAGGGATTTTTTTTAAAAAAAAAACTTGAGACTTAATAAAGATGACAAAAGTTATTGAGAGTGACTGAATCTACCTCAGGAAGGAGAATTGTATCATTTACTATATATGCAACAAAAACTAAAGACTTGACTCTTGCACTGGCCTGTGTGACTCAGTTGGTTGGAACGTCATCCCATACACCAAAAGGTTGCAGGTTTGATTCTAGTTCAGGGCATATACCCAGGTTGTGGGTTCTATCCCTGGTCGGGGCATGTGCGGGAGGCAATTGATAGATGTTTTTCTATCACATCGATCTCTCTCTCTCTCTCTCTCTCTCTCTCTCTCTCTTCCCCATCCCTCTTCCTTCCTTTCTCTAAGATCAATAAAAAATAAAAATTAAAAAAAAGACTTGACTCTTCTTTATTAAGGAAACTGGTATAGCTCCTAACCAATGTGTCTATAAACAAATCATTTAGATGGCATTTTTCTGTGTACTGCTCCTTTCGTATTTGGAAAGTCTACCTTTGGCTTCAAGAGCCAGATTTCTTAGTCTTTGTGTACTTGCTCATAGTGTAGTCCTTTAACTGCCAGGACCTAATTCTGTGTTTCTATGGCAGATTCACTTTCCTTTAACATGCCTTGCAAATTATTGGCCCAGGCTGTGAATTGTTATGGTGTTGTTCTTTCTAACCTAAGACACACTTCATCCTCATTATTTTGTGTTACACAAATGTGACTTCTCCTGTTTAAAAAATGCCAATAAAGTATCCAAATAGTTTATCTGTGTACCTGTCAATGTCTGCCCTTTGTAATCTGAAAGATATCTAAGCTCTGTACTATGTCACAGGTAGCCCTAGTGATATGTCTTACCTACCACTGCTTTGACCTCATTTGTAGACTACTGTCACCCTTCCTTCTAACCCTTCAACATACTAAGCCATTTCTGCCTTAGGGGCATTTTATTAGCCATTTGGGATATTTGAGCTGAAATTTAAATGATGAAAAAGTGCCAGATTGCACACTTCCTTCATATTGTTTTGTGTATCATCATTCAGATATCAACTCAAATATCCCTTCCTCAAAGAGAGTTTCCCAGGTCACCCATCTAAAGTAAACTTTCTCCCCTAGCACTCTGCTTACTTTCCCATTATTCTCATTTTCTTTATTGCTATGCTATTTCCATTATCTAAAATAGTCTTGTTTACTTAATTCCCACTCTACGGTGTAAATTCTGTGAAGGCAGTGTCTTTATCTGGTTGACCATTGTGTCCCCACAGGCTAAAACAATGTTTGGCACATAGTAGGTGCTCAATAAGTAGTAGTTGAATGCATGAATGAGTGAATGAATGGTAAATTTGTAATATAGACAGCAATTTATTCCTTCTTTTCTCATTGTATTGAAAAACAGTATAACAACATGATAGTAAACTGGGTAGAAGGGTATTCACTTATAATTCCAGTATTTAAAGAGTTATACTTTTAATTTTTTTCATATGTGTATATATTTTTCATAATTGTGCTCTTTTAAAATTTAAAAATATTATCTTTAAAAAATTTGCTTTTGCTTAGTTAACAAAAAATTTTCCCAAGTCTTCCTAATAGCTCCATTTATTTTAATGGCTACATAATACCACATAGAGTTGATATTCCATCATTTACTTAACTATTCCCTTAATTTGTTAAATGATTTGTTTCTAATTTTTTGCTATTATAGATAACACTGCAATGAATAACTTAATGAATATAAATAGCATTTTATTCCATTGAATAAGATAAATTATAAACTTAAACTGATTGGACTAAGGGTTATGAAGTTGTTTAGATATGTTATGACATTTTAAATATTTATATCCTATAAATTATAAATAAATGTATATGAATTTCTTTGGGGTTTACTCTAAAATACTTTAAATAATTAATGTCAAAATTGTACGATGTAGACAGTTAAGTTAGGGATTAATTTTTTTAAGCTTCAGCTTATTTTATTTGTTTTTGCTGATAAATTTTGTAAGTGCCTTTGGTTATAACCAGATTACTTTAGATTCATAAAGCAGTCTGAGTACAAAGCTGTGTGAATTCTATGAAGAAATATATTGTTCCTTAATTTAAATGATTACTTTTAGTAAATAGGGAAGCCTTTAAAATATAAAGGCTAAAGTTGGGATAAAGAGTTTCATGAGTTATATAATGAAGTTGATATTTGGGATTATAACATTACACAGGAGAAATCACAGCTTTTCGTGATCAGTTTTAATAATGTTTGCAATTTGTTTCACCTTTCCCCCCCTCAAAGCCAGAAGAAATTTTGTAGGGAGAAATTATTTGAGTGCCTTTGAGATCCAATTTGGAAATGTCCACTAAAAGTATTCTTTAACTCTCCTCATTTCTGAATATGGAGAGAAGGTTACCTATTTATAGAGAGTATACAAATAAAATATTCTCTGAGAAGTTTCTCTTTGGACCTTTTTTGAACTTTTCGAATTATTTGAAGTCAAATGTAAGTATTGCTTTTATAGTTATAGAACAATCATGACACCTTTTGCATAGATTTTTAAGTTCTGGGCTTTTAAACAGATTCTGTTTTCTTATGCATTTATATTCCCTTAAAACATATCTATAATTTTCTTAAAGAAAGGATTAACTGCCTCTTTTTAGGTATGTATGTTATCCTATGGATGACATAATAAATGAACTATAGATTTTTAAAAATCTTTTTTTTCCCCTCCAGGTTTTTTGTTTGTTTTGTTTTTGTTTAAAGATTTACATATAGTATTACATATGTCTCCTTTCTCCCCATTGACCTCTCCCCATCCATCACCACCTCCCACCCCCCAGCACATGCCCTCACCCCCCTATTATCTGTGTATTTTACTAAACTTACATTTAGAGATGGCGACTTCACTTTTCCAAAGCAAAGAGCCTTTGCCTTTCTCTGTCAGCTAAAAAATTCTTACTAATATCAGCTATATATTATTTTTCCTTTTCCAAATTTAAGTAACACATTCCTAGCCTACTTTTCTCATGTCTTCTGCATGTTTTATTTATTCTAATAATTTTACCTTATAACAGGAAATTTTTTTAGTTCATCAAACAAATATTTATTGGGCACCTACTATATGCAAACTACTTTCCCGGGTGCTGAGTATATACAGCACTGACCAGGCAAAAATCCTTGCCCTCATAGAACTTACATCTAGTAGACAAGATAAATAATTATAGGTTAGAGAGTGATAAAGTGCTAAGAAGTAGGGAGAAGGGTATATGAAATATGGGGAATATTGATGGGATGGTCAAGTGAGGAGCATTCCAGGCTTAGGGAACAGTGAGACCAGTAAGAAGGTGTATGTAGGGAGATTGGGTCACAAAGCTTTGTAGAAGATCTTAGAAAAATAATGGAGAGCAATATCATGTAACAAATGTTTATTGGAATTGTGTAATTATCTTTATTCTGTAATTTTCCTGAGAATTATATTTCTGTTGTTTCTGGCTCTTTACAGTTTTCTGCTTTTCTTTTTATGAATTTACTTTACTAAGCAGTTAAAATTTTTCCATTTTTACCAGATAATATGCATATATTAATTAAAGATTTGTGCTTGTGAAAAATCATATGTTTTATGTTTTCTTCTTGCCACCTAATTTCATGTTTAAAAATTTTTAATATTATGCTTCTTGGGCTGCAGAACTTCACCACTATCACAGGAAATGTGATTAGCAATCCAGGTGCCTAGTGCTGCTTTATATTATTATTCTTGTCATTTTATAGTTTTGCTTGCAGAATTCTAAATTTTCACCACAGTTGCTTTCTATGAAATGACTAGGAATCTAGCAAATAAGTTAAACTTAATTGAAGGATGTCAGAGAACATTTAACTCGATTTGATTTTAATGAATTGAAGAGTAAGAATTTATAGTATTTGAGGTCAAAAGATTTTGCTGTTTAGCTCCCCACCGAATAGTTTTGTGGCTCTTTCTGAACTTCAGTTTTCTTGTCTGCAAATGGGAGTTTGAAGTAAATTGCCTACTTCAGAGGCTCACTAGAACACATTGTTTTGAGGATATAATTGAATAATATTATGTGAACACTCTCAAAAAATGATTTAGTGCCATTCGAGGCAAATAGTAGTATTTTCTATTCTGTTAGGCCACCTATGCTTATTTTTAAAAATTTTGTTGTGTTAATATGTATTGGCTTTGTTATGTCTGGATAATTTCCATAGTTTATGATTTTTTGGATTGATGGTCCCTTTAATAGATCTGTGAAACTGCTTCTACAGTGTAAATAGACAAGTCTTGGCTGTCTCCCAACAGTGTCGTTGTGATTTTACTCTCAGTTGTAGGGTCCTCTGGCATTTACCTCACTAAGATTTTACTTGCCCTGACTTGAACACAGCTGTTAGTAATGGGGGATAGGCTTGGTTGGAACTTTCTATTCTCATTAAACCTGTGTTGTAGGGACACCCAGAAGCTGCAGTGTGATGCTACCTTACTAACATGCTTTGGTCTGTTCAGGAAATAAAAATTTCATTTAGAGAACCTTCAGTCAAATTTTTCTGAGCCACTAGGTAAATGGGAAATTATACCAGCACACTGGCTAGCCAGCCCAGGGCAACATGAAGGTTTGAGGCCCTCCAGAAGTGCATATTGTGCTGGGTATGGGCTACCCAGTGCATCCATAATAACTTTTAAGTTTTCAAAATGTGAAAGATCAGAATAGAACTGTGGTTTCCAAACTTTGCTGCACATTAGTTACCTGGAAGCTTTTAAAAATCCCAGTGCCCAGATCATAGCTTATACTAATTAAATAAGAATGTCTCATGTGAGAGCCAGGCATCAGTAGTTCTTCAAGATGCCCAGCTGATACCAACGCGCCATAAAGGTCAGGATCCAAAGTTTAGGAATATGTGGCTCTGGCCTCCATTTTTTTACTACCTGTTACTGTTTCACATGCTTTAGCACCATCAGTGGGAACATTATGATCTTATCATGAAAAGCATTTGAAAGTAATATGTAATGTCTCTCAAGCAGATTTGTGGTCTACATTTTTTTTAAGAGTATAAAATGTTTTACATAGTTTTATGTTGTTTTGAACTTTAATTTTCATTACTGGCCCATGGTAGACATAGGCTACTTTTTTTTCTATTTCTTAGAGATATTTCCTTGACTACTTTAAATAAAATCATGCCTTTGTGATTTAAGACAAAAAGAATAAAATGTCTACAAGTATAAACTAGTTAGGAGGTTCATTTCTTTGTTTTGATTGCAATGGCCATTTTCAAGAATAAAGGACCAACACACAATTTGTTTTTCCAAATCCATTTTTACTTTTTTCCAGCTTAGTAATGAACTGTTACAAGATGGCCTAAATTTGTGGAATGTTATATCACAGCTGCATTAATATTTACTAATATAAAAGATGATTGGTATGTGAGACAAAAACTATACCTGTAGTGTTATTAACCATGATATCATAAGTGAATGAGCATTTTTCCAATATTGTGATTTATGAAGTCAGCTTTAATGTAATCTAATAAAAAATAGAATTTTAAGTGTACAAAAAGGAATTCCTAAGTGCCTTGGTTTCTTTTGTTGACAAAAGCTAGAGTTTTGGCTGTATATCCTTGAATATTTGCCCAAGGCTTTATAAATAGGTTCAAGTGGTCATACTATTATCTTAAAACAATAGAAATCCCGTTTGATTTATAAAAAATTTCTGTTTCATAGTCCATGTCAAATATGTGTGTGAAAAAATGCAGAACATGTATTGATGCTTTGTGAGTTTCTTCATTGTCATTTAAAACAATATGAACTTATTGTCTCCAGTGCCATCAGTATTGTAAATTATGGAAATTTCTGCAGTGCAAATATTTGACTTGATTTGTAACATTCAGTTGTCCAGTTTTTGTTTTGGATCTTTTGTTTTTCTTGTTTTGCATTTTTATTTTGTTTTGTTTTCAGCCATCATTTTGTCTTATCATCTTCAATTCTAGAGCAACCTGACAACAATAATGATACTACTGAATTGGGCATCCTTGTCATTCCTGAGATTAGTGTCACAAATGTGGCCGGAGAGAGAACCGGGAATGGGGAAAAAGGCAGAACACTAGGAGAGATTGATGCTCAGCATATACAGGGTGTGCAGGAAACAGCCACAGATCCTAGAACTGAAAGCAAAGGCTTGCCAGAGATCAGGAGGCAAAAATCTGTAAGAAAACTGATGGAGGATGGAATAAACTCACCTGGCAGAGTGCAGTTTTAGCACAGCACTTTATAGCTGCACTCCAAGGTATCTCATGGAAAAGGGCCACTGCTGCATGTTTTAAGCAACAGTTGTACAGTCACAACAGTTTTGCATGTCATCTAATAATCAAAATGCATGAATTATGCACCATAATTTCTCAATGACTCTTAATGCTCTTTGGAATGGTTATACCTATATATTCTCTGAGTTAAATTGTTATGAAAACTGAGGCAGAAAATTGCTTCCAAAATAATTTTCTGCTTATGTTTCGAGATCCAAGTTATTTATTTCTTTGTATTTTTGCCATCGTTGATATGAAGGTTAATATATATA
>NW_005364372.1:1088853-1095890 GCF_000412655.1 Myotis brandtii
GAGCTTGTGATACTTATAGTCTTTATTTTTATCTTTATAAAATAACCTACAATATAGTATACAATCTTTAATGTTTTTTTGAAAATATTTTAATAAATTTTTTTTAAAGTTCTTTGGTAAGAACTTTGATTTTTCTACTGCTTTGTTACTGTAGGAGAGCTTGCCCCTAGCTTTACTGTGTGGTATTTTTCCTAATTGTTTCTGATTCTTTGCATGGATAGTAAGAAAATTCTTTCTAAAAACACAGTGGGGTGTGGTTTATGGCATGCTCTTTGTTTAATATACTCTAAATTAGTGTTATTTAATTACAATAAACTATTTTTGGCATTTTATAGAATGTTTTGATTTATTCTTTGATTTTGGTCTATAATCTTTTGCTTTACCTAGTTATGCTAAAGTTTAATTATTTAAAGTAATTGATTTGGTATTAATCATGAAAAAAGAATTATTGAAAATACTTAATGTTAATTAATCTTTGTTATTTCTTTGTTTAGGAAATACAGAATTAACAGATCAAGAAGAACTGATGGATATATCTGAAGTTGACGAGGGATTTTATTCCAGGGCTGCATCTAGTACCAGCCAGTCAGGCTTATTAAACAATAGTCACAATTCTAGTATCAAGACAAGTGTAGGAAAGACTCAGAGACGGTCAGGAGGAAACAAAACTGGAGGAAAAGAAAAAGAAACCACAGGGGAGTCATGCAAAGATCACTTTGCTCGAAAACAAACTCAGAGAGCCCAAAGTGAGAATCTTGAGCTTCTCTCTTTGAAGAGACTTACGTTAACAACCAGCCAGTCCCTGCCTAAACCTAACAGCCATGGTTTGGCTAAGACTGCTGCGACTGTATTTAGTAAATCCTTTGAGCAAGTCAGTGGTGTCACAGTCCCACATAACCCATCAGCTGTTGTTGGCTGTGGGATAGGGACAGATGCCAACAGGTTTTCCGCTTGTAGTCTCCAAGAAGAAAAGCTTATTTACGTTTCTGAAAGGACTGAACTTCCAATGAAGCACCAATCAGGCCAGCAGAGACCTCCTAGTATTAGCATTACGTTGTCCACAGATTAATTTGTAAGAGTTTTCTCATGTGACCAATGAGTCTGGAATTATGGCGTTGCTTCTTTATGAAAGTGCCAGGGTCTTTCATCCCTGCTCCTGACAGAGCCCCGATGTCTTAAGTTCTGAAGGCTTTATGAAGGGAATAATGTCTAGGTTGCAGTAAAGTTGAAATATGGTTTTGTTATTTCTTGGCTGTGTGTTTTTTTTCTCCTGTTTGTTTCTGTTGCCCTTAAGATTGTCACTATGACAATACATTTTGGCAGGTGGTCTGATCAGATTGGTTACGTCTCATGTGAGGATGTGAGTTGTTTTTCCCCCTAATAACTCCTATTTTGGTAGATGTAAGTTTGGCCTTCAGAATAAAAGGAAATCTCCATGTATGGGAACTTTTTTTAAAGGATGAAACAGAGGTGCAACTCCGGGAATTCTACATCTGGTTGTTCAGCAAGTCAGTTTGGAAAAACGAGCATGTGAAAAAACAAAAATGATGTGAAAAGTGCCTGATAAGAATGTTTGTAACCAGACCATCTTTAAGATTAGTAGAAGAATTTATATAAAGCACTGGAAAGTGCTTGGTGGCTTAGTACGTAGACTATTATATGATTCCAGTGGATGGACAGAGGAATTTATATTGTTATCTTTGGAACATTTGTATGTCAAAAATCATGTTGCTAGCAGATGTGTGGTTTTGATGTGTTCTATCTGGGCTGAGCAGGTGCAAATCCCTTTCAGTTTCTAAGATAGGCCATAAGGCTGACTTACCATGCCGCTTGACTTCGAAAATCCTAGTTAGTTTGGAATCCTACAATTCAAAGCATACATCATTGAAGGCGGCCTGGAAATTGTATAAATCTTGCAACACAGCTCTCAAGATGCCAGTGTCAGCCATATTGTTTGTCTGCAAATGAAGGAAATTAGGTAAATTTTTATCTGTAAAATATGAAAAAATTAAGATAGGACATTTATCTATTAACTAATTTAGGATTATTTATGTTTGTATTCTTAAACTTAAAGTTATAAAATATGAATAAAATTACATGTGTTTTTTATTTTATGAACAGGCCTATTTTTAATGTTTTTGTTATAATAGAAAGAATAATCAATGTAGTTACCCCCAATGAAAAAATAAATATAAAAAATACAATATGGTGGAAGTTAAGCAAACTTGTGTGTGGCTGTAGAGAGCTGTGTGACTTCTAAATGGACATAAAAGTTTGGTGTTTGCTAGTGATGGTCATTTCAGCTATGGTTGAGGTTGCCTGTGAATCAAGAATAAGTAATAATTCAGAGTAAGAGAGAAAGCAAGGCTAAGGCTGAGAGTAAGCTGACTGGGAAAGAAGGCCTAGAGAGCTATCCGCTTGTTCTCTTTCACTGTTAGTACACAGTGGTCTCCTTATTCATGGTCCCTCGCTGTGGTCACACAGAGAAAATACTAGTTTTTTTCTTATACCTGCTTATGCAGAGCTCAAATATGTGAAAAATGTGTGTACTGAGTGCTAACACATTTATGATATAAATGCAGTTCTGACCATAACTGCTTTGGCTATCATTTTAAATCTAATTATTCAAAGGCATGAACTCATTTTCATTTATTAACTCTGAATAGAATATGGTTTTTAGCATAATTTGATTGTTGTAATCTATTGGTATAACTTTTAGTTAAAAAAAAAAAAAAGTAAGGCAACCAGACAGTGGAAGTTGCTATAGTATTAATTTAATAGGAATCCTGTGTACAATTTAAAATGTCACTGTGAATTTCCTGCTGTCTTTTTGTAATTCTTTATCAAAGAATTTCCCCTAGGCATAGCTACTAACAGTATTAATAATCTTAAGAACTAATTTAAAAGATCAGCAGTTTAAGCAAGTTAAAATGTTTAGGAAATATTGCAGATGAAGTTTGTGGAGTCATTAGTTGGCAAAATGAGAGATGAGATTTTAATGTTCAACTGTTATAATGAAAATTCATTTTGGTATTATTCTAGATCATTGCCACTCATGTGGTCTGAGGACTGTAAGTATAGTAGCATTGACATCACCTGGCATCTTGTTAAAAATGCAGCATTTCAGGTCATCCCAGATCTACTGAATCATAATCTGCATTTTAGCGAGAGCCTCGAGTGATTTTTATATACGATAAAGTTTGAGAGGAGAATATCAAGTGCAAACAAATCACTTATCTAACATTTAGAGGTCTCAGTGGTCTCACAACCCTAGATCAAATATGTTAGATACTAGCTCATTATAATCATTGTTTTAATGGTAAATTAATTGTTTAATAGTGTCAATGACAGGACTTTTTTAAAGTCCTCTCATTCTACATTTTAATGATTCTTATTTATTTTACAATAAAAATGTAACATTTTATATTTTTCTTACTAACCATAAATGGAATCAGAGCTGTAGATGTCTGTAATTTTAAGTGTCAGAGGAGTACCACACTTTTATACAATGCACAACAAATCTGCACATGTACATTCTTTTGAAAACTCTGAAGGCTTACTCAGTGGGGTGGTCCTGAATTTTTGCTCCAAGTAATTTCCACCAGTTAGTTTTCTGGAGTATATATTAACAGTAAAATTCTTTTACAGTACCTTTGGTACTATTTTAAATAAGGATTATACATTTAAAAATTTTTATAGCTATTATAAATATTGGATAATACTATGATAATGATTGTAATTATCCCTACTATTCTCTTCCCACTCATCTTTCCAAATTTGAAAGTAGGGTGGCTTTTGTAGGTCATTTTCTCACAAAGATGCTGATGTGACCATTTGGTCACAGACTTCCTACATATCTAGAATAATATATATTTTTTAATCATGAGAAGGATTTTGCACAAGATTGGAGCCTTACACCCCATCGCTCAGAGGATCTGAGCAGAAATTGTAGCTCCATTCCACATTTTAAACCTCTCACTCTTCAAATACCCAAATACCTGTGATCTTCTATTGAAACTGAGTTCCCAGCATTTGCCTTTTGGAATCTAAGTGGGGAGAGAAACAAAGAAGACTTTTCCCCGAGGACCCAGGGCAAGTGAGCACCTGGAGTCCTTTGTACACCACTAGTGAACTTTTTAAGGACCTCTGTAGACTTGCAGAGTAGAAATTTTCAGTCCTTAAATGATGACAAAGTTCATTTTGAAAAAGCAATACTTTATTGCCCTTTTCAATTGTGATGTAACTTCTTAGCAAACATTACTCATTTAAAAACAAAAAATTGAATTAAAGGAAAAAATACTTTTTCAATGAAAATAGGTAAAAAGAATTTCAGTTTTAAGGGATTTTGCCTATTTTGGAAGAATAAAAGTGTTAAAATCTTTACATTTAAATTATGGAAAAAATGTACCCTCAGACAATTTTAAATAAGTATTTAAAGAGGTTTGTTAAAATTTGAGTCTATAGGCACAATAAATGTATAGTTTATTACAGGGATGCACTTCAAGGAAATATGTATGTTAAACAATGTAACTGAAAAATATTTTCTTAAAAGTCTTAAAAAGTAAGAATAATTTGATGGACACTTAAACTAAGCATTGTAGATAGAAATTAATGTATAATAGTGTTTACCCAATCTTTGGATGGAAAAAAACCCTCTCTAATCCTTTAATTAGCATGAATTTATACTTTTAGATTTGTTGCTTAGTAAAATTATACTCAATACTTTGAGTTATTCACATTTATGTTTAGTATTGTTATATTCTTCATCAGAGAACATAAATATGTTGTCTTCTATACTTTGTACCTTGTGCATATCTAAAGAGATTAGCAGTGAACATTTGGAAGATGTTTTTGTGGTTTTTTTATAGTAGTTTTGGAGTATCTACCTGTGTCTTGCTATGAAGTTTCTACTAGTAAATTCAAGATCCTGTTTCACACACTGTTATTTTCTCATAAATGAAGTTTATTGTATACCTCTTACCTTTACCTCTAATTATGTAGTGATACTAATATTTTCATACTAAGTATACCTGTTTCTAATTGTATTCCCAGAGTTTACATTCCTAAAGAATAAACTATGATTTTGGATATTTTTATGTGTTCTCGAACTTTTTAACACTATGGAAATAAACTGGAGTTTAGTTTTTTGAAGTTGTGTATATTTGTGTAAATGGTCTTCATATGCAATACTTTATACAGCAGTGTTGACTTTTATTAAAATAAAAATTGGAAAAAATATTTTTTCCAGATAATTTCACTCATTAAAAAAATCGTCATAAAACTTAGTAAAAATCATGATATGGAAGAAGAAAATAAAGGAGGAAGACTTAGATAAGCTGAGCCATTGAGAGAGCTTTTTGGAAGTAAGTCATAAGGCAATGGCATCTCATTTCTTGCTTTATGTTTTACATGGCTGAGGGGTGAGAAATGTGACATATCCATCAGTGTATCAGTGTCCATCCAAAAGGTGAGTTTCATGGGTCACGTACCTTTGGCTGGTTATTTGTCATTTCAAAGGCACAAGCACATTTAGGTAATGCTTTGCCCTTTTATTTTGAATATGAGTCTTTATCTCTTGAGCGCAGGTTATATGCCCAAAGTACCTAGCATAGGACTTGGTGCATGTTAGGTATTGAGACATTTAATGAAGGAATGAGTTAGGTTAGTGTTAGTTTTGGGAAAGAATCAAGGATATAGTGTCCAATGTAGTATAGTAAAATTTTAGAATTTTATTTATTGGCTCTAGGAAATCTCTGTGGTATTTCTTGAATTGCATTACTGTGTGCTTAGAAACAGGATCCTCTTAGAAACTTGAAATAAAAATCTTGATGAGTAGTTGATTACATATTTGGATAATTCCATTTCATCTAAGAAACTACATAATTTAGGAAATATTTGGAGGAGTATTCGTAGAGAACCAGAACAACCAGAGCAGTGATTTTGTAAGCAGTATGTTAGCTTTGTGGAAAATACACCCTTCCTGGTGACTTTATTAATCCCAATTAATTGTTGACTCATCTAATAGAATCTGTCTTTGGTAATACCAACATAATTATTTTATAATTATTAAGGAAGACTTATACAAATCTAGTCATTTGGTAATTTCCCTTGCAATTGTTATTGTGGTGTTTGTAATATTTGTAATTAAAATCTCATTTAACCTTCAAAAACAATAAAATGAGTATAATCTCCATTTACAAAAGAGGAAACTGAAGCTCTCAATAGAGCAAGCGACCTGCCAAGGTCACCTAGCTGCTGAATGGCAAAGCTAGGGCTTGAGCATGAGACTGATGACTCTCACTTTTCTTTATCACTTGGCAAAACTAAGAAATAGTATGTAATGGACATATATTTGGAAATCCACCCCATTTATCTTATAAGCGATAGACTTAAGTTTTAAGTTAAAAATAACAGTTTTCCAAAAATAAATTGTGATATGTTTTATAGAATTTTAGATAATTTCATTTCAGTGGTACAGTGAATGCTGATTATTCTGATATTAAAAACATGGTAAAATGCAAATTAAGATTTTACTTATATTTTACCTCTTCAGTTAGATAAAGATGAAAAGGATTGATACTGGCATTGACATCATTGGTCTCAGACTATTGGCAGCACTGTAAATCAGTACAACTAAATTGGTGAGCAATTCAGCAGGATCCATCAAACTTTAAAGTGCACATACCATCTGATCTAGCAATTCTACTCTTCTATGGTTATTCCACTCTCTATATTTGACAGAAATGTTAGCACAAAATGTGTAACGGTATTCATTGCAGTATTGCTTGTAGTAGCAAAAAAACCAAACAAACAAAAAACACACAAAAAAACCTAAATGATCATTAATAGGGGACTACATAACATATGGGACATGCATATAGTGGGATATAATGTAGCCATTAAAAACAATATAGATTTGTGATTATTCAAAAAGGTTATATAACAATATTCCATGAAAAAAGCGTATCATTGAACAATGTATAGAAAGAATATAACCCCATTTTCCTAAGAACTATGTGGAACATTTAATATGGGGA
>NW_005364372.1:1096189-1107591 GCF_000412655.1 Myotis brandtii
CAAAAAAATTACATATATATATATATATATATATATAATTTATTTATTTATTTATTTATTTCTCTTAAGTGTGATCTAAAGACAGCCTGAATTAGGGAAAAACTGGTGCTTTTAAAAGTAGATTCCTGGGCCTTCTGCTAATCCCCCTGAATCAGAATCACTTTGAGTAAAGCATGGAAACCTGTATTTCTAACGAGTTCCTCGGTTGACTCTTATATAAACTTAGCTGAGTAGATGACAACACTGAATCTTTGTGTCTCTGGTGGTGGTGTGTAGTTATAAAGGATTTTACCTCCTTTTTAAATTATGTGGGTATAATTGACATATAAGGTTATATTAGTTCCAGGTCTACAACATAGTGATTCAATGGATATATTGTGAAATGATCACAATAAGTCTACTTAATATTCATTATACAGAGATAAAAAGTTTTTTTTCTCTTGTGATGAGACTTTTAAGATAACGTATTTATTTTATAACTGGAAGTTTGTTCCTTTTAACCTGCTTACCCATTTTGCCCACTCCCACGCCTGCCTCTAACTTACTTTACTTAGTATAATGTCCTCAGGGTCCACCCATGTTGCCACAAATGGCAAGATTTCCTTTTTTAAGGCTGAATATCCCATTTTAAGACTGAATAACAGCCCACACTTTCTTTATTCATTCATCCACTCATGGACACTTAGGTTGTTTTAAAAAGGACAAATTTTTGAAGAGATCTTGTATTCCAAATGCGGCCTCCCTACCATAAAGCCAATTAACATTGACTAACAGCAACATAGATCTGTTAGTGAAAGGTGAATTGGCCTGACAGAAAAATGATCTCTGTATAGTACACACCAATTAAATGAGCAATCCTTTAAAAAAAACCAAAAAAAAAAAAAAATAACCAACCACATCATTGTTGAACTCTCCCACAGATCATCAGACAATCTGTTAATAAAGTAAAACTAAGCACTAAAACCAGTAAGAGAGTGCACCACTTTGATACACTTAGCTGTATCTCAGAACCTGGAAATGGGATATTTGTAGAGTTTTGGGATCTGTGCCCAAATGCTTTAAGGCACGTCTGTGAAAACGGGGAACTGACTGGCTTTGGCAACATTAATGAAATGGTTTAGGACAGTGGTCGGCAAACTGCGGCTCACGAGCCACATGCGGCTCTTTGGCCCCTTGAGTGTGGCCACGAAGTTTCAATCGCACTGTACGTGCGCGCCCGCACGTGGTATTTTGTGGAAGAGCCACACTCAAAGGGCCGCAGTTTGCCAACCACTGGTTTAGGATCAGTGGAAACCGCAAGCAAGGGTCTTCAAGAGTCTTGATAACCTGTTTGAGAAGCTGGCAGTTTGCTCAGGTAAGCAGATGATTGTCTTCATCCTATGGGAATTTCCTTATGCAAACAAAAAATTAGAGATGGTTTCTGTTTGTTTTGCTTACAATCTTATCTTTCCTGGGCAAAAATTTTCTGGAATAAGCAACTAAATCATGCTGATAGGTGGACTACAGTTTTATCTAAGCCATTTCAACACTGATGGTTTCAGCTCTGTTTATCTCTCCCTTTTCAAAGATGATAGGTCAATATTACAGATACAGCATATTGGTATGTCTTTTGTGACTTGGGGTTCTACTGATGATCTCAAAGATTTTTCCTGAAGCTTCTTGACCCCTATAACACTTGGCTCACACTTGTTAAGTGCTCTAATATAATCCTCATCACATTGTACTGGGGTTATCTTTTCACATATTTGTCTCCCTCACTGGACCCTTGCACTGTGGAAGTTTTAGTATGATACCTAACACATGATGGTGAATAAAGATCTGTTTTACTAGATAGACTACGAATCCAATCCGGGAAATGGGTGGCAGCATAGAAGGTACTGTGTAGCTCCTCTTCCTTTCAACATTGGATAAACTTTTTCAAAACTCTGAAGTCATTGGAAAACTTTTAGGCAACTAGGACCCTCAGAGCCAAAATCCTAGAGAGAAGGCCTGCAGAAAAGAGTTAATAGCAGGCCTAAGACACTATCCTTAGAAAGCCCTGCTTGCAAGCTTGACCCTGTAGTATCCCATAAATGTTGACATAATGTATTTGCATGTTGTGTTATTTTGTAATTTAGCTAAGCATTTGGAAGCATATAGAAATATACGTCTATTTGGACACTTTTAAGTTCTGTCATCATATATAACTTTGTTGTGGTCCGTGTGCACTGCGTGTAGAATTTCTGCCTTAGTGCATCTCCCAGTCACATCATTGTTTCCCCAAATACAGTTACTTTTAGTGAAAAATTCATGATAACTTGAAAAGAATATATATTTTCTTCCTTACTGTTAAGTTTTTAATGGAGTTATTACTATTGTTTATTTTATTCAACTTTTAAGAAAAAAATGTGTCTATGTGTCTGTTTTGCCATAATCTGATAATAGATTGTTAAGATTTTAAATTATATTTATATTCCCATTTCTTTTTGCATTTCTGGCACTTTCTAGTTCATGTTTTTTGTTGCTGTATAGCTTGGGACATATAATTTCAGTATCGTTAGGGTTTCTCTTTTTAATATATCCTGTGCAATCAGATAGGGAGCTTGATTACTTCATAATGCTTTTGCTAAGAAATATGCTTACAATCATGCTAGTTCCCTCTGTTTTTTATTTGTTTTCCTTTTTTCTGCCTTCATCTGTGTTGCTTAAACATTGTTTTAGAATTCATAGCATTTAAAAAATTCCACTTCTTTCAAACCTATTTGTATCTTTTTGTTTCAAGTATGTCTTCTGTAGCCTTTTAAATGATGTGTTTAGAACATCAACCAGATGTAATTATTGATTCAGTTGAATTTCGGTTTATCATTTCATCATCTCCTCATTTGTACCCTCTGTTTTTTGTTCTTCTGTTCCCAATGTTTTATTTAAAAATTTTTTCTTAGTATTCCATTTTAATTTATCTGTTGGCATTTTAGCTATACCTCTTTGTGTTATTTTTTTTAGTGGTTGCTCTAGGAATTAAAATTTACATCCCTAATCAGAGCCTATCTTTTTAACACAGTGAATTAAGAACTATATTGGAAGCCTACCTAGCAGATGTCTATTTACATCTCATTGGCTAAAACTGGCTCTTATCACCACCTTCATAGCAATCATTGTATACAGGTAGAGTGACTGGGTTTGACAAATTAAGATTTTTATTCTGGAAATGGAGGCAAAATCCAACTAACGCTGAGATAGATTTCTGATGCTGCCTGAAAAAATTAGTGTTAGTAGCAAAGAAGGGGTGAATATAGGGTAAACAGTGTCTGCCAAAGTAATTAATCTTAGTATACTTAGTTTGCTAAAGTTTTTAACCTCAGTACATTTAAACACAATTATTTTTGTTATTAATAATTTATTTTACTAACTAAAGAAAGCCATCCCTTTCAAAGAATTACACAAAGTTTAGCTTTTAGTGTTTGTTGCTCCTCTACCTCCTATTCCTGTTTTGTCGTTTATTTGGACTAGGAGTGCTCTTTAGAATAAAATTTGAAAGTTTGTGCAAAACTGGCCTGTGGTAGATAATTATGATCTGTTAGTGAATTAATGAATAATGAATGAATGCATCGAAGTGGCTATTTTCTGACTAAAAAAAATTTTTTTATAAGAGATTAGTTTAAATTTATTCTAGCAGATCAGAATTTCTCCCAACAACACTATTTTGCCATAAAAGAGATACTCATAATTGAAACAAAAACAAGGCAAAACAGAAAAAGCTTAATCTGTGCCCTTGGGTTGTTTCCTTTTCTATTTTAAAAAGAAGTTGTGTGTCATAAACAATTTTCCTTGTAATTTTGTTTTAAAAAGCCCAAATAGCATTTTGAGTGTCTTTTATTTAATATGTTTTAGTACAATATGAATATACTTGGGAAAATATGCTTAATTTGGGGAAAAATAATTGGCATTTGCAAAGTTTAATTAAATATAAAATGTTGGGCTTGCGGAAGCGAGGCCTGTGATTTTGAAAGCACATTTCCTACTTTCTTCTCTAATGGGAGCTTGCAGCTCTTTGTTAATGATGATTGAATTATAATTTCTCTAGGGCAGAGACTAGCTTTCTATCTCATTAGCGACTTGTGTGTGCAGAGAGACAGGCTGTTTGGCCTCGTGATTATTTGTATTTTAATAAATGCCCACTCGGGAATTATCTTAGTGAATTTCCCTAACCTTCCAAAGGTATTCAAGGAAAATTCTCCTGTTTTTAAAAAACATTTATAAAAATGTTTTTATTGATTTTAAGAAAGAGAAAGGGAGAGGGATAGAGAGATAGAAACATCGATGAAATAGAAACATCTATTGGCTGCCTCCTGCACGCCCCCTGCTGGGGATCGAGCCAGAAACGTGGACATGTGCCCTGACTGGGAATGGAACTGGTGACCTCTTGGTGCATGGGTTGGCACTCAACCACTGAGCCACACTAGCCGGGCTCCCATTTTTATGGATAGGAAGCTGGATGAATGAAATACCTAAAGTCACATGACTTGTATTGTTAGAGTTGAGACTGAGACCTGATCCTCTATCCAATGCTCTTTCCTCTACACCAGCATCTCCAGGTCTCCCTGCCCCACTGCACAACTTCCCTGGAGGTGGGCCGTGTACACCTGCATGGAGGGAGACTCTCCTGCCACCTACCTGTTTCCCAGAGGGTCAGCAGGAGCACTTTGAGTTGGAAGCGATTGTGTGGGGCTGTCCCATTTAGTATCCCTGGACCTCACCCACTAAGCGCCAGCACTGACCCCTGTCATTGTGACACTCAGAAATCCACCCCGCCCCCCATGACCAGATGCCCCCGGAAGGGCTGCTGAACCAGTTGCTCTCCACCGTGCTGCCTCTCTGCTGTCATCCATGGCAGGGCTTACTACCACAATCAGCAAAAATAGTCTTGAGAAAACCTTTGGAACATCTGTGATCAAACACATATTGGATGTAGGACTGCTTTAGGAGTAAGGAGTATTTGGAGTCCCTTGAGCAAGGGGAGTGCCAAAGCTCAGAAAAGGTGCTACCAGTTGGGGTAGAAGACTTGCCCCCAAACAATCGATGATAGCAATAGTGATGCTCCCGTTGAGTTATTGCTATGTATTGGGCACTATGGTAAGCCACTTACTTACATGATCTCATTGAATTCTCACAACAGCGCTAAGCAGTTGTTAACATTATCCTCATGGTATAGATTAGTGAACTACCAGCATTCCTTGCCACAGTCATTACTATAACTTCCTTTCTGCTTCCATGGTGATCCCCAGATAGTCCATTCTCCATAAATCAGCCTGAGCCCAGCTTTATAACATGACATCTTATCACTTCTCTGCTAAATTTCCCCAACTACTTCCTGTCATTGAATGGAATCTAAAGGCCCACAAGGCCCACAGGCACCCAGGCACTGGCCCCACGGACCTCCCCGACCTCATCTCCTGCTCTGCCTCACACTGACCTCGCTCCAGCCACGCTGGCTCCTGGCCATTCTCGGAGCAGGTGAGCTGTTCCCATCTGCAGTCACTCTTCTCCCCGCAGGTATGGCTCCGTCCCTTGCTTCCTTTAGTCTCTGACCCAGCCTCACACTCAGAGAGTCCGTTCCTGAGGCTCCATCTAAAACAGCCTCCGTTCACTCTCTTTCTGCCACCTGCGTTACCTTCCTCCCAGCCCTTAGGGTTCCCTGACAGTATACCAAATGCCTCTTCATCCACCTGCTCCTTGTTTCTCACTTCATAAGATTGGGAGCTTGGGAAGTGTGGGCTCTGTCTTGTTCACCCCCTAGAAAACTGCTTGGCATGTAGTAGTAACTCAGTATCTGTTGAGTGCAAGTGGCTTAGAGCAGGTAAGTCATTTGCCCAATGTTCAGAGCTAACAAGGGGTGGATTTGCACTCTGGACTCCCAGATGTCAGAGAAGACTCCTCTTTGGAAAAAAATCGATGACAGAGAAGCTTAGGGTGGGAGATGGGAACAGAACCAGGCCTTGCTTCTCTCTGCCAGGGAAGGCTCAGTGAACCTTTTTAAGATCCATATCCCCCCTCTCCCTCCCCAAAAAAGTCCATGCAATAACCAAAGAGAATTGAACAAAAGGCAAAACTAAGGTGCAGACACTTTCAGAGACTTCATTAAGTCAGGAGTCTGCAGCTAAACTAGGATCAGAGCCCCCGTCTCCTCCTGGGCTCTGCGTTTTGCTAGGCAGCAGTCACTTTAGCCTTGCTGCTTAATTGCCATATGAAAGGAATTCATGCAACTGTGAACTGTGCGCCCTTCAACCAGCTCTGCAGGGGTCAAACTGAACAAATTAATTCAGGGTTACTTCAGAAATAGCTCAACCAGAATTGCAGTCCGCCCAATAATGTTCGCTTTGTTCCATTGCTTTAGAGTCCTATTCAGTTATTAATTTTCCTCGTCCAGTTCTTGCCATGTGTCCCTTTATCCCTTGCTCCTTCTGCACCATAACTCCCAGAGAGCCTGGCTAGCTGTATGTTGAATACTTAAAACTTATTTTTCAGAAGTAATTATACAATGTTTTTAAATGGCTTATCTTTTTGGCTAGGGGGAAACAAGGGAGCTCGACAGAATAGACCCTCGAGCGATATGGACTCAGTCTCTTGCTGGAATTTGCAAAGCCGATTTAAAAACGATCTTAATTTCTAGAAGACTGTTTTTAACATATAGAAATTCAAGAAGACAGCTTTTGAGAATGCAAATTTTGAAGAACGTGGAATCATTTTCATTTCAAATACGATATTAGCCACAGAGCTCAGCTAGCTGGATATCACGGTGTGTACAATATAAGGAAACCACAATAATAAAAACAGCCTCTTTGCCCTGCTGAGGTTTGGTGCTATCTTCGCCCTACACCATTTCCTGCATGTGGTTGCTTAGAGAAATAGCACTGTACACAAGGGATCTAAGTGGTGGAAAATTAAATGATGACAACTAGCTAAGAAGCAATGAATGGATGTCGACAGGTGAAATATGATGACTTGTAATGTGGAAGTGATGCTTTTAAAAATGTTCAGGGTTGTTTGCCTCCCTGTCGGGGACAGAATAAGGTTTATGCGAGGGGAAAAATGATAAGAATGCCTAACATCTCATAGAAGTTAGGAGAAAAGTGCAGCTCACCAGGAGGAAAGGGTAGGATAGGGAAGGCTGGTCCCCTGAGGTGGGACACATCCCGAGGGATTCAGGGATCTGGGCTCCCAGGGGGATGACCCACCCAACGGGCTTTAGCGCTTGTTAGGTCTCTCCTTTTGCTACTTATGTAGCTTTTACATTTCTGCCTGTACCTCTGCTGATGTTTTCTGCAAGATAACATTTGCACATAAATGCCTCAAGTAGAACTAAGTTTAACAGAACTTGGTGTAGAAAGGGATACAAATGAATGAAAGGGAAGAAGGAATGTTAGACCTTTTATTCAATTTTACATATTTATCTTCCCACCATTCTGTGTCCAGAATGCTCCTAAATACAGTGGAAATGAATTATAATTCTAAAGAAATTACTTTATTAAACACAGTATGCACATGCATTTTTAACTCTAGCTAAAATGAAAGTTTTTGATAATTCAAATATTTTCACTTAAAAGGGAAATTGTCAAGAATAAGCCAGCTTATTCTTCAGCTTACATAATTGTTAATTGATAGCTTGTAGTCTGCCCTGTCTTGCTGAGTGTAGGCATGTGGCAATTTTATTCTCTGTTTGCAGCCCTCAAGTTTTGAGGATGAAAAGGGGCATTCGGGAAACTCACAGAATAATGAATTTCCATTATTAGCAGGCCAATGTGGGGAGGTATGAGCTGCTTCAGAAAAAACTTCAACTCCTTTCACCCAGTAGAGTTTGAATATACCATTAAAGACAAAGGTTTAACAGCGTTGTTGCCTCCAGGGACCCTCTTAGCATCATCACTCCTTGGAAAGGTACAGAGCCGGCCGCTCTTCCCAGGGCCGGAGATGAGGATGCACGCGTTTATCCCATCGTCGTCTTTGTGGTTCAGACCATTCACAAGGATCCTGGAAGGGACACTGAGGATGGTGAGCTGGGAGGGCTCTCCTACAGTGAGGAGCCCTGGAATCAGGATCCTCGGCATCCAGGGGCAGTGGGAGGGCACAGGAGGAAGTCACTGTAGGAAAAGGGGGCTGCAAACCAACCAGCGAACAAAACAACAAGCAATGGGACTACCTTACAGTTCTGCCGAAGACCACTAGCCTGATCTCAGCAGGCGCTAAACTTGTGATGAGTGTGGAGAGGCTGGAGGCTGGTGGCAGGCGATGGGGCCGGGAGATTTGCTTGGCCCTCCGTGGACTTGTGTTTAGCATTCTATAAAAGAAACCTAGGGTTAATTCCAGCGCCCGCTTGACTGTCACTGTTAATGCGAGCAGGCAAGGAGGCTAAGGGACTTCCTTAGTTGACTAGAGAGTCAGATGGGGCTGGGTGGTTCTGTGCTTGTAACTCTGCACAGACAAGGCTGATCCTGCGAGTAAAGTGAGAAATAAGTTTGGGAGCCCCTCAACCTTAGAGCTCTGGGACTGTATCTGGGGAGTAGTGGGAACATGGTTGGGGATGTGAAGTGGTCCAACAGAATGTGGGGCAAAGGAGTAGAACTTAGCTTCCCCGAGGGCTTAGCACCAGGGGGTGTAGGGCAGTCATGCTACAGACTCCCCAAGTCTTTACAACCCACTGTAGTTCAGAAGGTAAAGGGGAGAAGGTAGGTGGGACTTGCTGGGTCTCCTCCTCCCATCCATCACTGCGACCTTCACCTTTAACCTCCCTGCACACTCCAGATTTTATCACTGCTCATTGACACCGTAATAGGTCCCAGTTTTCTGTTGAAAGAATATTTCTTTTTGGTGTCAGTAACAATTTTAAAAATATGTTTCAGAAATACTGATAAGAGAAAGTGGTTATTGTCAGCCACCCCCCCTCACCCCCACTACTGAATACAGCATGAGTGGTGGGGTTGAAGGGAAGCGTTTTAAAAAGACGAGCTGACAAGCAGCTCCACAGGCTCCACCTGAACACTCCTCAGCAGGTAGCGTGGTGATGGATGGGGAGCAACAGGTCTCACCATCATGCGGACACCCTTTGGGTGGAGAACGGGCAATGGCTAAGTCAGTGGAAGTACAAGGACTAATGGCCTTGGTTCTTTAATATCCTCACCAGTAGACAGAGTGGTCATTCAGGAAGTGTTGAACAAATGATGAAATGAACCGTTTTAGAGCACTCAGATCCCCCTCTTTTAGCACTCACTTCCCCAAATCTGCTGTCTAACACCCTACCTCCATCCCCAATAAACAGCCCAGCGGCAGTTATTTTCAACTAACTTCTACCAGACAAATCTGTGTACCTGTGACTACTCAAAACTAAATCTTGACTTAAATAAAGTCCACTTCCTATTAAATACTATACACGCATTAAAAGAATGAGCCAGACTATAGGTCATGAACGGACCTACCTTTGGGGGAAGCAGATACTTATTCACGGGAAGAACCTCCTGAGGAGTCATCAGTTCCTGCCCACTCACGGCTTTCCCTGTTCCAATAGTTGAACACTGGTTACTGTAGCTGCATCGGAGCTTAGAAACCATGTAACCCAATTCTCTCATTAACTCGAGAGGGGAACTGGAGTTGAGTGCCTTCATGATTATCTCAAGATCTCACTTCTAATTAGAAGGGCTGGGACCAAAGCACACATCTGCAGACTCTCAGGCCAGCAACGTTTCCCCACAAAGCCACTGCTTCTGGACCCAACAGACCTATTAAAGCAGTCCGTTCAGTTAATAGGAATAGATACACGTGGAAAAGAATGAATGAGGGAGAACTATCTACATATACTAACACAGAAACATCTCCAGACACTGTTAACCAAATGAACAGTGTATATTTCCTACGGACAAGGTCTGGAGGATGCATTGCACCCTGGTAGCAGTCCATACCTCCGGGGAGGGCTCTAGAATTGGCAAGAATGGTTGAGGGAAAGTTTGTCTTTATTTGTATTAATTTTTATGAGGATAATCTATTTATGCATTAATTATTTAAGAATTAATTTAAAAGGAGTAAAACTAATTTTTTTTTTCTTGTCCTCTGTGTCCCTCTGATGGCTTTGCTCATTTCTGTGGATCATGTTCAGAGGGACTCAGTTTGTTAGCTTAATCCCAGGGGAATGCCTACATTAATCCCAAAGCTTTCAGGGCAAGAGTCTAGCATGGAGGGAAAGGAGAGAGAGTGTGTTTGTGGGTGTAATTTTATCTTTCCCACATTTTGCTCACTGCCTTCTCCCTCATGATAATGGTTGTTTCAAACTTTTACCTCAAGTCAGGCCAAATCCTTGAATATAATAATGATAATAATAATAATGGTAATAATGAAATATGCAAATACCGCTAACCATAAATGATAATAGCTATGCTCTTTTGAGCACTAACTCTACCCCTGACTCTCTTCTAAGCACCTTCCTGCATTATCATGGTTTAAGCTTCATAACCACTCTGTGAGGTAAGTGCTGGGATTGTCCTCATTTTAGAGGTGAGAGACTGAGGCTGGAAGAAATCAATGCGAACCTGACTGCCGCCACATGTCTGGTGAGTAGAGTGTGGATCTGAACCCAGGCAGTTTGAGTGAGTCTGGGCTTGGGCACTGATAGGGGTGAGCATTTCCTGTGCTTGGAGGAACACTGTCCACCAGTGTCTGTGGGAGGAGTGCATCCAGCCCACAACTGGTCTAAACTAGAGCATGCAGGCCTTGGAGAGGCCTTCTGTGTGAGCTGGCTCCCGTCGCTGCCTCCTTGAGGTACTCTGAGCCTGCTTGCTTAAGGTTTCAGTTGCCGCTGGGCTACTCAGTCAAGTACAGAATTCTATCAGGCGATGCGCAGTGAGGGAAGAACCCATCCACCATCATGTTCAAGCCTTGCAACAGTTTCCCAATTACCAGTTCCTCCTGCTTAGAATAACAACAATAAGAAACCTCTTTTAAAAGAGAGATGGGCTGGCTTCCCAGAGGCCAGTGACAAATGATTCCTTTTCTTTGAATATTGAATATTTGTATCTGTCAGTTTTGTTCCTTACAGGTATGGAAAGATAAAGTGGTAAATTTTGAAGTCGTTTTTACAGTTGATGTAGAGAAAAGTGCTTTTTAGGAAACTGATTGTCTTAAGCCAAATAAAGCTTTCTTTCCACCCCCACTTCTGTCCAAACATTGGGAATTATTTCATTATTTCTCTATTCATGACCAAAGCATCTGTGATATATCACAGAAGGTGTGTTTAAATATATGTACATATACTTATGTATGTATGTATGCATTTACTATGTATATACAGTATATTTATGTGTTTATGTACATCTCTAATACAATGTAATCTCTGTGTGTATGTATGTGTGTGTGTGTGTGTGTGTGTGTGTGTGTGTGTG
>NW_005364372.1:1109226-1132165 GCF_000412655.1 Myotis brandtii
GAGTTTGGGCATCTCTTGTCCTTGTCCAAGCTGAGACAAGAGAGGTGACGTGTCTGCTTCTCCCAGTGTGGCAACCTCCGGTCATGGGTGGCAGAAAACGCTGGTCCCTCTCTCTCCAGCCCACGGGCAACATTGTACCTCCAGCACGTTTGCACAAAGCAGCCCACGGTGGCTGCACTGCTCTGTGATTCATCCATCCGCACGGCCCGAGTGCAGTGGGAGACCCAGCCCTCCCCGCTGTCTGCGTTCGGTAAGCACAATGTTCCAGTTTGAGACATTCCATAGCCACTAGCAGAAGCGAGCATTCGCTTCTCGGGGATATATGTTTGTGAAAGCATGACGAAGCTTTTATTTATGATGGGCATGCGTTACACCAAGCGTAACACATCTGCCCTTTAGAACAATTAAAGTGGGAAAAGTAACACGTTACAGAAGGACAAATGACTTACACCATTGTTCCTGGGTTGAACGGCAACACAGATAATTTAGTCAAAACACATCTTGAGCCCATTTTTGTGTGAAAAATGTGTGTCTCTGATTAGAGCTGGTGAATGTTTCCCCCCAAATAATGGGCTTTGAGCATTAATGCTAGGCCTCTGTCTGTCAACAGCAATTGCTAGGACTTCATTCAAATGCACTAAAGCCCTGATAATAGGCGACACAATTAACGTTCTGCAGTTGAAATAAATAAAATATTAACGGGTTTAGAGGAGTCCAATGGGAAGTAAGTTAAAACACTCTGCGTTCCTCCAGTTTATGACTGTACTACAGTAGTGTAATTGCATTTTTTATTACTTGAAATATTTTTCTCCTAGCAGGTAGTAATGGTGGGAGAATTAAATGACACCGCAATTTCTGGAAATGAGAAAAAGCAGAGAGGAACCGCAAGCGCCCGGCGAATGAGGAGAGAGAAGGGTCATTTAGGTGAGTCTCTGGCCAGACATTAAGCAGCTCTGCTTGGCGAGGGCACATTGCTGCTGCGCCCACATCAGCAGCCTGGCATTGCATGGCTCCTCTGAGCTGCGTGGTTTTTATTAAATAAAACAGGAGGTTTTCAAAAAATCAAAGGCAATCAACAGTCGTCCTTTTACATAACAAGGTTTTACAAAAATTTCAATTGATGTCACTAATTTGAATGTCATAAAACAATGAGCTTTGTTTTCCTGTCTCTTTCTTCCAGAGTGTAGGTGCATCTTCATTTTTTCCTAGGTACATCTATAAAGAGTGTTGACAATTTCAAATACATCGTTAGTGTTATCATGACCACAACTGTGGGTAAAAGGTGTCATCTTCTATTTTTTTTTCAGACTGTTAATGTAAATTGCGGAGTGGGATATATAGGGCCTTTTGGGGGGAAGGGATACAGTTAAGCCCCCAAACTAGAGAAGCTTTAGGCCACATGAAGTGTTCTTAGCCCTTTGCCTCCCCATCTAATTGAGAGGAGCATTCCTACACCAGGAGCTCTGTCCCCAGAAAGTTCCCCGGGGGGATTCTTACAATGCTTTCTGAGATGTGTGGCTGAGGCTCCTCGGTGATTTGGTACAATCTTAACTCTGCAGCTCTATTCATATCTTCTGAGGGGCTGTCCTGGGCTCGGAAGCCATAATTGGCTGGAGAATGACATTTTGTTATTATAGGAAGAGGGAATGGTGGATACTTTTTTTTCTTATTAAATAAAGAAGAAAAAGTGAAACAAAATCCCAAATCTCATTTGCACCATTTAAATGGAAGTTTTCTCCAACCACAAAAGGACATTTGGGAGACAATAGGGGAAACTGAATAAGGACTAGCTCTCAGATGTCAGAGAATGAGTAATATTTTTTAATATATTTTTTATTGATTTCAGAGAGGAAGGGAGAGGGAGATGAAAACATCAATGATGAGAAAAAAAACATTGGTTGGCTGCTTCCTGCACACCCCCTACTGGGGATCGAGCCTGAAACCCCAGCTCTGACTGGGAATCAAACGGTGACCTCCTGATTCATAGGTCAAATGACCACTGAGCCATACCAGCAGGGTGAAAAGAGTGATATTTTTATGAGGGATAATGCCATTGTGATCATGGGGGAAAACATGCTTATTTTATGAGATATGTACTGAAGGGGTAAAGTATCATGATGTCTACAACTTATTTCCTACACAGATTGAAAATATACATATAGAAATATACACATAGAGCTAATGTGTTAAATATTAGCAATAGGCAAATTCAGATAGTGGGTATATGAGCAGTCATTGAACCAGGAACTGAAGGTCTGTCTTACCAAGGAAATGTTTCTGGCTGCAAGTAAAAGACAAAGGCTGAACTTTTAACATCCATTACCTACCAAACAAGAAGTCCAGAAGGTGTCAAGTCAGGGTTGGTTCAGCAACCCAGTCATGCCATCAAGACCCTGGCTAATTCTGCCCATCTGCCTTGTCCCCCTCAGCTAATTGGCCTCTGAAGCTGTCAATTCATGAGTGTGAGGCAGCTGCTCTGGCTCTGGGCATCACGGCCACAGTCAAAGGCAAGGGGGTGGGTGGGCCACAGCCAAGTGCTGTCCTCTCCCACTTGCCTCTTTTCTCAGAAAGCAGAATCTTTCCCAGAAGCCTCAGGAGACTTTTGCTTATACCTCAGTGGTTAGAATGGTCAGAGGCCAGTTCCAGCCACAGGAAGTCTGGGCAATGGTGTCAGATGTGATTCATCCCCTTGGGCTGTGGGTGCACTGACTCTGAACAAAACTGATGTTCTGTTAACCAGAAAAAGGCAAAATGGTAGCGACTTTCCATTGGCTAAACAGATGCCCTTTTTTCTCTGGAAGGGAATTGTTCTGTTTTTTGTTTGTTTGTTTTTAACTAGCTAACAGAAATGATTTTAAATGAAACTAAAACTCATCCCATACTATATTTATCATGAGGCTGTTTAACAGGAAGATAAATGGTGGCCCAAAGGGACTAGGTTTCTTGTCTTCCTGCCCATGATCTCTTTAGCCCAATGAAATAGAAACTTTTTACGCACCCATGAAAACTATCTTTTGTTTCACTTTCAAGTGTGGTAATACATGCTAATGAACAGTTAACTTTTAAAGATGGTTCTGGTTGTGCTAGACATTATGCAGCAGAACAGAATATATACCAGTACTCATGGTAGTATTAGCCACCGTTGATGGAGTATCCTCTATATGCAAGGTGAGTGACATGTTTTCTCGTTGATGCAAGAAAAATGTGCCTGGCTGTCACAAATATCCCCAATTCAGTCTGAGTCATTGGTCTTAATAAAGAATGAGAATATGAAAAGCTTTTAGCAACTGTTTTAATTTCTACATTCTCCCCAACCTATGTGAGGCCATATAATTGGATATTCTCAATATCTGGGATCTTTAAATGCAAGCTAATTATTGATCATGGCAGGTAATAGCCATAACTAGAGTTTCCTCTGGTTATGTCCCCTTCCCTAACCTTTGATCCAAGAGTAGGCTTTCTGTTAGAAAGATGCTGTGCACTCATTGTAGTGAAATGAATTCCCAAACCAGTAATAGCTGCCTAAACATCACTGGGAGCCATAGTCAGATGTTCTTGGAGGGCACAGAACTGCATGGCCTGGTCTCAGAAGGTCTTTGAGTGTCCAGAAGTCCCTCCCCACCCCAACGGCCCATTTGCCCAATGCCTTAGCATTTGGTGTGATGGCTGGCATTGTGCTCAAATATATCATGGCTAGCTGCTCCATTTCTGAGTATCCTCTGGGATGTGACTGGTTATGACACTGATCACTACATGGAGGATTAGCTGCAGGACTGGCTTGGGACAGGCCCAAGAGCCCCCTGCTCTTCTGTGTCAAAAAGGACAACCAGGCTCCCTGCCTCAAGTGTCTTATTGGGGCTGCACCTGTGGCCTACCTCCCTTCAATGACCCCTTGAAGCTGTCCTATCGCTGATAGAAACCAGGTGACTGTTCTGTCTCCAAAAATAGAGTTAACCCTTAGGATAAGTATTTTTTAAATAATTCCTCCAATGTTTTATATGAAACATTTCCTTTTGCATTACTTTTTTTTCTTTTTCAAAAGGGTCAATGTCCTAGAGGAGGGGAAAGAGAGATGGTGAGATTTAACCTTAATAAGGATACATTACTTTTTTTTCTTTTTCAAAAAGGTCAATGTCCTAGAGGAGGGGAAAGAGAGATGGTGAGGAGTTGGCTTTGCAGGGAGTGTGGACAGGCACCCATAAGAACAGGAAGGAAGGCGGAGCATAGGTGTGGGCAGGTAGGCAGGTGCTGTGATGGGAACTCAAAAAAATCCTCTCCCACTGCTTTCATATCTCTTTAGTGACACAGGAAACAAGGCCGTCAGCTCAGCACAACAGTGAGAAAGATTTCAGGAGAGAAGTCAGGATAATGGGAAAGTCATTATTATAAAAATTGCAGTCGGGGAAGCGGATGTAGCTTAAAAGGTAGTAAGTGACTTTGAAGTGAGATCAGCTGGGGACTTGGGGGTGGGGGGGGGGTAATATACCCCTGGCCAGACCCTCTGCCCTGGCTAGTCCAGATGGAAGATTGGGAAACATTCCAGGGAATTCCTGATGTGAGAGGCCAGCTCCCAATAAGTTCTTGATACCAACTGAGAACCAGGGGTACTGGCCCAGATCAGGCTATGATGCCAGCCAGACACCCCGCTCTCCAGTGCAGTGCCTGCCACTGGACGAATTGTCCAGTGCTAGGGTGTGATGCGGACTGCAAACCCCTGATGCCTCAAGCATTGCTGAGATGGTAAAGGATGGGGTGTCCCTGGAGAGGGGTCACAGGGTTGGTGACCTCTATAGGTGTGAAGGACCCAAGACACTGGTCTTCCAGCTCTGGGGTAGGAGGCTGGGTAGTGCTCCTGGGTCAGGAGATGGTATGTCCAACTTTGATGTCTTCCTCTGTGTCTTATTCTGCCTTTTAGGTTACAAAAAGCCTCTTAAAGGGATTGTACTTTCTCTTGAGTTATCTGGCAAATTTTGCTTTATATATATACTTCTGCTATTTAATAACATTTATCATTTGTATATATGTGTTTTAGGAGCAACTTTGATCTACCTCATGAGCCCAAGATTTTTGATTTGTGTAAGCTGTGCCTTGTCCATATGGGTAAGATGGATCAAAATGAAAGTGATGTATTTTGGATCGTTAGGAGAAGTGTAATAGACAATTAGAATGCCTCAAAATAACTGATGCAAAATGTGTGTGTATTTTTGTTAGAAGTGTTTTTGAATTACCAATTATAGCACAAATAGAAAAAAAGTGCACAAAACAAATATGTATAAGAAACAATTGTAACAAACAATTCTAAAGTGAATACCATGCAACCACCACTCAAGTCAGAAGCTAGGATGTAGCCAGCACCCAGGAAGTCCCTCATGGACCCCTTTCTCCATCACACCCTTCCTCAGCAAAGACGAGGAGCCATGAGCCTCACTCTTACGGCATCCACATCCTTGCTTTTCTTTACAGCGCTGCCAGTGGGGTGGCATCCCTGAATGATACAATTTAGTTTCATTTAGTCCAAGTTTGGTATGAGCTTTCTAGAAATGAAGTCCTAACTTCCATATTCTATCATCTTGCTTCTTTTACTCAACATTGTGTTGGTAATTCCCCTGTTGTTGCAGCTCTGGTTTCATACTTTCTGTTGCAGTACAGTATTTCATTGTATAATATACCACCATTTATTTTGTTAGTTTTCCCAAAGAGCCAGATTTTGGCTTTATTAATCCTTTCTATTGCACCTTCATTTTTCTAGTTCATTTATTTCTACTCTTACTGTTATTATTGCTTTTCTTCTATTTCCTTTGGGTTTAATTTGCTGTTCCTTTTCTAACTTCTCCATATAGACACTCAGCTCCTATCTATATGGATTTGGACTTTCTTTTCTAAAATACATATTTAAGACTATAAATTTCTCTTTAAGCAGTATTTTAGCTGTATCTGACAAGTGTTGATATGCCTTGCTAAACATGTTTTATAATTTCCATTATGATTGACAGTTTGACCTCTGAATTGTTTAGAAATGTATTCCTCAATTTACAAACATATAAGGGATTTCTGAATTTTTTCTAATTGACTTCTAGCTTAATTGCCTTGAAGTCAGAGGTCAACATGAACCAAAATCATTATGGCTCAATATTTTGAAATTAAGATTTGCTCTGTGATCCATTATCTGGTCAATTTCTACAAATGGTTCCTGTGATTTAAAAGTATGTGTATTTTGAAGTTGTTTGCTACACTTTTTAAAAAAATGTAACATTTAGTTGGAACACACACATACATACACACACACACACACACATATATATATAATATGTAAAATATATACAAATACAGGCTGTCTCAAAAAATGTGTATACACTTTAACAGCTGATAGCTCAATTTTGAAAATGAAATGTAGTTTAATAAACACTGCTTTTATAATTATTTAAAGTGTATTTATACATTTTTTGGGATACCCTATATATAAATTTAATATATATTAATATTTTTTGCTTGTTCAATTACTAAGAGGGAGGTGGTACATTAAAATCTCCCCCAATGATTGTTCATTTCTTCTTTTAATTCTACACATTTTGAGTCATATATTTTCACTTATTAGGTATATACAAAGTAGGAATTTTTATATCTTTCTGATGAATTGAGCCTTTATCATTATGAAATGACCCTCTTTATTTCAAGGAATGCTTTTTTTTTTTGCCATTTGATACCAGTGACACAGATTCTTTCTGGTTAGTATTTTCATAGTTTATCATTCCTTCCTTTTACTTTCAACCTTTCTTATTCTTTTATTTTAATGTGTCTCTTAGGACCAAATATTAGTTGTATTTTTAAATCCTTGTCAATATTTATACTTTAATAGGAACATTTAGTTCATTTATATGTAATGATAATTAATGAGATATTTAAGCTAAACCTACCATATTATTTTGTGTTTTCTATTTTCTGGCTCATCATATATATTTTTTCTTCCTTTTCATCTTTCTTACCATCTTTTCTCTTAACTCGTTTTTCTGTGTTTTGTTGTGGGTTTTTTTTTTAGACATATCTATAGTTTACTGATTTTTCTTCAGTTATAATCTCTATTGAACTTATCAATGGAATTTTAAATTTTGACTTCTATTGCTTTATTTTTCAGTCCTAGAATTTTTATTTAATTCTCTTTTAAACTGCCTACATCACTTTGTATAATTTCCAATTCCCGGCTCAGATCGTCAGACTTGGCAGTTGTTTCCTTAAATCTAGTAAGCACTATTGTTTTACGGCCCGTGACTGATCATTGAAATATCTGTCACCTCACTAGGTCTGTTCTATTGTCTGTTATTTATTATAGATCTTACTCATGGTGCTTCATTTCCTTGTATGACTGGTTATCTTTGTGTGCTGGGCATTGTATTTTAAACTCATTATAGGAGTACTTTGAAACCTAAGACTATAGTATTTTCCTTTAGAGGGGATCTCAATTGGCTTCTTCTACCAGATGCATGCATAGTGGGCACTGGCCATTGGGACCAGTTTAATACAAGTTCAAAGCTTGAGATTTCCTGGCCCGTCTAGCTGAGGGAAAGTTGGACTACAAGTCCAGGCGAGGGTGGCTTACCTGAAGTTTACCCTTACGTAGCAGGAGGGTGGACTTATATGGGATCTCAGCTTAAAGCGGAAACTGCTCTATCTCTGCCCCCATTTTTGGTGGGCATGGACTTTTATTGTCTGACTTTCTGAGGCCACCAAACTGCAGTTTTGTTTCATCGCTGTTTCTTCTGAATCAGCAGGTATCCCAGGTAACTTGGGCTGACTTCGTGGGGTTCTCGTGTTCTCACAAGTATTCATCTGACATTTTCTCACGGGCTTATTCGCTCTTTGATGCTTACAAGATTTTAAATATATTCTGTCCAGCTTATAAAAGTATAAGTACATTATATTATATTTTTAAAAGTTACAGCTGCACTGCATAAAAGTATAATTTTGGTGTTCTGGCTTTAAACCCTGCCCATTACATGTCCTTTGGGTGAAATGCATCTTTCTGGTTTTTAACTTTGTTCTGCTTTTTTAGGTCAATGACTAACACACTCTTTGCTTCTGCTGTCTTGCAGGAAGTTCGGACATGGCACTTCGCCATGTCTGTGTTCCTGACAGAATCATATGGACACAGTGTTCTCCTACCAGCAGGGTTTGGCCTCGTGGTGGCCAGATCTGTACTAATATTTGGGGTCATAATTGGTGATTGGAATGACAGGAAACCAAGAAATAGAGGTAATACTCTTGTCTATGGCATATATAACGATGTGGTGAATTATGATCTCACTTGCTCTTTTGGTTTATTTAGTGAAATAAATTACAGATCTGAACATAATAGCAACAGAGCACAGCTTTTAAAAACTGGAAATAGACTTATTCAGCTTCGTGTCATTCTCTGGTACTACATTTTAAATATTTTAATGTAGTGTTTAGATTCTTTCCTATCGCAGATTTTTAATATAAAATTCCTGATTTTAAAAGAATTCTGGTATTACCTATGTACAAGATACTCGTGTCATTTTTCTTAAAGGCAATTTCTAGGTGTCAGCGATATCTTTGTACCAAGTAATCTGTCTAGACTAGGGATTAATATCTGGAGACTTATTTGTTCAAATGTAGATCTTCTTTTAGCTTTTGGCTCTACTATCTTTGAAACCCTCCCTCCTCCAGTGAGAATGTAAAATTTCCCGCGTTTTCCCTTCTCTTCTGATGACTAGTCAACCTGATTGTTCTCTGTCCACCGAGAAGGCTTGGAAAGGCATTCTCTGGAGCCACACCCTTCAGAAGGCTAACTGATTTAGACTCTGGAGTATTGGTTCTTAGGCCGTATTGATAACTTTAATCACAAATCAACTCAAGAAGCGGGTGATATAGCAGTAGGAAATTTTAAGTCCTTTCACTTCTCTGGTATCCTGCTTTTCGTGTCATCTTTCTCTCAAAGTCTGTTTTCGTTTACTTGCAAAGCCCAGTTTTTTTTCCTGTTTTCGTTGCAAAGACTTTGCTTCCAGTGAGTCCATGAGCCTGCTCCGTGCCTCCTGCTCAGGCCCGCAGTTGCTGATAGAAGCAAGACCATGGTTGGCACAGCAATTTGGTCCAATGCAGTTCCTCTGCATCAAACAATGAGGTGGCTGCAACCTGAATCTGAAAACCAAGAGTAAATAGTGTTTCCACCTGCAGTTGCTCATGCCTCGCTCTTCACTCTGAATGCCTCCGTAGCCGCTGGCTGTGTTGTGCTGATGCCGGTATTCTCCTACAGAGGGGAGACGGAGCAGACCAGGCACGGCTGGTTCTGGTTCGCTGTGAGTGTCCCCACACCCCCCTCGCTCCACCAGAGTGGATGTCGGAGGCGAGGCCTGAGTGCCTGTCAGTGAGTCAGCTCTGCACAGCCCTGCTCGCTGGTTTTGGATCTGGCTAGTCTTTGCCACTGTTCTCCTCACCCCTAATTTGTGAATCAGAGTCCAAATTTCACAGACATGAGGTCAATAGAACAGCAAAGTCTCTGTCTGCAAAGTACAAATTAGCATCGGATCTGGTGCCGATGGGGTGGGAAGAAGAAAACGCTTAGAATCAACACAATAACGCTGGGCTCCAAACCTACATTGAACCTCTTTCTCTTAAAGGTTTTTGTGTTCGTTTAGCTCGTCCTCGGGCTGTCAGATAAGTAACTGTATGTACCACATGGGCCGAGGAAGTACCCTGGCAGCTCTGGCAAACCGGGCCAGCACAGCGCTGACCATCGCCATCCAGAGGGGCTGGATTGTGAGCTGTGCCGCCCTGGGCATCGCGGGTCCTCGGGGCCAAGAAGTAGGCCTGGCTCAGGGAACACGGTTGATGAGCCAGCCAATCAGGTCTCTGAGGGAGGCAGCAAAGTAGCCTAGAAGAGAGGGCACTTGGAGTCAAACAGACCTAGATTTGAATCCAGCTAAAACCAGCTATGACTCATACCAGCTGCGAGTCACTTAACTTGTCTAGACTTTCCGTTCCTCATCTATACAATGGGAGGAATAATGACCACTCCCTTCCCACTTCCACCAGCCCAGCTTGGGGTTGGTAAAGCCCTTGGCACTATATTTGCTCATAGGAAGCACTTAAGAAAGGGATGATACTGTTGTTATCAAAGGGATATATAAATGGTACTTTGAGGAACCAAGCCCCTCAAAATATATCATAGAAGTTCCTTGGCCATTTTAGAGCTAGAAAAGTAGTGCACTAAAAGCATTTTCAAATTCTGGCCAGTGATAAGCTTTGCCTAGATCTGAATCCAGCTAAAACCAGCTATGGCTCGTACCAGCTGCAAGTCACTTAACTTGTCTGGACTTTACTTTCCTCATCTATACAATGGGAGGAATAATGACCACTAAGAGAGGGCACTTGGAGTCAAACAGGCCTAGATTTGAATCCAGCTAAAACCAGCTGTGGCTTGTACCAGCTGCGAGTCACTTAACTTGTCTGGACTTCACTTTCCTCATCTATACAATGGGAGGAATAATGACCACTCCCTTCCCACTTCCACCAGCCCAGCTTGGGGTTGGTAAAGCCCTTGGCACTATATTTGCTCATAGGAAGCACTTAAGAAAGGGATGATACTGTTGTTATCAAAGGGATATATAAATGGTACTTTGAGGAACGAAGCCCCTCAAAATACATCATAGAAGTTCCTTGGCCATTTTAGAGCTAGAAAAGTAGTGCACTAAAAGCATTTTCAAATTCTGGCCAGTGATAAGCTTCCACATCCCCCACCCCCAAATTCAACCCCAAATGTGACGGTTGATCTTCAGTTATGTGACAGTGAGAGGCAGAATTTTTTTCAGTAATGGAGCTAAATGGAAGAATCTGGCATCTTCTTTCTTTTTTCTTCGTTTATGAAACTTGGATCTTTCATGCTGTGATGTGTTCAAATTGCCAACTTAAAGCTGGAGCTCGTGGCCCACCCTGCGTTTGTGCAGTCGGTCCCCTCCGCTAGGAAAGGTTCGTGAGCGCTGAGAGCCAAGATAAAGGAAGCTATTGTGGGGGAGTCTATTAAAATATACTTCTTCCAAAGCCCCTTATAATCATGCTTTCTTTTAAATTGCACTTCTTTGGCTGTAGTGTGGCTTAAATAACACCATCCAAAATAAACAGCTCTGTGGTAAGAGCCGGGTGACGCGGCGTTGAAAGTGTCCTCGGTTTCTGGGGAAAAGAAAATCTTTCTAGTCTCTGATAATTCATCTTAAAGAAGTCTAAAATAAAGCACAGATTCCGGTTTGAGGTTCATTATAATTTTAAAAATGATCTTGTAAATATATTCTTCAATGATGGTAGAAGAGTTAAGAGAAAAAGCTTTGGAGTCAGACTGCCTGGGTTGAAATCTCAGCTTCTCCTTTTCCCTTCTCTGTGACCTTGAGCAAATAACTTCATCTCTTTGTGCCTCAATTTCCTAACCTGTAAAAGGGAGATACCATCAACTTCTTAGAGTTGTGAGGATTAAGTGAGACAAATATATGTAGGAGGCTTAGAACTCTGTGCCTGGCAGAGTAAGTATTCAGCCAATTTTGTCCTTTATCTCCATTCTGTCAAACATGCTGGTCATAATAATGTCTGTTGATATTATTGTAGTTGTTAAGACAGTACGGTGTGATAGGAAAGAGTGCTGAGACAGGAGTTGAAATAATTAGCTCCACAAAACCTAGTGTCTCCAATCCTCAGTTTACCCATTTTTAATTGTTCAGGTTCCCACAACTGATCCTGAAGGCCTTTTCCAGGTTGAAAATCCTATGACTGACTAATCTAGAGTTAGACTGAAAGGAACCTTTCTTGTTTCCGCCATCGTTCACCCAGTTCATGGGTCGCAAAGCCAGCAAATGCACGGCATTATTTCCCAGGAGGAAGGATGGCAACCCAATGGCTCACAATGTTTCCTTCCTCTCACGTACAGGGACGAATGAGGCGGTCCGGCGGCTGGACCAGATCATCAATATATTTGCTCCCCTGTCCGTGGGCCAGGTGTTGACATGGACATCTCCTGTGATCAGTGGTGGTTTCATTTTTGGATGGAACTTGGTTTCCCTTCTTGTAGAGTTCCTGTTTCTGTCCAGGGTTTGCCAGCGAGTTCCCCAGCTGGCTGTAAAACCCCAGCAACAGGCAGGGGGGCCTTCTAGAAAGGCAACAGGAGGCTGTGGACATTCAAGGTAACGCAAACTCAGAGACGGCTTTTGTTTTTTCTCTCCTTTATATCAGTGTTCCGTGTCTTCTTTCCAGTGCTTGTGTCTGAGCATAATCTCAACTGGAGAAAAAACACATTAAATTTTTTTTTGTAAAAAAAGGTGCATTGATGTATGTGTTACTACTGATGGTGGGTGCAGCCCCTTGGGGGCCCTCTCAGAGACTCTGTAGGGCATACCTCCGAATTCTCTCACCAGGCGCCAAGGAAACTGGGGTGTTTCTCCACCGAGTCTTGCCACTCATCAGTCGAAGGTTGTTCACAGGGACATTGACCTCTGTGCACGTTCAGCCTGCCCTTATCTCCCTGTGGCTGGAGAAAGGCCCTCTGGCAGAGACACTGGTGCCCAGGAGAGGAAGCCATTGGCGCACACAGGACTTGTCCAATAAAGAAGCAGGTGGGGGTGGGAATGAGCTGAGGGTGTTTGGGCAGGGCACTGACATAAAATTTATTTGGATTTTATTTTAGGTGAAATGGACCCTTGGGAAGCCACTGATGGATTCTTAAAAAAACCTAAAACTTTGGCCCTAGCTGGCTTGGCTCAGTGGATAGAGCATCGGCCTGTGAACTAAAGTGTCCCAGGTTCGATTCTGGTCAAGGGCACATGCCTGGGTTGCAGGCTCAATCTCCAGTAGGGGGTGTGCTGGAGGCAGCCAATCAATGATTCTCTCTCATCATTGATGTATCTCTCTCTCTCTCTCCCTCTCCATTCCTCTCTGAAATCAATTTAAAAAAAAAAAAGAAAGAAAGAAACGGGGTGGAGTGGGAAATGTGGTGATGGTGGAAGGAGTGGATCAGAAACCAAGGATGTCTTCCTCACTCATTCAGCAAGCATCCTGCGTACTGCCCCGTCATGCCTCACCACTGCTCCAGGCACCAGGCTTCAGCAAGCCCCTTCCCTCTGGGGGCTTGAAGCTTCACCTTCCCACCTCTGGGGCCACACTCGTGGGAGCGTAGGGTTGGGTGATACGTTTCTGATTTCTCCATGGAGACCAGAGCCCCTTAGTCCACAGGAGCTTTGGAGTATTGGGACAGAAAATGCAAGTTTTGTAGGTCCAATTTAAGAGGTTATAAAATCATGGGTTGAACTGGGAACCTTATTTCTCTGATATAATACGGATGCGTAAGAAATTTTAGAGAGTGGAAGGGAGAGGGAGGGAAACATTGATGTGAGAGAGACACATTGGTTGGTTGCCTCCTGCACATGCAGGGAATATGAGCCTGCAACCAAGGTACATGCCCTTGACTGGAATCGAACTTGGGACCCTTCAGTATGAGGGCTGACACTCTATCCACTGAGACAAACTGGCTAGGGCAGAAACTGTGTTCTTAATCCCAAATAGCTGAGTTAGAAACCTGTACTTTCATATGGAGATTGCCTAACCTTAAAATTATTTTTAAGTGGGTGGATTATCTTTATTGGGGTATTTGGCTTGCACTTCCAGCTCTTAATTGTATGAAAAACTGAGAACAGATTAGTGATTTTAAGATTTATGCAATTCACATTATATTATGATACTCAAGTATTTAGTTCAAAAGAAAGAAAAATAAGTCCACCAGTGACTCTTGTCTCCCTGACACAAAGGAAATGATCACATTTGAAAAATGTGAGATTTAATCATCATCAATGCCTGCAATTGGGAAAAGCATTCAGTATGAGAGAAACTTTAGGCTTTTCTCTATGGCAATAGTGGGTTTTGTTTGTTTGTTTGTTTTACTGACCCTTGTAAAGGATCCAGAGGCACAGGACACTCTGGACACTTAAGAGGGAGACAGCTCCGGACATGGAGCCAGGCAATGCCTGCTGATGCTGGCGAGGTGCCTAAGCTCTCCGTGGGCTGGTTCCTTCTCAGGGAGGGGATAGTAGTGATGGTGCCTACCTGTCAGTGAGGTCCTGGTGATGCACTAAATAATTCCTGTGGGCAGTGTGGTCCCAGGGGCTACTTGTTAAACATGAATATTAACTCTCATCTTTAGTCATCATCATCATTCTTATGTTTTGGCTGCAGGTTCAGCGTTTTCACGAGCACTGCTGTGTAAGGGTGGAGTGTGGGGTGCGTAGAGAGAAAGAGAGAACCACAGAGCTGAGTGAAACGGATGCCGAGTGGCTCCCACACACCCAGTGCCAGCAAGGTGCCATTTACAATTTGAATTACAAATGACCTTGGGGTTGGTGCTGAGCTGCTGAAATCGTACATGTTGAAAGCACTGGTGCCCAGGGTGCATCGTGCCCTGGTCCGTGTGGTTAGCACACCAGGCCCGGTGGCCATGACTCCTGTCCTCTCACCTGGACCAGCAGCCTGTGGCCTGCCTTGGTATCCACCAGGTATCCCTGAGCACAGGACTCAGTCTAGGCATCTGCTCAGTAAATACTGGTTTCCATTCTGATGGAAACTAAGTCACAGAACTTTGGCTACAAAACAGTTTGGCACATAGCCCATAAGTCGCTTTGCTTTCCAGAATCTAAGAGCTATCACTCTCTGTGCCCCTGATTTAGAAATAATTCTGTCACTGCATAATTAGCCCTCAGTTCTCTGAGCGCTTTGCATTGTTCTGCTGCAGCCGGTTCCGAATACTCCTAACTCTGGGAGCACTGCGTGCTCAGGACCAGGCATGGGGTTTACAGATGCGCTCAAGGTCAGAGTGCAGTGTGGGGCAAGGCCTTTGGCAGGGTGTCAGGACAGCCCAGAAGGAGGACAAGGGCATCCCTCTAGGACAGCAAGCCTGTCCAGTGCTGCAAAGGCAGACACTGGAGGACACAGCATATTTGCTCCCCATCTTTCTTTCTTTCTTTCTTTCTTTCTTTCTTTCTCCTAATTTTATTGATTTTCAGAGAGAGGAAGGGAGAGGGAGATAGAAACATCAAGGATGAGGGAGAATCATTGATTGGCTGCCTCCTGCATGCCCCCTACTAGGAATCGAGCCCACAACCTGGGCATGTGCCCTGGCTGGTAATTGAACCGTGACCTCCTGGTACATAGGTCGACACTCAACCACTGAGCCACACTGGCCGGGCTCCACGTAATTCTTGAGTTCAGAGTTTAATCCAGGGATCAGAACAGAGAGTAGAAAGGATTTTAAAGGACCAGAGCTAGACCATAGGAATTCAGGCCAGCCGGCTGGTAAACCACCCAGGCAGCAGCTGGGAGCCGGTGCCCATGGAGGCACCAGGATCCCAGGGAAGATGCCGTCATTCCGGGGCGACACTGTCATCAGCACGGTTGGCTACTGCCTTGGTTGATGTCTGTGTGGCAGATCCTGAGGCTGCCTCTGGAGTGTAATCAAACTTAGCCTTTGTGTGTTGAAGTTGTGGGGTATAAAGAGAGAGGAGGCCAATTCCTTATCTGCTAAACCAGGAGTGAAGAGGAAAACTCTGGAAATGGATTTGAAACTCAAGACTTCACTCTGTTTCCTAAACATGTTTGAAATGCACTGGAAGCCATAAATAAATACATCCAAAATGAAGATTTTGTTACCTAGTGACAATGGTGGTAATGGTGATTCACAAAGATAATTATAATACCACAAATTAAGACAGTAACTACATGTGCAGATGGCCATGCTACACTCTGCACAATCTTCTATCAGGTAATCCTCCAGTGAGACAGGGCTCCTAAACATTCCCATTTCGCAGATGAGGAAACTGAGCGACAGAAAAGCTCATTTAGACAATACAGTGCAAAGGCCGGAATTCTCACTAAGTCTCTGCCACCTATTCACATCTATTCTGCCCCCTCTGCTGCTGCCCTGCAGGTCTCTGGTCCTTTGACCTCATTGTGACTCAGCTTCTTCAAGAGAACATTCCAGAAATGGAGCGAGGGGCTGAGAACGGCATGCAGTGCTCCCTGAACTCCCTCACGGGCCTCATCCATGTCATCCTCATCATGTTGGCCCCGCGGCCACAGCAGCTTGGCATGCTGGTCTTCATCTCCACACTGTGTGTAACCACAGGGCACTCGATGTAGTTTCTTTACGCAAGAAAGTGCAAGATTAAAAATGCCCAGGCTCAGCAGAGAGGAAAGATGCTTCAACCTGAGAGGCAGGCAGCACCTCTGACTGCTCAGAGCTCTAGAAACACTGGCCCTGTCTCAGTGTTTCCAGTGATTTCCCTGCACTGTTCCTGGGGCCTGGCCTGCCTTGTCCTCTCGCCAGATTGGAGAGCAATTGTGTCTCCGGTCACCTTCAGCCAACAACATCGACTGTATTCAGTGCATGTTTGCAGTGATGGACACTAGCCAGGACTTGAACAGGGTCTGACTCACCGCGTGCCCATTAACTGAACTCAGATGCCAGCACACAACCTGAAGGGTTTAATTTTGCCAACATGATTCAATGTTTCCAGGTTTTTATTGTTCTTTGGGTTCTAAAATTAGAATCTTCTGGTCAATGTTAAAACCAGAGCGGTGGAGCTTGGTCCCAGTTCCTTGGGCGTGGGTTCATGTTCTGCAGCTGGCTTGTGAACGTGCCTCTGATGTGCCCAGTGCCCCGCAGGAGCATGGAAGCTACTTGTCGAAGTAGAACCTTTGGGTGGTTTCTGGACTTGGGCCAGGACAGGGGTCTGGTGGTCCCTCAGTGGACCTGGCCAAGCTTCACCTCAGCAGCCAAGCCAAGACCTCCAGTTTGACCAGTTCTGATGAAGAAAAACACTAGTTTGTGAGGAGCTAACTCTGAGTTTCTGGCCACTTATAAACAGTCAACATGAAAACTAGCGTCTGAGGAGCCTGGAAGAAAATCCCTGTAGCTCCTCACCTGAAGTCATGAGCTGCTATTCTGTAAATGCTGTGATAGAGAAGCGAGGTCACTGAGGCCTCAGTTAAGAGCACCTTTCTGCATGTGGGAAAGTCACGTTTGGGGAGTAGAGGTGGAGGGTACCGCAAGACAACTGGCCCCTTGCAGTACAGGTAAACTCCACTAGGGGGTCTTCTAGTCATGGTTGCATAGTCCCAGATTGTGCTAAATCCCTCTATCACAAAACATTGCAATCGGAACTTTTCAGTTTATGAATAAAAAAGTAAGCTTTGGAAAGGCAACCCTGTATGAGTACAAAACAAAAATAAGCCTTTCAAACTCATCTCTGGCTGTTTATCTGTTCACACGATCTCAACATGGCTTTGCTCTCAAGAGCTGTTGTTTATCCCAGACGCTGGCTTGACCATCAGCAGAGTAGGTCCAGCCTCAGGGCTCACTGACCAACTGACCTAACTCTCCAGTCAAAAGCATGTCTCCACTACCTCTAGCTCCCGTTTCATTATCAGGACAATCTTCTCTGTTCTACTTCTCCCTTCAAGGTACTTGAGACCATGAAGGGGGAAAAGGCACCTTCTCATTTGGGTTCTAAGGAGCCTGGAATGCAGATGGCCCTGCCCCTTCCTCCTCCATTTAAAGCTTCAAGTGCTAAATGGCAAATCTGCCAACTTGCTCTCTTCTCTGGCTCCCAGGAGGCTCAGAGCAGAATTGGCAGAAGCCAAAAGCACGAGGTCAAATGGCTTGTTTTACACAATCCTGCTCTCTCCTTGCCCAGCTCTTGCTCCCTCTTCCAATTATTGTATCGTTTGCTATGTTTATAAGCCACCTCAAGATATCCTGGAAATATATTGGCGTTGTGTAAATAGCTCTAATAGTCTCTTCAGTTTGTTCTAACAGTTGAGTCTTTCAGTTATTGACTCAGAAATTATTGACTAAATCAGCTTCATCTTACATAGTGATGTGGTTAAGTCGCATCGTGCAATCTCCATCAAGTCAGGAACCCTCAATCACAGAACTTAACACACAGGGAAAACAGTATTTCCCGAGTCATATATTTTAAGGTTTTAGGAATCTCAAAGAACATACCTTTATTTGGAATAGTCACTTGAACTACAAAGATTTGCTTGCTTTTAAGAAACAAGAACTACTTGTTCTCAGGGCTTAGGAACATGTCGAGGCTGTCAGAAACAGGGTATGCCCCTTCTTGAAATCAGATGAATGCAGTATGTGTACCTGAACTGGCATAGCAACAGTGCAACTGTGATACTGGGCAAGTCGCATCTGGGGGATTAGTGACTGGAGTTCACATTTAAAGCAAAACCATAGCCATTAGCATAACACTGTATTTCAATCCCATTTTCTTTATAATCTCTTCATGCCCAAGCCTGTCCCTTGGAATTAATAAATCCTCTTTGAAAACATTTCATTCAAGTCAATTCCCTTCATTTCTCAGGGCCCTCGAGCACAAAGGAATGGCCTGGACCTGTAATAGTCATGCTGGCATCTTCCCACTCCTGCTTTCGCTCTGCTGACATGCAGGCATGTGCTGTGCCAGAGGGCAAGCTGCCGGCAGAACACACGTGGGAATGGCTCCACTCCTCATCCCGATTTCTTTGGTGATGTAAGGCTACACAACCAGAGCTCAGGACAACTGTTTCTGAGATGGAGCAGGGAATGTACCAAACCTGGAACCATAAGAGGACACCTGAAGGACATTGCTTGCTCCTACATGTAAGATGGCACAATGCAGCTGCTGGAAGCACCCTTAGTCACGGGGGTAGGTGGCAATGGCTCTGCAGGTTATGTTACAGAAGACCAAAGAAATGCCAAGCTTCCTAGAGAAAGGGAGGGACCCCGTTTCTTCACTCCAGGAATAATTTCCAAATCACAGTGAAGAAATATGCAGAAAGCCTGTCTATATATATATCCCGCTGGGGTCTTTGTCTTGCAAATATGCTCCCTGCCCCCTTCATGGCCCTGCAGGAAGGCCCCCAGGTGTCAGGCCACATCCGATGGTCTGCCCTGGCACCAGCATCAACAAACCTCCCCACCCCCCCAGGGCAGTGCATTGTTCACAGTTCCATGGCCTCTGCATTTAGATAACAAGTTCTGCAAGACCAGTTTCCTCCTCAGTTAGAGCTACTTCCTGGAGCTATGGCTTACAACCAATGCATGGCCCATCCCTCCTTTAAAAGCATCTTTGAATATCCCAAGAGAAAAAGGGCGAGTTCAGACTGATTCTTCCAGGACTAAACCATGTGGCTGGCTTATCCATTAAGCTTTGAGATCAACCCAAACCAGATGACTTAGCACCTCTGTTCATTTCCCTAATTCCTTGGCTAGCCAGGATTGGCCAAGAACATGCACCATTTTTTTCCCAAGGGAAAATTGCCAATGTGGAAAGCAAGACTACGAGGAACCCAAAATAGCGCCAATCAAGTTACTTACGGGCAGAATAATTTTCACACTCCATTTTCTGCTACCATGTGGCCACTAGAACAGATTGTTAAGAGATTGAGGGAGAAGTGCCACATCACAGGTGAGATTTAAACTGCAACCATTAAGACGAGAAAGTGTTGCCTGAAATATCCATAAACAGAAATTATATATCCTTGATAACTGAGCCAACATATACCTCTCGGTCCTGTTTCTCAGGTATTTATTGTGTACATGAGTCACTTATGTGATTCATACTCCAAAGTGATTTTGATGTTTTTACCACTTTTAACATCTCAGGAAGTCACTCAAGTGCTGACCCAGGACTATTTCCCCAGAGACTTCATCGGAAATGTCATTAAGATGCCAGAAAGGGTAAGTTTTTAGAGTCATGTTTATTGAAACAATTTACATTTAGTAAAACTCATCCTAGATTGGACCAATGCATAATAACCACTGTAATCAAGATGTCAAACACCTCCTCAAATCGCCCATGCCCCTCCCCACCCCTAGGAATCCATTGATCTGTTTTTATCAAAAGGGTCACATTTAATCATTAAAGTGTTCTACATACAGCATTTTAGAAAAATCTGTAAGCATATAAAACTAGGATTTTAAAAGGATACTTGGTAACAAATAATCTTTACAACAGTCAAAAGAATGGGATTTTAAAATAACTTTGTAAATCGAAGCACAGTGGACAAAACGGCCTTAAGATAAGTACAGAATACACAGTCTGGTCACTGTGTCAGGCAGGAGGCTGGGGCCGTGGAACAAAAGCTGAAATAATGGAATTGAATTCTATGGGAATTCGCAATGGGGGCAATATATGCTCTAACAGAAATCTGCCCCCACCCTCCCCCACCCCCCACAACTCACCCCAGCTGTTAGCGCAGTGGTTCTCAACCTTCTGGCCCTTTAAATACAGTTCCTCATGTTGTGACCCAACCATAAAATTATTTTCGTTACTACTTCATAACTGTAATGTTGCTACTGTTATGAATCGTAATGTAAATATCTGATATGCAGGATGGTCTTAGGCGACCCCTGTGAAAGGGTCATTCGACCGCCAAAGGGGTCGCGACCCACAGGTTGAGAACCACTGTTAGCGTGAAAGGGACAAAGAAAGCAAAAGCCTCTGTTTTACATATATCAACCATCACCTGTTCAGATACACCTTATCTACTTGAAAAGCTTCTTCCCGGCACAATTCTGTCTCTCCAGCAGCACCAGCCCTGTAAGAAAAGTGCCACCGGAGGTAATTAGATTAGCAATTACTAGGTAAGATGCTATTTAAGAAAACATCTTACAAAACTGTATAGATAATAGAACTCCCCACTCAGACACAGTCATGGTTTGACTTAAAAACCACATTTTAAAACTCAAAATCCTATGTTAATAATGCTAACAATTCATCTCTACATTTTTTCAATCTCAAAATAGTCACCATTGGAAAAACATTTTTAAAGATTAAATGTCCATCACTTAAGCATCCTTTGTGAAGTGGGGAGGGATATGACAGCATTTAATAAATTCCTACCAGGTTGGCCTCAGGTAAATCCTTTAACCCATCAGAGCAGGGGCATATCCCATCAGATTAGAGTTCTCATCGTTGGCCAAGAATTCTACTCGACTATTTAATAATAACTTAATCCAAACTCTCTCCATTTACCTGAAGTTTGTCAGCATCCTGAACTGGACTGAGCCTGGTAGGAAAGTAAGAAGAATAACGTTAAGAATATCATGTGGTAACTTTTTGCTTTGGCAAAGAATGTCTTTTATTGTGGCCATCTACTAGCAAACTGTGATGGAATAAAGAGCTACTGTTGAATAGAATCCCTATTTTTAAAAAGGCACAATCTCCAAATTTCCTGACACTTGGGAACCACCTAGATTTCCAGCCAGGAGTAAAATGAATAGTGAAACACATTCATGTACTCTGGAAATCCATTTAACAGAATGTCAGCAGCCACCACTTTTCCAGTTTTATTAGCATGGAATAATGATCAATTTTAGAAAAAATAAACATTACTGGCAGCAGTTATCTGCCTAGAAAACAACAACAACAACAACAAAACCAGAAGCACCCTAGCCGGTTTGGCTCAGTGGCTAGAGCGTGGGCCTGCGCTCGAAGGGTTCCAGGTTCGATTCCGGTCAAGGGCACATGACGGATTGTGGGCTCAGATCCCAGGTGGTGTGCACAAGGCAGCTGGATCAATGATTCTCATCATTGATTTTTCTCTCTCCCTCCCTCTCCCTTCTTCTCTGAAATAAATAAAAATATATTAAAAAAACAACACACACACACACACACACACACACACACACACACACACACACACACACACAAAGCTTTAATGGATTTTAAAACCAAAGGAAGCCAGACAGTTGTTTGCCCAGAGCCAGAGCCCAAGCATTGAGAACAGGCGTCCTCCCTTGCTCAGCTTCCACAATCCTTAAATAGACACACGCTGCCCGGCTCTCAGTGCATGCATCTTTCTCAGATGGAATTGTTTAAACAGTTTGGCTCAACACCGAAGGCAACTGTACAACAAAGCCCGGCCATGGCCTTTCCCTGTGTGGCGGTGCGACCCACCAGAGACTGAGGCACTGGGGCAGCAAGCGTCGTCCGTGTGCTGAGAACACAGCCTGCAACACACGACTTCCCTCTTTAGAAGCATGATAAAAATAGACCCCTCTCCGGTTGCCTAATCAGTAAAAGGATCTTGCACAACTGAGGCCGACCCGTACACCACACCAGCCTCGCATTTCGAAAGGAGATTGCTAAGTAGTATCTCCGAGGGCTACAAGGATTCCTTCGTTCGCTCACTGAACTCTAAATTGAGACTTTCTCATGTGGACACTAACTTTCTGCAGCAATATGTACGGAGTAACGAACCCTTCGTGTGCCCACTGAGCCCCAAACTTGGTGCTTCCTGGAGACAAAGCTTTCCCCGGGGCAGCCGTGCGTGTTTATCTTGGTGGAACCCGTGGTCCAGATGCTCCCGCAGGCCTCGCCCCTGGACCTTTAAAAAAGCCCATCCACCGTCGCAAGGGCAGGGCAATCGTGGCGGGAGAGAGTGGGCGAAATTACCCCCGTTTGTTGCCAACACCGTCATTACCCTGCTCCGCACGGAAGCGCAGCGCCTTCCAGACCCGGGATGGCAGCCGCGTCCTAAACTGGCTACGCCGGGTCATCAGAGCCCTGGGCAGGGCACCGCCCGGTCAGGCTAATCCTCCAAATGCTAACGTTCCCATGAAAAGACGTTCTCAGCTCCCTGTGGTCCGATCCCTGGGGCGTCGGGGCCACAGGCACGAGAGGTGCCAGGCTCCCGGGCACTGGGGGAAAGGGGGACCCGAGGTGCCACGAGGGTGCGTCCCGGGGAGGGAGCGTCCCCAGCACCGCGGTGGGGTCCCCACCCAAGTGGGCCTATCAGAGAGGCTCCCCTGTGGGCTCCCTCCCCGGAGCTGGCAGCGCCTCTCCCCAGGGGTCGCCGGGCTGGGGCCGAACCCCGATCTTGGCGGCACAGACGGGGCAGGCCCGGG
>NW_005364372.1:1132426-1135696 GCF_000412655.1 Myotis brandtii
GGCCTGGGGAACGCGGGGCGGGCGCCGGCCCAGAGACTGCGGACTCGGGGGAATCCACCCCTAACACCTCCCTGGGTGCGGTGTGCATGTACCTCCCTGCAGGTTCGAGAAGGTCCTAACGTTCACATAATGTTAGGTACCCGCCGCGCCCCGAATACCCCATGCCTGCCTTCCCCTAGGGTGTTCTGCAGGTCACAGAGGCCCAGAGGGACAGAGGAGCCCTCCCCAGCCTCACTCTCACAGGTCGTTTTATCTGCAACCTGCCCTTGGGATTTTAGGATTTGGGTTTAGGGCAACGGGTATTTATAGAGGGCTGGCTCTGCCCGGCGTCGTGCTGGGCGCTGGGGAGTGAGGGTCAATGAGACACTGCCCCTGCCCTTAAGGAACGTAAGGTGAAGTCCATCAGCGCACAGGAGCCCACATAGCGTGCCAGGGACGCGGCACAAAGCAAGCCCCCCGCTGAGGACTCAGTGAAGGCTTCCCGCCCCGGAGGGGGTACCTAGCTGAGTCTAGCATTCCCAGGAGGAAGCTGACAGCACATCAAACATACGAGAGGGGAAACCAGAGGCCTAGAGAGTTGAAGAGCCATAGAGTAGAAGGGACTTGACACATCATCCAGGGCCTTAGCTTCTTCTCCAATGGCAGAGTTGTCATGGTGTTGGAATATCAGCTCCATGAGGACTCCTCCACGGAATCCCCAGAATTCAGCCTCATTAGTGACTGGGTAAGTGGGAAATGACTCAGGGCAACAGATTTGCCATTTATCCTCCATATGCCTTTAGAGTTGGGTAGACACTATAAAGCTCTTCCAGGCTCACATGGTAGGTAGCAGTGGTGGGGTCTTACCCAGGTTGTAGCTTTCCTAGGTCACCTTGCGTGTGCCTTTATCCCTTCATTCCCAGTCCTTGGCCCAGGGTTTGGTGCCGTCAGTGGATTTCCCCTCTCAGTGTGTATTTGGCCGGCCTTTCTAGAGCAGGCATCCCAGGGCATCAGGTGTTGGGTACCTCTTTGCTGACAGAGGGGAGCCACCCCTCCAGCCCCCCACACTCCCCACCCACCCGTCTGACCCTGTTTCTCTGTAGAGGAACTTGTGTTGGATAATGCCGCTAGCCTCTGCCCACACGTTCCTCATTCCCTTCCAGAAGAGAAGACATTCCAATAAAATCCTGTGCTAACATGAATTTTGAGAGCATGCAGACTGGGGTAGGCTTGTTGGCTTCCCTCCCCTGCCTGTCCCCTGTTCCCAGTGAAACAGGCCAAGATTCCAATCTTCTCTGATGGGAGGGGAGACGGGACAAGAAGCGATCACCTGGAAGCCATTGAGGAGTCCCTCCCCTTTGCCCCTGCGTTTTTCCAATAGTCCAAACCAAGTGGGAGATTATTTCTCATTAACCCTACAGTAACACAATCCTGCATTTTACTCACTCTAAATGCTTGCCCCCCCACATGTTATGGCAGGTGACATCCAATGACTCATCTTTCTCAAAGAACAGCAAATCCATTAGAAAGATGTTAGCTGTGAGGATTCACGTTCTTTTTCTCCCCTCAGTGCCCGGGACTAGTTTAAGGAAATGGTGACTCAAGGTGTGGACTGAGAAGGGGGATAGAACAGACAGCTCTAAAGACTCGATCTTATCAGTAGGAAAGCTAACACTTTAATTTCCATTCTGTGTCTTATGCCTGAGTGGGTTCTGAGCAAGGAAGGGGAAGAAAGCACATTATTTATGGCCCTCCCCAAACCCTGCAGTTGCCTGACCCTAAGACTCCCTTGTTCTCTACGGACTAACATTAGACATATCTAGGACATTTACTTTTGCAAATTAATGGGGCCATTCATTTACTCTTGTCTTTGTGTTTAGTGCAAATTTATTGTGTTATGGTAGTGTAGAGTCAGAAGTTAAAGCAATGACTGACATTATTTATGATTTAAATGATCACTCCAGTTGGGTAACATTTTAATTAGTGTCATTGGGCTGTTTGCCACATGCAGGCCTCAGCTCAGCAGCCTGCCTTTTCCAAGCAGCTGTAGGCTTGTTTTCAAGCCAAGAGAGAATGTCTGCCCTCCCTGGGGCCTATTGGTTTTATCTGCCTAAATAAACGGTGTGGATGATCAGTAATTAGAGGCTGTGCAGCAAAGTCTCCTGGAAGCCCTGGAATACAGATGTGCTTGTTTCTGACCCCCACATGGGTTCAAACACTCTTTTTTTTTTTTTTTTAATACTCACCAGAGGATATTTTTTCATTGATTTTAGAGAGAGTGGAAGAGAGAGGAAAAGACAGAGGAAATATCAATGTGAAAGAAACACATCGATTGGTTGCCTCCTGCACGAGCCCCGACCAGGACCCAGGCCAGGGAGGAGCCTGCAACCAAGGTACGTGCCCTTGACTGGAATTGAGCCCGGGACCCTTCGGTCTGCAGGGCTGACGCTCTATCCACTGAGCCAAACTGGCTAGGGCCAAACAGACCATTTTTTAAAATTCCCTCTCAGGTTTATTTTTTTACAAACCAGAGGACTGTTGGTCACAATACTTCCAAGAAATATATGAATAATGGTGTAAAGTAGAATTCTATTTAATTACACATTCAATATATTAAATATGCCACTTTTATTGATAAGAATGATCTGGTATGTTGTAAAATAATTAAAATGGAAACATACTTTAATGCCACATCTTTCTGCAACTAACCTCTCATTTTGTTGTTTCTCTTTGTAGCAAAACTCTTCAAAAGCATTGTCTATGTTTGTCTCCAATTCCTCTCCTCCTTCCCCCTCGCCCCCGAATTGAATTATATTGGGCAGCCTTTGAAATGGTCCCCAGTGGCCCCATATCCTGCTATGTATGCCCTTGGGTGATTCCCACCCCCTTGAGTGCTGCCTGGGCCTAGTGAATTTCTTTTACGGAATAGAATCAGCAAAAGCGATGGGATGGCATATGAAAAGATGCTCCACATCACATGTCACAAATTAAAACAACAATAATATGCTGTTATACTTTACTAGAGGCCTGTTGCACAAAAATTTGTGCACTCGGGGGGAGGGGGGGGTCCCCCAGCCCGGCCTGTGGCCTCTCGCAGTCTGGGACCCCTCGGGAGATAACGACCTGCTGGCTTAGGCCTGCTCCTGGGTGTCAGAGGGCAGGCCCAATCCCTAGGTGCAGCCCCTAGTCAGGCTCAGAGCAGGGCCGATTGGGGAGTTGCGATGCCACCCTCAGTCACGCTCAGGGTAGGGCCGATTGGGGGGTTGGGGCACCACCCCCTGTCACACTCAA
>NW_005364372.1:1136986-1141058 GCF_000412655.1 Myotis brandtii
CATCAGCTGCCTGGCTGCCGGCCGCCATCTTGGCTGACAGTTAATTTGCATATCTCCCTGATTAGACAATGGGAAGGGTAGCAGTCGTACGCTAATTACCATGTTTCTCTTTTATTAGTGTAGATTAGAATGGCTAAATTCCAAAACATTGACATCATCAAATGCTGGTGAGGATGTATAACAACAGGAACTTTTATTTCTTGCTGGTGGGAATGCAGAATGGTACAGGCACTTTGGAAGATAGCAGTTCTTTACAAAATTAAACAGACTCTTATCATACAATCCAGCAATCCTGGCCCTTGATATTCACCCAAAGAAGTTGAAAATTCATATGCATGCAAAAACCTACAAACAGATATTTATCATAGCTTTATTCACAATTGCCAAAAGCTTGCAAGCAACCAAAATGTCCTTCAATAGGTGAGTGGATGGATAAACTGTACATCCAGGTGACGGAATATTATTCTGTGCTAAAAAAAAAATGCTCAATCGTTATTCACAGTGGCCAAGACATGGAAAAAACCAAAGTGTCCTGTGATAAGAGGACTGGATAAAGAATTGTGGCACATATACACAATGGAATACTACTCAGCCATAAGAAAGGATGAAATAGCGCCATTTGCAACAACATGGATGGACCTTGAGAACACTATGCTAAGCGAAATAAGTCAGTCAGAAAAAGCTAAGAACCATATGATTTCACTTATATGTGGGATATAAAACGGAAACTCGTGAACACAAACAGCAGTGTGGTGGTTGCCAGAGGAAAGGGGGTGGGGGGAGAAAGCGGTGCTAATATAAGGTGACAGGAGAAGATATAACTTGGGTGGTGGGTACACGGTGGAATATACAGATCTTATAACATAGAAACCCACATGTTCATGTTGACCAATATCACCCCAATAAGTTGAATAATAATAAAAAAAAGAAATGCTCTATCAAGCTAAGAAAAGACACGGAGAGAGATTAAATAGACATTACTAAGTGAAAGAAAGCCAATCCCAAAAGTTTACCTACTGTGTGATTCCAACTATATGACATTTTGGAAGAGGCAAGCTTTTAGTTTAATCATATGTGTTACTCCAGGACAATGGAAAGAGTTCTTTTACCTCTTACAGCTTGAGGAAAATATTCTCAAGTTGGCCAATTCCACAGTGTAACATATACAGTCACTGGGGATATAATGCCTGTAGTCTATTTAGGAAGAATGCCACATAAATAAATATTGATAAATCAACCGGAGAGAGTGGAGGCACCGCGAGGAAGTGCTCATCTTGCCCTGGACAGGGGCCAGGAGCAAAACAAGGGAGATTACATCTTGGAGGAGATGACTTGAGTGGACTTTAAAAAGGGGGTGTGGGGCCCTGACCGGTTTGGCTCAGTGGATAGAGCGTCGGCCTGCGGACTCAAGAGTCCGGGGTTTGATTCCGGTCAAGGGCATGTACCTTGGTTGAGGACACATCCCCAGTGGGGGGTGTGCAGGAGGCAGCTGATCAATGTTTCTCTCTATCCCTCTCCCTTCCTCTGTGTAAAAAAAAAAGAATCAATAAAATATATTTTAAAAAGGGGGGGTGGTGTGGGAAGGCATTTCTGGCAGAGGCGACAGCAAGAGCTAAGAGAGAATAATGTGCCTTCAAGGAACAATGGATCTTTAATCTTTTACCCTAAAACCCAGTCCTTCTGAATATAATGCTTCTTCCATGTCAGGCAGGGGACACGTGGAGATGCACTTGAAAAGATGGAGAAGCCGGTGAACCGAGAGACGGCGTTCGGAACGGAAAGAACAGAGCCTCCAGAATCCTGCAACCGGCAAAACCAGGCGGTTCCTAACCCTGGAGGTGAACCTGAGCCTCGGACAAGCGCGGAGACTCGACCACGCATGCGCCTGTGATAGCGCCGCGGCGGGCGCGAGGCGGGTTCCGGGCGTTGAATTACGACCTCTGCTGGCGACGCTCACGACTCGTGCCGTAAAAGTCGCGTGTGGCGCCTGCGCACCCCCCTCTCTTTCCTCGGAAGGAGGACTCCGCCGCGGCAGTGGGTGCTCACAGCGCCGCCCGGGCCGTCACCATGGTGAAGCTGAGCAAAGAGGCCAAGCAGAGGCTGCAGCAGCTCTTCAAGGGCGGCCAGTTTGCCATCCGCTGGGGCTTTATCCCTCTCGTGATTTACCTGGGTCAGTGGGAGAAGAACGCGTGAGGAGACGGGCGGGCGGGGAGTGCGGAGGCGGCGCCTCCATGTTTGGCTTCTGGGGCGGGAGAGAGAAATGTGGCCACGCTGTGTCACGTTTCAGGTCCTTAGAGGCCGTCGGGTCCAGTGGGGTCGGTCCAACATGAGTGCGAGTTCCTGTTCGACCTTTGAGTATTTCTATGGCCTGTCACACGCCACGCAGTCGCTCCATTTTTGCTTTTACATCTGCGAAGCGGAGGTGACATGCTTTGCAGGCTTGTTGGGAGAGTGAGACGGACTAAGGAACAGTATGTGAAAGCGACACATTGCACTCTGGCACCAGGTGGGTTTTCAGGGCGTTTGTCCTCACCTGTCCAGGTGGGCCTGGCCCGAGAGAGGCCTGTAACGCGGACACGCCACTGCCTGGAAGCACGGCGATGACAGTCGTTGCTGGATGCCGGTGCTTCCTCCTCTGCACCAAGAAGGTCCGGGGTGACTTTATTCCGGGACCCACTGCACGGGCGAGAAGCCGAGCCGCAGAGAATTTGGTTCCTTGCCATAAGGCCACACAGCTGTGAACTCAGGCAGGCCATCAAGGCCCATACTCTTTTAAAAAAAAAATACATTTTACTGATTTTTTACAGAGAGGAAGGGAGAGGGATAGAGAGTTAGAAATATCAATGAGAGAGAAACATCGATCAGCTGCCTCCTGCACGCCCCCTCCTGGGGATGTGCCCGATACCAAGGTACATGCCCTTAACCGGAATCGAACCTGGGACCCTTCAGTCCGCAGGCCAACGCTCTATCCACTGAGCCAAACCGGTCAGGGCAGGGCCCATACTCTTAACCTTTATGCTGTACTGCAAAGATTTGTAAGTGCCCAGGCATTTATTTTTCATCCAGGCCTGCACATTGGGACTTCATCTTGTTTCTAACCTTGCGTCGTTTTTTTGTTTTTCTTTTCTGTTTAATCTTATTGCCGGACGCAGGCAACATGGTGGGAAGGAAACAGCCCCAGCGCTGTCAGTTTGAGCATCACGTTTGACATTTTCTAAAACTCAGTTTCACATTTCAAAATCCTATGATTTTAGCTTCCTATTTGTTTTAGGTGCCTTGCCTAAGAGAAAGTACAAGAGCCTTTGATTATGCTGGATGTTCCCCATGAATTGCAAGCCAACTGATAGTTTGGGAATACTTAAGTATCCAGGGCTTAAAAAAGATCTTTTTCCTCCCTTATTTTGAATACTTTTTTTTTTTAAAGCATTACTTTTCCAGATTTTAGTGACTTTTTTTAAGTATCAAGGATTAAATAATTGACAGGTTACTGTTACAGTCTATGCCAGTGATGGCGAACCTATGACACGCGTGTCAGAGGTGACACGCGAACTCATTTTTTTGGTTGATTTTTCTTTGTTAAATGGCATTTAAATACATAAAATAAATATCAAAAATATAAGTCTGTTTTACTGTGGTTGCAAATATCAAAAAATTTCTATATGTGACACGGCACCAGAGTTAAGTTAGGGTTTTTCAAAATGCTGACACGCTGAGCTCAAAAGGTTCGCCATCACTGGTCTATGCTGTTATCCCTCTTCCGACTTTCAAATGGTGGAAGGGCCCAGTTTGGCTGGTGGGACAGTGGGACCAGCTCTCTTTTTAGCTAAGAAAGGTAGGGGGGCTTTGATTCTTCCCCTTCATTGTGCCATTTTCTTTTTCCATTGTGTATGTGGGGTGCTATTGTCGACTGCTCTTGGTCTCTGTCCTGTGGTTTCTTTGTTGCTTTATAAGTCTTTTCATCTACTTTTAAAAAATATATATATTTTATTGATTTTTTTTTTTTTTTACACAGAGAAAGGGAGAGGGATAGAGAGTTAGAAACATTGATGAGAGAGAAACATCAACCAGCCGC
>NW_005364372.1:1141167-1142886 GCF_000412655.1 Myotis brandtii
TGTTGTCTCTGTCCATTGGTTAGGCTTATATGCATGCATACAAGTCCTTTGGTTGATCTCTCCCCCTTACCCCCACCCTCCCCTACCTTCCCTCTGAGGTTTGACGTTCTGATCAATGATTCTCTGTCTCTGGATCTGTTTATGTTGTTCATTATTCCTCCTCTTTTTGAGATTCCTTTTCATCTTCCCAGAAAGCTGTGGCTGGTTGCTACAATCTGTGCATCAAGAGCTTTGGTCTGAAGAGTAGATAATGCTTTTCTTTTCCATCCTAGAATTTGTTTTCCTTTTTGTGTGCACTGGCTATATTCTCTTTCCTAGGATTACCATTGTGGTATTTTCACCCTAGCATCCAACTCAGGTTGAGATTGACGTTGAGGCTATTTTTTCAGTACTTCTCCTTGTTAATGGCCTTTTTTCTTACACTGTATATAAATTTATGTCTAACCTAGTTTCCAGGTTGTTTCTTTTACTTCTTCATCTCACTTCTCACTAAAACCTGCAATTGTAGATTGATTTTCTTGTGTAGTTTAGGTTAAAACATACCTTTTTTAGGACTTCAGGGAGTACAGTGGGATTATAGTGCTATAAAATAGGACATAATAAAGAATCAGTTTGGACATTTACCAACAAAAAGATTTTAATGAGCCATCTGTTGGAAGACAGTTTTCCACAGTGTCTTGAATTTCTGCAATTCTTGTGAACAGAGGCTCTGACTACCTTTGTTCCATGTTAACTATTTAAGGACGCGTTTGTAGAATGAACAGCCTTGGACAATAGTATCTCCCTCCAGAACAAAGGGGAGACATGCTTACTGCCCATTATGAAAGACTCTGGTTCCCTAAATGCAGGGTTGTCTCCGATATGATGGTACTCTGACTATTGCTGTAGCTGGGAGTAATAAATGGTTCTTTGTTTCTGACTAGGAATATGGCAGACAAGTTTGTTGTCTTGAAAAATGGGATAAAATTTCATACCCCTCATAGTTCTTGACACCAACTCTTATTTTAATAAATTATTTCAGCAAATTTATATATGTTGTCCAATTAATTAATAAACATTTTTAAAATTTTTTGTTAATCCTTGCCTGAGGATATTTTTCCCATTGATTTTTAGAGAGAGAGAGAGGGAGAGAGAGAAACATTCATGTGTGAGAGGCACATTATTATCTGCACCCACCCTGAATGGGGGCCTGGGATCGACCTGCAATCCCTGACCAGGAATCAAACCTGAGACTCGTTGGTGTATAGGCTGACACTGTACCATTGAGACACACTGGCCAGTGGTAATAAACATTTTAAATGGTAAAAGGTTTATTTAATCATACTTGTAATAAGAATGTTGACTTGATTAGGTTAAACAAAACTGAATGTTAAGGTTTATTTAATCATGCTTATAATAAGAATAGACTTTTCTTTAGGTTGTTAAATAATAACTTGAATATCCTATATAATAAAAGGGTAATATGCAAGTAGACCGAATGGCGGAACAACCAGTCTCTTATGATGCGTATTGACTACCAGGGGTCCGACGCTCAGGAGTTGCCCCCTGGTGGTCAGTGCACTCCCACAGGGGGAGCACCGCCTAGCCAGAAGCCAGGCTCCACAGCTGCGCTAAGGATGTCCAACTGATGGCTATGGGGAGTGGGCCTAAGCTGTCAGTTGGACATCCCCCAAGGGCTCCCGGACTGCTAAAGGGCACAGGCCGGCTGAGGGGCCCTCT
>NW_005364372.1:1142900-1175683 GCF_000412655.1 Myotis brandtii
ACCCCACCCCTCCCCCAGTGCATGAAAGTCGTGCACCGGGCCTCTAGTATTTTATAATGAAAGATAGTACATGCTAAGGGCTCCTGTGCTAAATTGTGTGTATAATAGGAAGAAAGTAGTTTGTCTTCCCTACTGATTGGTCCTGGACATAATAGATTAGAAATTGTTCTGTAGCATAGGTAAGTCAAGATAAAGCTGATAGCTTGGGATATCATTCCAGCTACTCTAGGTTATTGAAAAAGACAGTCTTGATTGTAAATTTTTTGTCTGCTGGGGTTTTAATTAGTATTCTTTTTTTTTCTCTCCTCCCTTCCCCTCTCTCTTAGGATTTAAGAGGGGTGCAGATCCTGGAATGCCTGAACCAACTGTTTTGAGGTACTGTTCTTACAAATAAACATTTCAGGGCAGATGTTCATATGTTAGTGCTGAGTCATTGGGAAGCAGAAGAGTAGTAGTGGTAGGCATTGTAATGGAGCTTTACCAGTTGTTATAGTTTTGGGCTATTGGAATACTGCAGCATTTTGCAGACCAGTTTAGCCTGTTAGCAGGTAAGTACTTTCTCTCCCCTTCCTAATTTTTGTTTACTGTATCATAACTGTAATGAAGCATATTTTTAATTTTTAAAAAATGTTATCTTTATTGTTGAAAGTATTACAGATTTCCTCCTTTTTATCCCCCAGACTCCCTTCTCCCCACGTCCATTCCTTCACCCCACTGTTGTCTGTGTCCATGGGTTACGCATATAAATTCTTTGGTTGACCTCTTTCCTTCCCTCTGAGAATCCTCAGAATGTTGCAGTGAAGCATATTTTTTTTTTAAAAAGCAATAATTTTATCATCCTACCACTTTAAAAGGTAAACTTTTAAATTTCCCATATTTCCATCTTAACCTTATTCAGATAAATACAACTTTTTATATCATTCTAATAAGAGTACGTAGTATTTTATTGTCTTCACCTAAAATTAGAGTTGATATCCTATATATTTTCCAGGTTTTGATTACTTTGGTATTTCGGTTTTTCAGTATTTTACATAATAATATAATGAACATTTTTATGCACCTAGATTTTATAGGTTTTGATTTGGTTCCTTATAATAAATTCTCATGGGATTAGTAAGTCAACTATATAAGCACTTATGGTTCTGAAAATGCATTGTCAGATTTCTCTCTCAGAAACAACCTTGCCAGTGCTTGATAAGCACTTGCAAAAACTACACACACGCATAGGTACAAAGAGTAGACATATTCCTATACTGACACATGTATGTATATATGTATACTTATGAAAACTATTCATATATGTGTATGCACATACATATATATAAAGGCAGAATCTAGAGCAGCAGGTTTGTTCTATAGGAGGGACTGATAGTTTTGGCACTCTAATGGCTAGGACCCCTGCACAGTTGCTGTGGGATTTCAACTTGACCCTCTATTTTACAGACATTTCATGTGGATTGCCCTAACAGACTTTTTATCAGCCATTCTAGGTCTTCAGTTTCTTCAAACTCCTACTTGAAGCCATTTTTTCTAGGGGCAGAAAATACTAATGGCAATATTACTGTCACTTAACAATGTGTCACCCACTGTTTCAGGTGCTTTATATACAATATTTCTAATTGTCCCTTCAGTTCTTCGGAGCAGTCACAGTTGGTAGGTGGTGGAATATGAGTATGTGTGTCTCCAAAGCCTACACTCTTTCCACTGGGTCACGTGGCCTCCCTCAGATGATCTTACCTCTTACTGTAATTAGCACAGTGCCATCTGATAGGAATTTCCTCTACCCTCTCTGCCTTATCAGCCTCTTATCTAAGAGGAAAGGGTCTTTTTTCCCTGAGATGAGCACCCTATGTACCTTCAACTTGTCCATTTCTGCAGTTAATTCTCTTTTCCCTAATAAAGTGCTTTAATAAATGGTCTTCACTCACTGCTACCTTTCTTCACTTCCCTCCCTCCCTTTAACCTCCTACGGTTCACCTTTATGCTATGGCTTGTTAAAACTGCTTTCAGAGATCACCACTAAGTTCCTTTTTCCTTAGCTTTTACTCTTCCAACTGCCATTTCCTTTTTTTGTAAAATGGGGACTTGAGATAATGTGTCTGCTATTTACTAGCTGATTGACCTTAGACTAGTTGTTTCCTTAGAGAAATGTTACTTTAGGAGACGTTATCAGAGATGGGCGACTGGGTCAGACTGAGGGAACATTTTTCCAAGCACTGGAAGTTGCCAACAGGTATCTTTCCCCAAGAGGCTAGTAACCTTTTTAAAATGAAGTTTCCTCTTTTATAAGTTGGGCAAAATACTAGTTCATATGATTGCCATGAGGCTTGATTAAGAATACTGTATGTGAAGTATTAACAGTACTTGGCAAGTAATATGTGAGCAATAAACTGTTAATAGTGATTTTTAATCATTTTTGTGTCATCTCCTTTACCTCATTTCTTTAAAAAATATATTTTTATTGATTTCAGAGAGGAAGGGAGAGAGAGAGAGAAACATCAATGATGAAGTGAACCATCGATCAGCTGCCCCCTACACGCCACACACTGGGGATTGAGCCCACAGCCTGGGCATGTGCCCCGACTGGGAATTGAACTGTAACTTCCTGGTTCATAGGTTGATGCTCAACCATTGAGCCATACCGGCTGGGCCTTTACCTCATTTCTTTCTCCTATGGGAACAATGCTCTAGCTGCGAGATGGTGTTTGCCAATTCCAGAATGAACTGTATATTTTCATGCCTTTGTCCATGTGCTTGTGCTCCCTTGGCCTGGAATGCTCCTTCCCCTCTGTTTCCATTTGAAAATGTAATTCTAGAAAAGCCCAATCTCAAATGTCACCTCTTCCCTAAATCATTTTCTCCTCCTTCCAGCTAAAGCTAGTCTGTTTTTGTGTTCCTATAGTATTATTTTCTGCCATTCTCTGCTTATATTATGGTTGTTGTGTATTTACATTACATTTTGTCCTGTAAGCACCTAAAGTAGCTGCCAACAGTGTTGCATCAATCAGTCAGCTCACCCGGACGTCTTGGTGGGCTTTTTGCATCTTGTGGTACCATTTTCAGACTGGACCTGCATGCTGGACAGTAGCATTTTTGTGTGTGTCCCAAGTGATCCGGGATCCAGAGGTGGGGACAGAGTGTGCCCTCTGGTTGTACTTTTTGGTTTCATTTATCCCACCAAGAGTTGATCCTGGATGCAAACTAGATGGAGCAACCGCCCCTTGCTTTTTCATTTCTTCACCTTAGTGTCTTCTCAGCGCGCCTTGCTGGTGCTGACTCCCTTTTCTGTCGTTATGGGCATCTCTGGTTTCCTTCCAGGAGTATCTATGTTTAGGAAAGAATTGACTAAGTGTCTGAAGAGAATTATCCAGTTATAGCGTTTCATATACTGTGCTGTCTGCACTGGGAAGCTGCCTTATTTGTACCCTGAAAGAAACGATGATAGCTGCTAGGGTTTTACTAATGTGAAGTTTATTGTTCATTAACATAAAGTTTGTTGTTTATGTATGAATTTATTTATGTAATACTTATATAAATAATATAGTTCATGATTTACTGGTCTGTTTTTTTTTTGTTTTTTTTTTTGCTAATTAGTTGGGTTCCTTGAGATGAGGACAATACTCGTTTTCATGCACCTCACCCAGGATGGTGCATTGCATGTGGTCAACAAATGTTGCTTGATAACGCATTTAAAATGCAGTTCTTTAATGAATAAGGCAATATTTTAGTAAAACATTGTTTAGGTAAAATATGTCAATACTAAGGTTCATTAAGAGAATCATTGTTCCCATTATCTGTATAAAGCCAAGGAAGGTTTTCTTTTCCTCTTTATTTTGGATGCTCATTACCGTTGAGGAGATCTTACTAGGTGAATAATTTATTTTCATATCTTAACTGTATTTATAAATACTTGGCGTTTAATGAGAGATTTTAATACACTTTTGAAAATTGGAAATAGAAGAGTGTTGGTTTTTTTCTTAGACAAAGGAAAAATACTTTTAAAAAATTTTACAGAATATTCAAATTGTCATTTTGTGGTGCAATTTTATTGCCATATTACTAAGAATCACATCTTTAATCAATAAGATTTAGAAATAAAACACCTCTTATCTCTTTCCTGGATCCTGTTGCTTAGTCAGCAAATGATTCAGGAGGTTGGGCTAGTTCAGTGATGGCGAATCTTTTGAGCTCGGCATGTCAGCATTTTGAAAAACCCTAACTTAACTCTGGTGCTGTGTCACATATAGAATTTTTTTTGATATTTGCAACCATAGTAAAACAAAGACTTATATTTTTGATATTTATTTTATGTATTTAAATGCCATTTAACAAAGAAAAATCAACCAAAAAAATGAGTTTGCGTGTCACCTCTGACACGCATGTCATAGGTTTGCCATCACTGGGCTAGTTAGTGGGTGGAATGTTTGGGGTAAGAATTAGGTGAGGCAGAAATGAAGGCTGACTGCTTTTGGGATGTGTGTGGACTAATGGTTAAGAGCACCTGGGTCACATCCCACTCTGCCACTAACAATGTGTAACCATATCAAAGCCTCAGTTTCAGCTTCTTTAAAATAGGGATCATAACTAAGAGTTGTGAACTTTCTGTATATTGTCTGACCCATAGAAAGCATTCAATAAATGTGTTTTTTAATTTTACTGATGTTACATCTAGTAATGATACAGGTTTATTTTCTGGGCTCATCAGTCCTTCATGTTAATGAAAATCATTATCATATATCTTTTATTGACCTCCTCAACTTATATTTTCCTTTTTGTTTATATAACAGGTAACTACTGTCAAAACTAACAAAATTGTATTTCTTTAAATATAGGTTTCTATGTTTGATTTTTCCTTTTGTTCAATGAGATTGATCTTTCTCTTCTAGTAACTGAATTTGGTAGACGAGTAAACACAGACATGAATGTTTAAAATCTAGTTCTTAAACTATGTTTAAGAAGTTTTTACTTTGGGGTTTAATTTCTTTCTCCTCTTCACAAACATTTTAGCTTACTTTGGGGATAAAGGACTGTTTGGTCATCTGGATTTGGAAGCAATCAATGGACAGTAACAACATGGAAGGTGTGCCCTCTGGCTGGCATAAGAGATGGGACGTCGTTCACACGTTCACCAATTGAATGGCACAGGGCTCTTCTCAGATGCATCTGTGGCAGAGTGGAACCTCTACTGACTGATTTATGGTGGACTGGATCAAAATAAATATTTTTTAACAATGTTATGTGTTGAGTCCTTTTTGAATTGAACACAGTAGTACTGTTAAGTAAAAATTTAGCCTTTTAGTACTTTTTCAAAACAGGGAATCTGGCCTTAACTGGTTTGGCTCAGTAGATAGAGCGTCGACCTGTGGACTGAGGGGTCCCAGGTTCGATTCCGGTCAAGGGCACATACCCAGGTTGTGGGCTCGATCCCCAGTGGGGGACATGCAGGAGGCAGCTGATCAATGATTCTCTGTCATCGTTGATGTTTCTATCTTTCCCTCTCCCTTCCTCTCTGAAAATCAATGAAAAAAACCCAAAACTGTTCTGTTTAAGGAAAAAAAAAAAAGACAAAACAGGGAATCTGTATTTGTGCCTAGATGCTACCTTCAAAAGTTTGAGAGTTTCCAAGTTAATTTCTTAACACATGGATTCCAGTTTCCCTGTGCGTTGAATTGATAACTTCCTTGGGATATTCTGAGGTAGTGAAAGTAGAAACAGCTCTTAGCTTGTGATAACTTGGCCCTTCCCTCCTGCACTGAATTGGAGTGCAGTTCTGATTGTAAGAAAGGGCTCTGTTGGTAATTGATGGGAATGGCTTTGGGGAGTGTATGTCTGATTTATTTGTGAATTAAATGTGAGTCTGAGATTTCCCTTGGTGGTGCTCGGAAATGAGCTGGCTGGGCAAGAGCCCATTTTTTTTTATTTTTATTTTTTTTATTGCTTAAAGTATTACAAAGGGTATTACATATGTGTCTTTTTTTTTTCCCCGCCCTTGACAATCCCCTGGCCTCCCCTACCCCCCAGTGTCTTATGTCCATTGGTTATGCTTATATGCATGCATACAAGTCCTTCGGTTGATCTCTTACTCCCCTCCCTTCTGCCCCCCAACCCTCTCTGGCCTTCCCACTGCAGTTTGACAATCAGTTTGAGGCAGCTCTGCCTCTGTATCTATTATTGTTCAAAAGTTTGTAATGGTCTTTATTATCCATGAATGAGTGAGATCATGTGGTATTTTTCCTTCATTGACTGGCTTATTTCACTTAGCATAATGCTCTCCAGCTCCATCCATGCCGTTGCAAATTGTAAGAGTTCCTTCTTTTTTACAGCAGCATAGTATTCCATCGTGTAGATGTACCACAGTTTTCTAATCCATTCATCTACTGATGGGCACTTAGGCTGTTTCCAGATCTTAGCTATGGTGAATTGTGCTGCTATGAACATATGGGTGCATATATCCTTTCTGATTGGTGTTTCTGGTTTCTTGGGATATATTCCTAGAAGTGGGATCACAGGGTCAAATGGGAGTTCCATGTTTTGTTTTTTGAGGAAACTCCATACTGTCTTCCATAGTGGCTGCACCAGTCTGCATTCCCACCAGCAGTGCACAAGTGTTCCTTTTTCTCCACATCCTCTCCAGCACTTGTCGTTTGTTGATTTGTTGATGATAGCCATTCTGACAGGTGTGAGATGGTACCTCATTGTTGTTTTGATTTGCATCTCTCGGATGATTAGTGACTTTGAGCATGTTTTCATATGTCTCTTGGCTTTCTGAATGTCCTCTTTTGAAAGGTGTCTATTTAGATCCTTTGCCCATTTTTTGATTGGATTGTTTATCTTCTTTTTGTTAAGTTGTATGAGTTCCCTATAAATTTTGGAGATTAGGCCCTTATCAGATATGACGTTGGCAAATATGTTTTCCCACGCAGTGGGTTTTCTTGTTGTTTTGTTGATGGTTTCTTTTGCTGTGCAGAAGCTTTTTATTTTGATGTAGTCCCATTTGTTCATTTTCTCTTTAGTTTCAACTGCCCTAGGAGCTGTATCAGTGAAGAAATTGCTTTGGCATATGTCTGAGATTTTGTTGCCTTTGGATTCTTCTAGAATTTTTATGGTTTCCTGTCGTACATTTAAGTCCTTTATCCATTTTGAGTTTATTTTTGTGTATGGTGTAAGTTGGTGGTCTAGTTTCATTTTCTTGCATATATCTGTCCAATTTTCCCAACACCATTTATTGAAGAGACTATCTTGGCTCCATTGTATGTTCTTGCCTCCTTTGTCAAATATTAATTGAGCATATTGGTTCGGGCTAATTTCTGGACTCTCTATTCTATTCCACTGATCTATATGTCTGTTCTTGTGCCAGTACCAGGCAGTTTTGAGAACAGTGGCTTTGTAATACAGCTTGATATCTGGCATTGAGATCCCACCTACTTTGTTCTTTCTCAGGATCGCTGCAGCTATTCGGGGTCTTTTTTTATTCCAGATGAATTTTTGGAGAGTTCGTTCTAGATCTTTGAAGTAGGCCATTGGTATTTTAATGGGAAGTGCGTTGAATTTATAGATTGCTTTGGGTAGTATGGACATTTTAATGATGTTGATTCTACCAATCCATGAACACGGTATGTTCTTCCATCTGTTTATGTCTTCCTCTATCTCTTTTTTCAACGTCCTGTAGTTTTCTGAGTAGAGGTCTTTTACCTCTTTAGTTAAGCTTATTCCTAGGTAGCTTAATTTTTTTGGTGCGATGGTAAATGGGATTGTTTTTATAATCTCTCTTTCTGAAAGTTCACTATTGGTGTATAGAAATGCCTCAGATTTCTTGGCATTAATTTTGTATCCTGCTACTTTGCCAAATTCATGTATTAAGTCTAGTAGTTTTTTGATGGAGTCTCTAGGGTTTTGTATGTATAATATCATGTCGTCTGCAAATAAGGACAGTTTTACTTCCTCTTTTCCAATTTGGATGCCTTTTATTTCTTCTTCTTGCCTAATTGCAATGGCTAATTCTTCCAGTACTATGTTGAACAGGAGTGGTGAGAGTGGGCATCCCTGTCTTGTTCCTGTTTTTAGGGGAAATGGTGTTAGTTTTTGTCCATTGAGTATGATGTTGGCTGTGGGTTTGTCATATATGGCTTTTATTATGTTGAGGTATGATCCTTCTATTCCCACCTTGCTGAGAGTTTTTATCAAAAATGGGTGTTGGATTTTGTCGAATGCTTTTTCTGCATCAATTGATATGACCATGTGGTTTTTTTCTTTCAATTTGTTTATGTGATGTATTACGTTTATTGATTTACGGATGTTGTACCATCCTTGCATTCCTGGGATAAATCCTACTTGGTCATGGTGTATGATCCTTCTGATGTACTGTTGGATCCGATTTGCTAAGATTTTGTTGAGTATTTTGGCATCTATGTTCATGAGGGATATTGGCCTGTAATTCTCTTTCATTGTGTTGTCTTTACCTGGTTTTGGTATTAGGGTGATGCTGGCTTCATAGAATGAGCTTGGAAGTGTTCCTTCCTCTTGAATTTTTTGTAGTAGTCTGAGGAGGGTAGGTTTTAGTTCTTCCTTGAATGTTTGGTAAAACTCCCCTGTGAAGCCGTCTGGTCCTGGGCTTTTGTTTGCTGGGAGCTTTTTGATGACTGCTTCAATTTCTTCCATAGTTATTGGCCTATTGAGATTTTTAGATTCTTCCTGATTGAGTTTTGGAATGTTGTATTTTTCTAGGAATTTGTCCATTTCCTCCAGGTTGTCTAGTTTGTTGGAGTAGGCAAGAGCCCATTGAGAGCTACACAGAATAGTAGCACTTTCTGTTTTCTGATAGAAGAAAAGGCACTTACTGGGAACTAGTTTTCAGTTCTAGATCCTGGTTTCCTGGGGCTTGACCTGTATTTAGCCTATTTATGTTTAGCTTTTTCCGTAATTCTATCAGAATAGATTTACTTAGTTTTGGGAGTTGTAATTAATGTAGGAAAATAGGCCTGAAATAAGATAAGATGCTGTTTGGGAGGAGCTTGTTGGTTTGAATGGTTTTAAACATCCAGTGTTCAAGTAGAGAATGATCATGAAAGTAATTTCAGGTGACTGGACTTGTCATTACCAGAAAGTTCTTTCTTGTTTCCAATGTAAAACCCTCTTAGCTATTTAAACTTATTTCCTCAAGCTTTGTTACCTTTACCATGGAGACGTAGGAAACTATTGTCGAGACTATTGCTTATATAAGGAGAGTTTAAAAGTGGAATATTTGAGAAGAGCTAACTACAGGAAAACCATTTTTTGGTAAGCACTTAATAGCTTCAACATCATGAATCTCAGCACATATGATTTTGCTAAAAGAAAAAACCACCTCTTTGTTAAAAAAACAATTTTTAGTTTTTAATCTCATAGAATTGCTTAAAATTGTGGCCCTTTCTTTCCCCCTCCCCTCACCATTCCTTTTTGATTAGTGCTGTCAGTGAATTTTTTAGTTAGAATTTTGGTGTATATTTTCCCTTTCTTATTCAGGATTTCTAGAAAATGAAGTAGAGCTATGGGAGGTGTCCATTTTGATAAAATTTTAACATGGATAGTAAACATAACTGGTTTTATATTTTAGGGGTTAACTTGTAGTTGTCTATAAAATCTAGTAGATTTTAAAGAAAGGAATCCAGAATTAAGTTGTAAGGGACCAGTCCCCATATCGCATATCTCAGGAAGCTAAGGAAGAGAGTTTAAAGCTCATGTTCAAGACACAGGAAATGGTTGAGACTAGAATACACTTTACTGTGTGTATATATCTTATATTTGTGAACTACATTTTATTGAATTTTAGTTTTTAGGGCAGTGCAATCCAACAAGCATTGGTCTCTGTTCTGTGCTGGACACTAGAGAGTCCTTAAAATTAAGATTATTCCTGCCCAGTTGGTGTAGCATAACTACAGAAAGTGTGGGTGACATGAAATGACAAGAAGTTTTAGTAATTCTGAAAAGATCATATTAGTTTCTTGTGGGAATCATACTCTCTCTTGCCTTTAATCCTTCCTATTATACTGCTCCTTCTCCCCACCCTCGTTTACCTAGCTTTCTCATCATAAAGGCGAGGATGTAGCTGATTTGTTCACTGCTATATCCCTATCACCTAAAATAGTGCATGGCACATAGTGGGGTCTCAGTATTGGGTAGGCAAAGAAGTAGGCAAAGAATGTTAGATGCCTACCAAAAATCTATGTTGCCATCCAATCCTGAACATTGTTGTTTTATATATTTTGTCCAGTTTATGGCAGGAAGGCTAAGTCTAATACCAGCTATTCTGGCATGGCTGAGGTCATAAGTCCAAGACAGCTTATTTTTTAATTGGTACAGTTGTTAATGAGAAATGGAGTTGGTCTATATGCTTGGATTAATCTTATTTTCTTTTGATTTTTTTGTTTTGTTATACTTCCTTTCAAGTAAAAAGAGGCTCTAATGAATAGTGTTGATGTGGGTGGGTGGCTAGATTATTAGAACTTTCAAATGCTTTGAAGAGAACTCCCACAAGTTATTTTACATTGAAAAGGTCTCCATAAAACTATTAGTTTAATTTCTTTTAAAAGAGCAAGACTGCTCTCTGAAAGTCTATAGCTGTAGGAAATTCAGCATACGTCAATCCTTTTTTAAAAACTCAGTTGGAAGAAAGTATATTACTATGGTTTTGCTTCTGTTTAGATGCCTAGGATATGTATAGATATGTAAATGCTGGCAAATGAAATTGGTCCAATCTCAAATTAAAAAAGCGTTTTTAAATACAACAAATTAGGATACATGGGGGCAAGTCTAAAAGTTTTTTTTAATGTTATGCACTTAGAATACTTGAATTTTGAATGTATAAAAAATGTTAAATCTAGCAGTTGACATCTTTGCAGGTGACTGTAAGTCATAGAGCTTAGAATTCTCTGAATACAGATTTATTTCAGATTGCTTAATGGCTGTCAGGCTAATATTGCAAATTGGAGAGGGCTAAATGTGTCTTTTTCTGCAAAAGCAGAGAGTCCTCTTAAAAGATGATTGCAGAAAAGGGCCTTGACAATAAATTAGCCCAACATCCTCTGTGGCAGCTTCTAAAATGGCTTCCAATGAGCCCGGTGTCCTGGTGTTCAGGCCTGTGTTAGTCTGCTAGGGCTGTCATAACAAAATAACTCTCAGATGGGTGACTTAAACACAGAAATGTATTTTCTCACAGTAGAAGAAAGGCCAGAGGAGAAGCCAAACCCATTGACACCTTGATCTTGGGACTACCAGTCTCCAAAACTGCTCTGATGTGAGGGGAACCGTATGTGGGAGGGCTGTAGTTTAGAGTCAGATAAGTTAGATGGAAGTAGACAATGGGGAGTCTAGAATGTCAGAAAAAGAGTTTGGATGTCCTCTGATAGGCAAGGGAGGGCTGTTATTTAGTTGAAAACTAAACTTGAAAGAAGAGCTACAAGTGCATTTTATTGGAACTAGAATTAAACTTTATTAAATGCTTTTTTCAACAAGTTTATGAGTAAAAATTCTGTAACAGTATATACTTACCGTCTTCAAGGAACTCCCTGCGATGTTACGTTAATATTGAATATCTTTAACAGGATCATTCTCCAAAATTTAATTTTTTTCTTTTACTATTTGGATCTTGTGAGTAATATATTGAAGGAAAGGCAGTAAAACACCTAAGAATATGCTATTTACATTTTTTCTGATATTAATGAATTGTTTAAATGCTGCATGGATCAAGAGTTTATTTAGAATTAGCAGAGTGAATAATGGAGGTATTATCATTTTCATTATCATCCTCATCCTCATTACTATTATTTGAAATAAAGTTTCTCCATTATCAAGTATCATCTTTCATTAGCATGTCTTAGGAGTACAAAATGCTAACCTAAATAATTTATTTCTCTGCATTATGTATTTTATTCCCAGTATCACAATAATCTATTGAAGGATAAGGGCTAACAGATGAATTGCAATTATGTTAATTAATATATCTTTTTGAAAGCCTTTCCAGCAATTCCTTTCTCTACATCACACTGCTATCCTAGGGCAGTAATCCATGTTCTACCTAACACCTTACCTGGGCTTCACAGCTCCTGCCAAGTCCTCTTCCCATTGAGGGACTTTCAACAAGGATGATAGGAACACTGGTGACCTTCCTGATTGGCTGCTCATATTCTAGTCTAGTACATGCTCTACTGAGGACATATCGCCTGCACGGGAAGGGAGCACACAGGACCAAGCAGCTCTGTGTTCAATTCTAATACCATCTGGTGAGCTGCTTCTCATCTAGGCTACTGTTTCCTTGATGGCTTCTTGTGTAGTAAAGTGTTAATTCATCAGGTCTGGGTTGTCCAAATTGCATACATTGCAAAGGTCGGGATTGGTTCTTGACCATTCCTGAGAGATAACCTCTAAGCCCTTGGGATAAGAGTGTACTATTTGTGTACCTGGGGTCTTGGGACTTGCCAGATAGTTTATACCAACAATTTGATTTATGGTGAGCATCTGTTTATGTTCCCCTGGAACCTGGGGCCACGCTGTATCAGCTTGGCCTCTGGTGGAGACTGGAGACTGAGTAGCTAAGGTCAGTCATGTGGGGGCTCCTAGTAGGCAGCACTTCACCTGTGTCACATACCATTTCTGAGAGAATTAAGCACAGTTTGTGACCGCTGGGAGAGGACAGCTGGGAGCTTGTACCTGGTTTCTCTTGGACTCTGCCCTGCGAGCCTTTTTCCCTTTCTCATTTTAACCTGTACACTTAAACAGTAATATGTAGTAAACCCTAACCACAAGTATAATAGCTTTTCTGAGTGCTGTAAGTCCCTCTAGTGCAGTGGTTCTCAACCTTCCTAATGCCACGACCCTTTAATACAGTTCCTCATGTTGTGGTGACCCCCAACCATAAAATTATTTTCGTTGCTACTTCATAACTGTAATTTTGCTACTGTTATGAATCGTAATGTAAATATCTGATATGCAGGATGTATTTTCATTGTTACAAATTGAACATAATTAAAGCATAGTGATTAAACAGAAAAACGATATGTAATTATATATGGGTTTTCTGATGGTCTTAGGCGACCCCTGTGAAAGGGTCATTCGACCCATAGGTTGAGAACCGCTGCTCTAGTGAGTCACGGAACATGATGATGGTCTTGGGGACCCCCAAACACTTTCCTATCACATGGTTTTCAACAATTTTAGTATTTCTCGCCACTCTTCTTGCTTGCATGGATTCTGAGGAGAAGTTTGATGCCATTTTTTTCTCTATAGGCAGGAGTTCTTCTGGCTTTTAAAAAAGATATTCTCTGTCACTGATTTTCTGCAGTTTTTTTGTTATCTGGACTTTGGTGTCTGTCATTAATTTTGAATATCTGAGTTATTATTCAAATATTTCCCTTCCTCCATATTGGTTAGGCGCTGGTGAAACCTGTGTGTTAGGCTCAGGCAAAATAGTTTCCCTTGAGGGCAGGCTTTTGTTAAGGAGAACCAGAATGCTCTGTGTATATTCAAAAATGATTACATTTCCTCTCCTTTTGCTAGAATTAACTGGGGAATTAACATACATAGCTTCTTATGTTGTCTTCTTAAAGCAATATGAATTCTGAGTGGATTCTTCTAGTTTTCCACAATGGAAAAATATTTGTTACAATGGTAAGCAAAATAAAACAATATATATATATATAAACATGCTGTAGATATATATCTTACATATATATGATATATATATTAAATATCTTAACATGCTTTTTAAAAAAGCACAGAAAAAAAGACTAGAAGGCATTATACCCAAATATTAATGATGAATGTACGTGGTATATTGGATGATACATTATTTCTTCCTCCGTATTTTCTACCTTGAGCACATATGACTTTAAAGAAAAACTTGCTGTTGTTATAAGTTGACCATTCCATATTGTGTTTCTCTTTGTTTTTAAAATTTAGTCAATGGGTGAATGATATTGGATGAAGTGAGAAGGTTTGATTTGCATTGGTTGTTTTCCAGTCCACCTGGAAAAAACAGCAAGGTAAACTCCTCATTGCGTAGGATGATTGTGGAGAGCTGTGGGCAGATATGCTACTGCTCTCAGGTCAGCCTGATAATAATGTAATTTGTAACTTAATTGACATTATTGAACTTTTAGTTAAAAGCAGATATCAAAGTATATGTTGACTCACTGTATATTGCTGAGATGTATTTCTGAAACTCACCTACTCAGATGCCAAGTAATTCTACCACACTCCCTACTTATGCCCTGTTAATTTTAGAAGTCTGTTACTTCTAGAAGCACTTTATAACTTCATTTGCTGCTTTTGTCTTTCTGTAAGTTGCTCAAGAACAGGACTAATTTGAGCACGTGACATCTTTCTGGTATTTTTTCTTTGATATATGTAAAACTGAGTGATAATATGTGACTCTCTTTTTCAACACTATGATTGCAGTGTCTTCCATTTATGTTTGTCCCTTTCTTTTACTCCTTTCTTTTCCTGCCCTTGCTGCCATTCCAGCCTACCTCTCTCCTCGGCAGTCATGACCTTCCCTGTACTTACCCCTTTCTTTCCATCTCATGCCTTCACATTGTCTTCAGTAAACTTCCTCAGACATGCTATTCACAAACCTCAGATGGCTCATTGTTGCCTGGCTATAAAGTTCAATCTGACAGAGCACCATAATGTCCCAGCCTGTCTTTCTAACCCTGTTGCCCACTGTGGCACCTCACCTCCTGCTGCAGCCAAACTGGGAGCACTTAGTGTCTCCAGACCCTCCATTCCTCTGTGTCTTTACTCTCACTCTTAACTGAATCCGGGAGGCCCTCTCCTCATGTTTGCTGCCCCAAATCTTGTCTCTAGAACCTGGTCCAGTGTGAACACACTCATGAAGCCATTCTTGTCCTACCCTCCATCTTAGACAAAAACCAATTTTTCTTTCCTCCACAATCCCATTGTTCTTTTTCTGTAAAATTAAGTCTCTGCTTTAAAGCATAGTTATTCTCATGCAGGCTTATTTTACCCACCAATTTATACAATTCTGCAATGATCAAAACTAGTGTCACCATATTTCTTCAAAGTGGTAGGCAGGCGTTGTCACTTATGAGTGAATTAGCATAGCACCTCGTGGTTTACAAGGTGTTTTGACACACATCTGTCTCTCCTTTGGCCCAGCTAACTTTCACAGGTAGGTTGAGCAGGTATTGTCATTATTTCATAGATGAAGTCACTGGGGTGCCAAGGGAGAAACAAAGAAAATTGGATGCCTGCTTTAGTCCAGGCACTGTTGTGAGTATTAGATCATGTAATCTGCACAGCAACAGTATGGGGTGGGTATTATCATCTGCATGTTATAGATGAGGAAACTGAAGCCCAGAGAAGCTGAGAATAACTTTCCTAGTATCAACTGGAAAGTAACAGAATGGAGACTCAGATGCCCATTTTCTGACAAGTGGTTCATGCCATTTTCCACTGAGGGGTGTCCCTTTCTCTAATGAGTGAAATGTGTGATTAACAAGTGTGGCTTCTCTTTAATGTTCAGCTTACACATTTTGAGCCATAAATAGGTGTCAGATCAGCCTGGGGCTGTGGACTTTTGAAAGAGTTGCACCAGGACATCGGTGTCCAGCAGGGGGTGTGGGAGAGCAGCATCTGCCTAGTAAAAAGGGTCTCAGCTAAAGACGACAAAATCAACAAAAGGCAGACAGCCTACTGAATTGGAGAAAAGATTCCCCAGTGATACATCTGATAAGGGGTTAATATTCAAAATATATAGGGAACTCAGACAACTTAATACACACAAGAAAATCCGATTACAAAATGGGCTGAGGACCTGAATAGACTTTTCTCCAAAGAGAACATGGAGATGGCCAATAGACATTTGAAAAGATGGACAACATCACTAATCATCAGATAAATTAAAATATAATGAGATATCACCTCACACCTTTCAAAATGGCTATCATCAATAAATTAACAACCAATAAGTGTTAGCGAGAACTTGGAGAAAAGGGAACCCTATGCACTGCTGGTGGGAATGCAGATTGGTGCAGCCACTGTGGAAAGCAGTATGGAGGTTCCTGAAAAAATTAAAAATAGAACTACCATATAATTCAGCAATTCCACTTCTGGATATTTATCTGAAGAAACCCAAATCACTAATTTGAAAAGATATATGCATCCCTATGTTCATTGCAGCGTTATTTACAGTAGCCAAGATATGGAAGCAATCTAAATATCTATCGATAGATAAATGGATAAAGAAGATGTGGCACATGTATGCAATGGAATATTAATTCCTCAGCCATAAAACAAAGAATGAAATCTTGCCATTTGTGACAACATGGATGGATCTAGAGGGCATTACACTAAGTGAAACAGAGAAAGACAAATACCATATTATTTAACTTATATGTGGTATCTAAAAAACAGAACAGGAAGAAACTCAAAGATACAGAGAACAAATTGATAGTTGCCAGAGGGGAGAAGGGTTGGGGTGATGGGTAAAAAAGGTGGCAGTTATAAAAATTGTCACAGAAATATAAAGTACAACATAGGGAATCTCTCTATATAAAAGCCTAAGTGACTGGTTGCTATGACACGCACTGACCACCAGGGGACAGATGCTCAACACACAGGATCGGGCTCTCTCCTGTCTGGATCGGGCCTGCGGGGATTGGGCCGAAACTGGCTACCGGACCCCACCAGTGCATGAATCCGTGCATTGAGCCTCTAGCATAGTTAATAATATTGTAATAGCTATGCATGGTGTCAGATGTGTACTAGACTTATTGGGGTGATCATAGGTTAGATAAATGTCTATTATGCTGTACATTGAAACTAATAAAACATTGTATGTCAACTGTAATTGAAAAATAAAAAACCAAAAAAACCAAAAAGATCACAGTGTTTTCTTTGCTGTCTTAGTATTTTACTTGGCTTCTAGCCAGTAATTCAAGATTAGTGCTTTACTTTTATTTTTATTTTCCTTTTGGTAAGAAAATTGCCTCTGCCACTATTGTAGGCCTGTCTCAGGAAGGGCAGGAATTGTTGTCATAGAGAAACACTGTCTTTGGATCCCATTATGCTTCATAGGGCAGATAGAAGCCCTGGGAGAAGTCATATGGGTTAAGAATCCCATCTGACAAAACATGGTAGGATAAGGGTATATGTTCTCTTAAGTCCTTTCTGGAACAGGGCAAGTTAATAAATAAATAAATAAAATTAGGTGACAATTAAATTAGTCCTTATATGGCATGTTATATGTGGGAAGACTGGGTCCCAGTAGGTAGAGTGTAGAAAGCAGATGGTGATGGGCCAGAGGAGCTGTACTGAAAGGTCAGGAGGACCGGCTGAGGAAGCCATGAGGGTCTGAAGAGGAACAATGGGCTGAATGCCTTGAGACTGCATAACTTGGGAGCTGGTAGATCAGATTTGGCCCACAGAGGTTGGAACCGAAATGGTAGAGATGCAGTTGTGGTTGAAAGCTAAGACTAGCTGGGTAAGAATGGAAAGCTCACAACTGTGGCTGGATTTGGCTGTGAAGTAGGAAGTGAGAAGTCTGGAGAGATGAACTAGGGCTTGATCTTAAACTTTTCAGGGTAGGGATGGGTAATATTTATGAGATATATATAGGTAATATTACAGGATATTTATGGAATGGCCAGTGCCTGGATGGAGGGAGCAGACATATACATAACAGTCATATGCATTATCTCACAGAGGAGGTATTTTGGGATAAGGAGCCATGCTTTATACCCTCTCAGCTGAGCAGTGTTAAATATTCTGATTACTCAGAAGACTGTCATGAAACAAGTCTGTCCAAGACACCTGGTGGCCACCTTGAATTGTCTCACAGAAAGATCTTTCTTTTTATTTCCCAGACTCTGGCACAAATGCATTCTTCTTTTGACTTGTGGCAGACTGAGGAGGAATGATAAAGTTTCTGTTTCTTCTATTCTTGATTGGGATTCAGGCATAGATTCAAGCTTCTCTGATACCTAGGAAATGATTTCGGTTATTTAGTGAAAATGAAGCAACTATTTCAACATATGAGTTCACAAGATTTCGGGGGCATAGTGCCAACAATTTGTGTCCAAAGAGCTGGTGAAATCATTAAGCATTTTTGCTTACTGATGTTAAATAAGGGAACTCACATAAACCAAGACATCACAGTTGGCTTATCAAAATCATAGTTTTAAAAATTAAAATTATTGAAAAAAATATTAAAGCAAAACTGAAGAAATATGTCTAAATATTTATGATTCATGGCATATTCTTTAAAAAAATATATCTTTATTGATTTCAGAGAGGAGGGGAGAGCGAGAGCGAGATAGAAACATCAATCAGGAGAGAGAATCATTGATTGGCTGCCTTCTGCACACCCCCTACTTGGGATCAAGCCTGCAACGTGGGCATGTGCCCTTGACAGGAATTGAAACTGGGACCCTTCAGTCCGCAAGCCGACACTCTATCCACTGAGCCAAACCGGCTAGGGCCATGGTGTATTTTTAAAACTAACATTTTTCTAATTTTAAAAGTGATAGATGCTCATTAAAGAAAAAATTGGAAAACATGAAAATGCAAAAGAACAAAGAAAATATCACTTGTAATCTTCTACTTAGAGATAATCACTTAATATTTTATTTTACTATTGTTTTTGTTTTATCTTAAGAACCTTTTGCTCCACACAGAATCTTTTTAATTTTTTAAAATATATTTATTGATTTCAGAGAGGAAGGAAGGGAGAGAGAGAGAGAGAGAGAGAGAGAGAGAGAGAGAACGATAGAAACATCAATAATGAGAGAGAATCATTGATCGTCTGCCTCCTGCATGCCCCTTCTGGGGATCAAGCCTGCAACCTGGGCATGTGCCCTTGACCAGAATTGAACCTGGGACCCTTCAGTCTGCAGGCCCATGCTCTATCCACTGAACCAAACTGGCTAGGGCCACACAGAATCTTTAAAGTAGACAATTATACAAAGCTTATCTATTGTTCGTATGACATTTAAATAAGTTAACACAAAGCAGAAAATGTGGTGTTAGTTTTCTTCTTCCTCATCCTCCTTGGTTACTGGGGTACCAGCTTTTTCAGTTTGAACTCTCCCTTGGTTGCCTCTTTAGTCCAGTTCCCCTCAGCAGAATGTTTCTCTTCCAAAGGATTGCCTACGAACCCCAGGTCTTCTAGGCATGGAAGTTCTGCCAGCTTGACAGATCCAGCTGTCTCTCACCAGGTGATTAGACATGTAAAGAATTTTCAATTTCTTCATTACACAGCTCCCATTCAACTTCTCAATAAAATTATAGGAGAGCCACAGTTCTTCTAATGTGTCCCCTACTGCTTCCTGTCCCCTGGCAGGAAAGCTGAAGGCTGTGGGGGAGTTTTTGTCATTAAGAAAGCCAAGTAGAACATTCTTTTCTGCTCTTCAAACTGATCCGAACTGAGCAATTTAGACCCAGCAATTTTCATCCAATATTTTTCTCCAATAGATTATTTTTTTTGTTCTGAACTAATTTTTTTATATGTAAATATCACTTAAGTTTAGGAGTTTAGGTGGCTCCGTTGCTTTATTCGCTATATGTTTCTACAAATAACACAATGTGGTGTTAGCACTTGACCATCACTTACGGTTATAAAACCAAACAAACGAAACAGGTACTAACTCTTCTAATTTTTTTGGAATCACTCCCATTGTCATCATTTGATTAACTACCATTCTCCATTCAGAAAAAGTATGTCTTTTTCCCCAAAAAATATCCATTGAAGCTTATTTAGCCATCAGATTTTTAAAAGGGTTGACTGGCATTTAAATTAATTATAAAATAAGATATTAACAATGCTTATATTTTTCAGGTTTTTATATACTTTGGTGTTTCATTTGACAAACTAACCTAAAAAGAAATTGTCCTACTGCTCCTAACCAGTATGTAGCTTATGCCACTTGCTCCTCATCTCATGAGTTCACTAACACTGACCTTGCTCAGAGGAGTCACTGATCACACACTTGGATGATGCAGCAATGATCAAATTTCTGTTTCCAAACGTTTACTCAGTTAACTTTGGTATTTATCATGTTGCAGACCTATAATAAAGGGTTCATGGGTCAGCAGGAGTTCACTTTGAGTAGCACTGATCTGATGGAAACTATAGATACACAGAACACTGCAGGCGTGTAATAGCTCTCACTTGAGTACTGCATTACAGCCTACAGAGCACTGTCACATGCACTAACGCTTAGCGTAACTCAAAAAGGGTAATCTTACTCTCATTCTGCCATCAAATATCCCACAGCTAGGAAGTGACAGTAGGGAATTAAAATCCCCAGTCCAAAGTGCTCTCTCACCTACAATTCCCAAATACCTATAAAAAACCAAAGTGCATAGTTATATGTAGTTATTTCTTGCAGTGATTTGCTGTGACAACTCAGTTATGGATGAAATAGTTTCTTTTGATGACTCATTTTCTAGATAGATTTGCGTGTGTTTTATTTGTGATCCTATAAAATGTTCTAGAGTCAATTTTGTTCTCTAAATTTATTGTTATCTTAAGATATAATTAGGAAAGTAAATTAACTGTCACTTTTATAAAATGTCACTTTATAAAAAAATGAAATCTTTTCCAGTCTTTCTCAAGGTACCTGAAATTAAATGTATTCTGCCCCCATCATTTGCATGAATGAAAAATGGAAAATTAAAAACAGGTCTCTTAGAATGACTATCCTTCCAGTAGCTTGTAGATTAACCTTTTCATTGCTATTTTTTGACCACTTCTTATAAAAGAGGTTGAAAACTAAAATGCCCACAGGGCCAACTAGGTAATGTAAGGAGGGTAGTAGGTGGGGTGGGACAATGGTGAATTGCCCAAGGCATTGTGGTCAAATAGGGCAGCTGCTGGCTCTTATCTTCAGCTCCTTGTGACCATGCATGACATGAGCACAGGGCCATTATATCTCCTGATATTTCAGAAAAGTTGGAGATCTAGATTTTTATTAGATTTTTTTTGTTATTTTTAAAAGTTGGCAGCAAATTAAAATATTTTGAAATACTGGGCAGCCTAATGAAACCTAGCTGCAGTTGGACTCAGTGGCCAGCTAATCATTTACTGCTGACTTGTGTAGAGATAAGTGGTTCTTACCTGAAAGTTCTCAGCTACTTGGGGTCATTAGGAAGAAAGTGATGTCATAGGTTTTAGAAAGCTTTTCTAAGAGGTGAAATAAAGTTTTCTGCTCAACTCTAACTTTGCCAGAAAATTTAGTTAACAAAGCACCCCCATTCTGATCACTCTGGTGCTTGTAGTGTGTATTCTATTGAAATTTTTAAATTGTAAAATACACATAACATAAAACTTACCATTTTAACCATTTTTTAATGTATAGTTCAGTGGCATGAACAATAGTCAAAATGTGCAGCCTTCCATTCTCTAGAACTTTTTCATTATTTCCAATGGAAACTCTGTGCCCATTTAACTGTCTTTTGTGTCTGGCTTATTTTAGCATGTATTCAAGGTTCATCTATGTTGTAACATGTATTAGAATATAATTCCTTTTCAAGGCTGAATAATACACACACACACACACACACACACACACACACACACACGAGGCCCAGTGTATGAAACTTGTGCACTCCGGGGGGATCAGTTCTTCAGCCCGGCCTGCGCCCTCTCACAGTCCGGGAGCCCTTGGGGGATGTCTGACTGACGGCTTAGGCAGTTGGACATCCTTAGTGCTGTTGCCACCGCCGCTGTGCTCGCCAGCCATGAGCCCAGCTTCTGGCTGAGTGGTGCACCCCCTGTGGGAGCACACTGACCACCAGGGGGCAGCTCCTGCATTGAGTGTCTGCCCCCTGGTGGTCAGTGTGCATCATAGCAATCGGTCGTTCCACTGTTGGGCCAAACCCGGCTCTCCGACATTATCTGAGGGGTCCAGTATTGTGAGAGGGCGCAGGCCAGGCCGAGGGACCCTACCAGTGCATGATCAGAGCCAGGGAGGGATGCAGGAGGTTGGCCAGCTGTGGAGGGACCGTGGGAGGGCTCCAGGGCGTGTCCGGCCCATCTTGCTCAGTCCCAATTGGCCGGACTCCAGCAGCAAGCTAACCTGCCGGTTGGAGCGTCTGCCCCGTGGTGGTCAGTGCACGTCATAGCGACTGGTCAACTGGTCAATTGTCTGCTCTCTGGTGGTCAGTGCACATCATAGCGAGCTGTTGAGCGCCCTTAGCATATCATTAGCATATTATGCTTTGATTGGTTGAACAGATGACCAGACACTTAGTGTATTAGGCTTTTATTATATAAGATACACACACACACACACACACACTGTATTTTATCTGTTCATCTGTTGATGGATACTTGGGTTGTTTTTACCCTGTGGCTATTGTGAATAATGCTGTGATGAACATGGGTGTACAAACACCTGTTTGAGTTCTTCCAATTCTTTTGAGTATGTACGTAGGAGCAGAATTGTTTGATCACGGTTTTTCACAGTGGCTACACCAATTTACATTTCCACCAGGAATACACAAGGGTTTCAATTTTTCCACATCCTCACCAACACTTTCTATTTTGTGTTTCTTGATAACAGCCATCTAAATGAATGTGAAATGGCATCTCATTGTGGTTTTGATTTGTATTTTCCTAATGGCTAGTGATGTTGAGCATATTTTCATATGCTTATCAGTTATTTGTGTATCTTCTTTGGAGTAATGCCTATTCTATATTCCTCTGCCCATTTTTGAATTGGGTTATTTGTTATTTTGTTGAGTTTGTAGGAGTTATATATATTCTATTTTACTGATAAGATCCTAGTGAACATAGATGGTAACTGGCAGCAACACGATGCCTCTGGGTCTTGGAGTGAGTGGGGAGGAATGGATGAGAGCTGTTTGAAAAGCTGGATCCCCTCCCATTCCTTGACCTGCCCCAGTAGGAGTTCAGGGGTTAAAGGGTGGGTTAGCACAAGGATCATTTTATTGATGAGTTCACATGAAAAGGTGTAGGATGGATCTGTGATATGAAAGCTGTGTCTTTATAACATCCTGAAATAAACAGTATATTAGGTCTTCACACCTCTTCACTTGACCTCCAGGTATTCTGGGTGACAGATCCATGAGCCAGCTCCCAGAGGGTAGTTCTGAACATGTTGGTCCTGCTCAACTGGCCAAACAGGACAGGGGGAGTTAGAAAAACTGGCCATAGCCTTTATATGTGTAAATGTTTGTATTTTTACAAGAGAATGTAGGCCTTGCTAACTTTTTTTCTGAACAATAACATTATTATCCTTTTCTAACAACAGGAATGAAGATTTTTTTTTTACTTAAAGGACAAGAAAGGGATTTGGATGTTTTTTTTTAAGTGATAGGAGGCATTTTCTTGGAAGGTAATTGTGATTTTTAGTCATTTTGGGAGTGGTTAATCCTATGGCAGAAAAAGAAGTGACCTTAAAACTAGGACAAAGTCAGAATTCTAGCTCTGAGACTTACTAGCTATCAGGCCTGGGTTTGAGGTCCAGCATCACCACTGACAAGCTGTGTGACCTTTAAATTTCAATTTTTCTCACCCATGAAATGGTAATACCTAATATTTACCTCATAGAGTGCTGGAAGGATTAAGTAAAGTAAGAGATGAGAAATGCTTAGCATGTGCTGGACTTGTGAATGAACACTCAGGAAACATCATCTGTTATCATTATTGGAGCCTACATTGCCTTTAACTTTCTTTTTTCTTCTTTTTTAAAAAGTTTATCTTTATTGTTGAAAGTATTACAGATATCCTCCTTTCTCCCCCATTGACTTCCTCCATCCCACTTCCCTTCCCTCCCCAGGCCTTCCCTGAACTATTTACCTGTCCTGTTAATATGCATATAAGTTCATTGGTTAACTTTAATGGGCTCCCATTTTGAGAGGTGTAACACTTAGAAGAGTAAATTGCTAAAGTGGTGTGTGTATATGAGAGAGGGGGGAGAGAGAGAGAGAGAGAGAGAGAGAGAGAGAGAGAGAGAGTTAATATACACTAATCTCTTAATCCCTGGTCAATGTAGACTGGGGACTTAAAGGTTTGGAAAGAACGTTTTTCAGAACAGAAGATCTAAGTTTCTAAACTACTCAAATGCTGAATTACTGCAGGCTACTCTATCAACTATTGAATTGTTAATTCTTATTTAGATATGGCTAATTTGTGAGTTATGTGACTATATCAATACAGTTTATATCTGAAAACTGAGTATTCAACTAGCTAATTATGAACACCCCTATATATGGTGTCCCTCCAAAATGTATATACACACTTCGAATAATTATAAAGGCAGAGTTTATGAAAATACATTTTCATTTAACAGCTACCAGGTGTTAAAGAGTGTATACATTTTTTTGGGGACACCCTGTATTATTTTATCCATTCTGTTCCTGTAATGAAAATATTAATAGTAAAGATAAAATTGATGATAACAAGAAAACTGGATTGAGTGATTCACCAAGTTTCAGGGAATATTTCCCCTGTGTAAATAAGTGTACTTGTCATGATGCCAGTCTGAGATGCCTCTCGGTGATTCAGGTGATCAGACTCAAGTGAGGTTATTCAAGCTGGTTTATCAGACATTACCCCTGAGGCCTGCTGTGCAGCTGATTTGCTTTCTCCTTAGGGGAAAATGAGTTCATTATAAAGAGAACAGTATGTGTCATACTGATTCCAGGAATCTTGTGTTTGACAGAATATTTTTGAAAAAAATAAATTAACTCAAATATTCGGAAGTCAGGCTTTGGGAGGCTTCTCCTGAAAATAGTTACAAGGCTGCTGGAATTAAGACTCTTGATTGCAAGTAACAGACGTAGACTCTGGCTAGCTTAAGCAAAAAGGAAATGTATCGGACAGATACAGGATTATTTTATTCATCTAAGAAATTGATGACCAGCCAAATTTTGAGAAGGACAGAAAGTAGCAGAAGTTTGTAGAATTTTGCTATCAATGTCTCTGCTCCAGGAAACCCTCATCTCAGTGTCATTACTGGAGAATTGAATAGGGCTGGTTTGAGCCATTGTTTGAGATTCTCCTTGGACTTCAGCCATCTTCTAGTCCAGACAATGCAGCTGAGCACCCAACAGCCCTGGAGAATGAGGTAAGAAGCCCATAAGGGGCGTCTACCACACGGTATTTACCTTTGAGCTGCTTTGTTTTTCTTCCCACCCTTAAAGACCTTGGTAAATTTTTGTTCCACTTTTTGTTCACTATTTCATCAGGGAAGTTAAATGAGTGCTTGCCCCTGTCTCTGGACACTTACTTGATCAATGATTTTTAAGAAGTTTTGTCAATATCAGCAATTCTACTTAGTCAATCCATTAACAGCAGTCTTTGGATAAGTTCCTCTTGTGATGTCTGTTCTTGATCAATTCTCTGCTTGGCCCCCCCCCCTTGCTGTTTTGCAATTTTTATGTATAGGTTGTACATTGATTGGCTTGTGATTATTACACATCTTTGAATGAATAGGCTGACCACCAGATGAAAGGAGTGGATGAGGTCATGAACTGGGACAGTCTGAACCCCGATTTGGGTTTATTGTCTCAAGCATCCTCTCATCAAATCTGTTATTGCCTTTGTCCTGGAGGAACATTTTCCCTCAGTTGTCTTCTCTCCCTCCCGACCTTTTTTTGAGAGAGACCTTTCATTAGGAAGGTATTATTTCTTCATTTTGAAAAATTATGAGCTGTATAATTCATACACAGAAATAAGTAAGATCACACTATTTTTCCTCTGGTGGTAACCATTTGGTGACTTTTGTGTTCATAATTTTCTTACTTGAAAACAATTTTAAAAACTACCTATGTATGTATGCACGCACAAGCATAAATAGAAACATGAGTGATCAGTACACACCTAGCTGAATAGGGAAAGAGCTCCATTGTCATTGTTAGAAGAAGGCTTCTGGGATATAATAAGCTAAATAGAGTCTCATGAGCATGGTTTACAAGATATCTTTCTGGAGAAGTCAGTGGGCAAAGGCTTGACGAAGTCCTGGGAAAGTCAAAACCTCCTGCAGGCCAGGAACATGGGCCACAGATGTCCAGAGGAAAAGTAGGTGGAAGGAGTGCAATTCTGTGTTTTCTATCCCCAGCTCACCATGGCCAATCCCATCATACAAGGGTAGGTGAAAACCAGTGTTCTCAAAGTATGGTTCCTTGGCCTGCAGCATCAGTATCATCTGGGAACTTGTAAGAAATTTCTAGGTCTCAGATCTGGAGTTGAGCTCATCAGTTTGTGTTTTAACAAGCCCTGCAGTGATTTTGGTCATGCTAAAGACTGAGATACATTGGATAGAAGCACACACGCCACATATCTTCAACTGATCTAGGTTATAGGGCATACAGAAGAAAGCAGGAGCTCAATTAATTAGCATATGATCAAAATAGGCTAAGGATAGATAACACTATATATATAGGTAATAGCCAGGATCACTAGGCATTCATTCCTCCATTTAAAAGGCAGTGCAAGACAGGCATTTGAAGGATGGCATCCCTCATCATGGCTGTCTTGGTGACACTGCTTTAGTCTGGACTATTGTCCTCTAAACCTGGTGCACAGTTATTAACTCGGGATCTCCCTTCACCATTCCACCTTGAGTTTACCTTCAGTTCTCTGCTTTTTCTTTTCCTCCATATTTTCCCTTTTCTTGGTTTACCCTCTTGTTTTGGTGACGCTCAACATTTATTAGTTTCTTCCAAAAGACTGTGTGGGATGTAAATTTTTGGAGTCCTGGAGTGTCTAAAAATGTCTTCATTCTTTCTTCATACTTGATTAATTGTTAGCTAAATTTAGAGAAATGTTGAAGACATTGCTCCATTGCTTCTTGTTCTTGTCTTCTTGTTTCTAGTGTTACTGTTGAGAAATCCAAAGCATCTGATTCCTGTTTTATTGTAAGTGACCTGTTTTTTCCTCTCTGAAGCATGCAGAATCTTCTGTTTGTCCCTAGAGTTTTGAAATTTCACAAGAATATGGCTTGGTATATGGGCCTTTTTTTTTTATATGGGATTAAAATATTAATTGTGCATTCAGAGATCCTTCCAATTTGGAAACTTGTATCTTTTCATCCTGGGAATTCTTCAGTTCTTTTGTTGACTTTGAATCCATCAATTTTTTTTCTCTGTAGTTTCTGTTTGTTTTGGATGTTGTATCTCCTAGGTTGGTTGCCTTTTAAAATTTTTTATGTTTTATCTCCTTTTTTTTTCTCTCTCTCTTTCTCTTTTTAAAATAGCCTCCCGTTCTTGCTTCATGAATGCTACATTCTCTTTTATCTCTCTGAGGATATTAGTATTTATGGAGTTTTTTTCACTGTTTCCTCCAAATTGCTTTTTTATTTTTGGTTTCCTTAGATGTCTGACTTGGTTGTTTGCTCATGTTAAAGAGTTAAGAACTAAAAAGCTGATTGGAAGCTTGTGCATCTGTGTGCAGGACTTGTCATTCTTGAACTTCACAAAGTAATGGGTAAATCATTTGTTGGAGAGATCCTGATATTAATATTTTTACATCTTTGCTCTTTTAGCAAGTTCTCCAGAGAAGATTCTTTCATTATCCTGCCTGGCTCCCAGAAATCTGGACCTGAGTGGGCGATGGGACTCAGGACTTAGCATTCAGCTTCTCAGACCTCATCCATTCACTCTTCCTTATTTGCAAACCCCTTGACCCCCAGTTTCCTTGGCTGGGATACTGAGGGTTGACAGTGTGCATGGTTCTCCTTCATACCTTTCTTCTCTGACATTCAAAGGAGTTGATCTGGGCCCCTTGTAGGCCTACAGACATTTCTGCTATAATACCCTTTATACATTACTGAAAAAACCATATTTTGCAAAATCATGCTTCTGAGGAAAATAGGGCTAGGAGAACACTACTTAAATTTTTGTAATTTTATAATCAGTGCAACACAAAATCAATAACAATTCTAATAAACAGTAGCACAGTTAAATCTCGTGCATTTGCTTCCAGCATCATATAGTAGATTCTTTGCAGCTTAAACTGAGGTGTGTTCTTAAGAGTATTTCCTTCTAACAGAGATTGATATCAAAATAAAACTCTGATCTGACACAGGTCTAAGTATCCTTTCATTGATGTTTTTAAACACAGGGGAAATGCCTTTGCAGTTCCCACATCTGCACTCTCAGTTCCCTCAGATGGTCCCCGTAGTAGAAAATGTTGAGGTTCTTGAAGTTACTAAACCAGCCAATATTTAAAGTAAAGGATTCTTTAAAAGGATTTTTATATACTGTTAAGGCTTTCTCTTTAATTGAGAAATCTTGCCCTTGATAGTTTCAAAATGCCTGGGAGAGCCCAGCTTGTGGGCTTAGTGGTTAAGTGTTAACCTATTAACCAGGAGGTCATGGATTGATTCCTGGTCAGGGCACATGGCCGTGTTGCTGCTCCATCCCCAGTGGGGGCAGTGCAGGAAGCAGCTGATCAATGATTCTCTCTCATCAGTGATGTTTCTAGCTCTCTCTGAAATCAATACAAATATATTTTTAAAAAAGAATTCCTTTTAAAAAAAATGCACAGGAGAGGTCATATATGAATCTATATAATTATACTGTATTATTATATTGCATCATACCCCTATTTACCAGTTGTGTTAGAATTAGTTCTCATTAAAGAAACATGATATATCTGAGCCGACTATACATCTCAGTTCTGTGGGCCATTTCCACCCCAGGACATAATGCTCTAATCTGAAGATCCTGGGTAGGCCCTGCAGAATGCTGACAATTCCTTCAGCTGAAGTAAGTACTGTGCCAGAGCTCTACCCCTCCATCTCTGCCCAGACTCCCTAAATTTTGGGTGTTGTGCTTGTGTACTGCAGCTATGTTCATTTCCTTGTTTCACCAATGATGTCCCCCCCGCCCCCCTCATATTTTTATTCTTGCTGTTTTCAGGAAAATTTTAGAGAGGGCAGTGTAGTATAACATGTCATTCCACTGTCTTTATCCAAAGTCCTCCAGGAACAGTAGTCTCTGAGGAAGGTGAATCAGTTATCTGGAATTTTATAGGTTGAGAGGTTTGCTTCAGCCCCAGGGACTTCTGAGGAAAGAGGCTGTAAGGTTGGGTGAGCTAGAGGGAGGGAGAGGTAAAGGAAGCATTTTTGCAGGCAGCATAGACATGAATTGTGTTTTGGCTTCTTGACAGTGATTATTGCTTTTCTCTAAACAAAATATTTGACTTACATGAAACTCAATTTTTATTTTCTTTTGTGGCTCTTTTTCAAAGGGTGGAGATTTCTAAAACCTGAATTGTCTGCCACGTACAGAACTACATGTATCTCTTAGTTTTTATGGCATTTTGTAGTTAATTATTATACTCTAATAGAACTTCATTAATAATTTAAAAGTTTGTGGATATGCAAAAAAAAGTTTAATAAATTTATTTGTCAAAATGTGTTTAGTTTACCAACTCTATTGAGTATGGACCCAGTAGGGCATGAGCAAACCAGGCCAGCTCTCTTATTTGAATATTTCTGGTTATTTGCCAACTTTTTTGTATTATTTCATTACTCTGTAGTGGGCATGAAACTTAGGTTCTCAGCACAGGTATTAAGCTATGCCTATTTTTTTTTTTTAATTGAACATAAGTTCTATGTCAAGCCCTCATTTTTTAGAAGTTTAACCTCAGCTAAATCAGGATTTCTTCAATCACTTTAGGCTCTTGCTTCCCCTACTGCCTGCCCATACACCTTCAGGATTGAGAATCAGTCCCAGGCATGCCAAGACTTCCTAGGAGGTGGAGTTGGGGGTGGGAATAAGTTGTCTGCCCTGAAGTGGCTGTCATCTGTTTTCAAGGTATCAAATGTAAGTTGGATCTTGGTTCATCAGACACAACATTGCTCTTGTGTCTGCCTTGTTCTGTCCCAAGGCCTTCTAGACTATTCTTACTTATATCCTTTGGACACACACATTACAAATGGATGCCATTCTCAGAGATATTTATCAACAAATAACTCTCCTGTTTTTCCATCTTATGACTCCCTATCTTCCACAGCTAAGGAAATCCATATTTCCCCTAGGATAGGAAAAACTGGATTTTATATAATTATTCATTCTCTTTAATACATTTGGTACTATATACTTTTTAATAATATACTCAAAAGATCAGGCTAATACAACTGAAGAAATGATCTCCTTTTCTACAGAAACATCCCTCTTTGCAGGTAGGAGATGCCTTAATGTTCAATCTGAGTTGGAATGACTAGCAATGAAAATAGCACTATTTTAATATGTGAAAACAGTACCCACAAAAATTATGTTGGGACTTGGAATATATATTAATATCTATTGTGTACTCTAGAGTCCTAATTTTAGTTTGGTATTATATTTCTCCTTTATGGATATTATTTCTATATGTCCCTGTGGGGAATGGAAAGCTGATGACAGTGAAAGACTGCTCACTGGCATTGACTCTAATGAAGATGTGGTCTTGAAAGTCTGAATTTGGGTTAAGAATTGGGAATACCTGATATTAGTACACATTCCCTTGAAAGGAAGCCCATTTCCAGGAATATGCAATAGACATACTTTCTCCTATTCTTCCTATGAAGTATAACTAAAGCCCTGGACATTATATATAAAACAGACATAAGAGGACTCTAGAGAGAAGAGAAGGATCAGCTAGGAACCTTAGGACCTGGTGAATGACACAATGGTGAGTTCTCTGGCTTTTCTTTTTGCCTCATATATTTCAGACTCAATACAGGAGAAGAGAGCAACCTAGGAAATGCCAATGGGTGCAGACAAAAACAAAAGTCCTAAGAAAAGCCTGCATTTTCTAGCCAGAGGACTAGAAAAGGGACAGTCTCACAACACAAAAAAAATTTTAGATAATAACCATCAACTCCAAGCAAATCACAGAAAAAACACACAGTCCCACTGTGCCACCTGCAGCTGAAACCAAGTGAAGAGCCTAACTTCCACCTTTATGAAGTTATAGCCAGGAAGGCACCCCAACCCCCCACTGGGCTGGTGTCAGAGAAGGCTAGGTGGGGAGCTACAACTTCCATTCCTGACAGGCAATAATGAACCACTAACCCACCCCCAGCCCTTGTGGTATCAGTGGGCCACATGCAGACCCTGAAGTTCCACTTCCACTTAATGGTCAGGAGGTGTCCCTTCCCCTTCCCACTAGGATGATGCCAGAGGGTGCCTAATGGAGACTTAGAACTTTCACCAACACTCAGTGGTAACAAGGTCACCTCTTACCCTCACCATGTCAGTGGAGTCTAAATTTAGAGCAATAATGAGGCAAGCTTCTCTAGACGGCTTGAATCCCTACCCCTGCCTAGTAGTAACAAGAAGCTCCTCCTACCTTGGGTGTCAACTGAGGACAAATAGAGGACCTAGACTTCTTTCCCCACCTGAAAACTAAAGAAGAAAAAGAATATTGAAAGCAGCTAGAGAGAAATGACACATTAATATCTAGGAAAAAACAATTTGAATGACAAGCAAATTTCTCATCAGAAATCATAGAGGCCAGAAGAGAGTGACACAACATTTTTCAAGTGCTAAAAGAAAAGAACTGTCAACCCCAAATTCTATATCCAGTGAAAATATCCTTCAGGAATGAAGAGGGAATCAAGATATTTTCAGATTATGAAAAACAAAGAAAGGTTATTGCTAGCAGACCTACTCTAAATGAATGGCTTAAGGAAGTTCTTTAAACAAAACAGAAATGGTAAAAGAAGGAAACTTGGAACATCAGGAAGAAAAAAAGAATACGGAAAGAGCAAAATTATGGGAAAACAAACTTTCCTTTGACTTTTTTTTTTTTAAAGGATAGTTTATTGATTTTTAGAGAGGAGGGAAGGAAGGAAGAGAGAGAGAAAAACAGCGAAGTGAGAGGGAAACATTGATCAGTTGCCTTTTGCATGCCCCCTACTGGGGATTGAGCCTGCAACCCAGGCATGTGCCCACACCAGAAGTTGAACCAGCAACCTTTCTGTTAATGGGACAATACCCAGTCAACTGAGCCACACCACACAGGGCTCCTTTTATTCTTGAGTTTTCCAAAGTATGTTTGATTATTGAAGCAAAAATTTTAACAGTCTCATGTGGTTCTCAGTGTATGAAGAGGAAATAATTAACACAGTGATATTATAAATGGGGGAGAGTAAAGGAATGTAAAGAGAGGTAAGTTTCTGTGCTCTACTCAAACTTGTAAAATGTTGGCACCAGTAGACTCTGATAAGTTATTCTATATAATAAAAGCCTAATATGCTAAGTGTCCAGTTGTTGTCCAGTAGTCTGTTCAACCAATCAAAGCGTAATATGCTAATGAAGCACATGCCTCGGCCTCTGCCACGCCCCCGGGGCCCGCAGCGAGCTGGGGGGCTTAGCTAAGCCTTACCACATACTCCCCGGTGGCCCCGCAGAAGGGCATCCTGGCAGCCTCCTGACAGGTGGGTGGTGGGGAGAGCCGAGTGGGGCAGGGGCTGCAGGGAGCCATGGAGGGGCAGGGCGGTCGGAGCTAAGTTCCCAGGGGTCTGAGGAGAGTGCTTGACAGGAGCCCGGACTGCAAAGAAGGAAGAGGAAGCGGCCACGGGGAGCTCTTCCAATCCCCCTGCATGGACACCCTACTCCAGCCCCCGCACCCCTGCGGGGACAGGGAGGCTGACCAGACAGGGAGAAGACCCAGCCTTGGGGGTAGCTGCAGCCCGTATCTCCGACTCCCAATCTCTTCCCCTGCCACCCCCGCCAGGGGCGCCCACAACAATAGCACGCCTGCGACAACCCGTCAGCTTCCCGAGGCCCGTGGCCTGCTGCTGCTGGGCCCCCTCCGCTGGGGCCAGGCA
>NW_005364372.1:1177040-1203281 GCF_000412655.1 Myotis brandtii
CCCCCCCCCCCCCCGTGCACGATTTTCGTGCACCGGGCCGCTAGTATATACATAATGTAATGAGTGCCTAGAGGAAACTAACAGAGCTTTACAAAGATAAACACTCAAAAACACTAGAGATAAATTAATATGGAATTCTAAAATATATTCAAGCAACCTACTTGAAGGCAGGAAAAAGAAAACAGAAATACAGAGATATCAAACATAAAATACAAAAGTAAAATGCCAGATTTGTTTTAATATATTAACAGTTACATTAAATGTAAATAACTTAAACATACCAATTAAAAGACAGAGATTGGTGGATTGACCCAACCATATATTGTAGAGGAAACTCATTTTAGTTCAAATGATATATGTAGGTTAAAAGTAAAATGATGGAAAAGTATATACTATGAAAAACTTCCACAAAAGGAAGCAGAAGTGGCTATATTACTATCAGATAAAGTAGACTTGGAGCAAAGAAAATTACCAAGGACAGAGAGGGACATTATCTATAATAATAAAAGGGTAATATGCTAACTAGACCGGACGTCATTCCGGACATCCTTCCTGACCAAGCTGGGGCCTGAGGGAAGTCAGCCTGGATCCTGGGTGCCTGTGGGTGGCCCGAGGGAAGCCAGCCTGGGTCCTGGGTGCCTGCAGGTGGCCAGAGGAGGGAAGCCCAGGTCCCGGGTGCTGGAGAGAAGCTGGTGCCGGCAGCCGGGGGAAATAAGGCCTACTCTTGCACGAATTTTTGTGCATCGGCCTCTAGTATAATGATAAAAAGGTTAATCCACAAAGAAAACATAGTAATCCTGAGTGTGTATTCACCATGTAACAAAATTGCAAATTTATAAAGCCAAAATGATAGACTGAACGGAAAAATAGACAAGTCCACAGTTCTAGTTGGTGACTTTGACACCTCTATCAACAGTCAGTAGAACAATTAGAGAGAAAATCATCATAATATAGGAGAGCTCAACAACACCTGTTGGTTGATACTGACAGGGCCTAATTGACATCTAAAACACTCCAGGTAACAATATATTTCTTTTCAAAAACCCCATGGCATATATACCAAAATAGAACATATCCTGAACCATAAACTAAGCCTAAACAAATTTAAAAGACCTGAAATAAGATAAAGTATGTTCTCTGACCACAATGGAATAAAACTATAAATGGATATCAGAAAGATAATGGAAAAATCTCCAAATACTGGGAACTAAACAGCAAACGTAAATAATGGGTGGGTCAAAAAAGTTTCAAGAGAAATAAAAGAATACACTGAATTGAATGAAAATGAAACTGCAACATGCAAGACAAAGCTAAAGCAGCACTGAGAGGGAAATTTATAGCATTAAGTGCTTACATTAAGAAGAAGTACACAGCCTTGGCTGATGTGGCTCAGTTGGTACACCAAAGGTTGTAGGTTGCACATCCGGGAGGCAACTGATCGATGTTACTCTCTCACATCAATGTTTTTCTTTCTCTAAAAATAAAGGGGGTGGGGGAGAAAGTACATAGATTATTTGTGTAAATTCTTCTTGATGGTGATACAAAAAGGCATTGGTAGAGCAAGTGTGAGCTTTTCATATTCTGGGAGACCCTAACACATAGTGGACAATGTTACCAATAGGTGTGTGCCCTGATTAAAGACCTGGGCATCAAGGGAAGCTGTGCTCCTAAGATATTCTGAATCTGCTCCTGTCCTGCATGATTATTTTGATTTCTGCATGTTTGTCTTTCTTTCTTTCTTTCTTTCTTTCTTTCTTTCGTGTTTGTCTTTCTTTCTTTCTTCCTCCCTTCCTTCCTTCCTTCCTTCCTTCCTTCCTTCCTTCCTTCCTTCCTTCCTTTCTTTTTTTATCCTTGGTTTGAAAGAAATTGGGAGCTATGTTACAGTATAGGATAAGCTGCTGTAACAAAGATATCCCCAAATATAGTTGCTTAAATAAGTTAAAAGTGTATTTCTTTATCATCTAACAGTACAGTGGTTATTGTTGATACAGTTTGGTGAGACTATTCAGCTCTAGGAGGTCATTTAGTGTTTGAGGTTCCATTCATCTCTTTATTCCACAAACCACCAGTGTAGGGCTGTCCAGTAGAAATTTCTGCAATGATGGAAATATATCTGGACTGTCCAATATAATATCCACTAGCACATTTGAAATCGGTAGCCTTAATTTTTAGTTTTATATAATTTTGCTGAATTTATTTTTTTAAAAATATATTTTATTGATTTTTTACAGAGAGGAAGGGAGAGGGATAGAGAGTCAGAAACATCGATGAGAGAGAAACATCAATCAGCTGCCTCCTGCACGCCCCCCACTGGGGATGTGCCCGCTACCAAGGCACATGCCCTTGACCGGAATCAAACCTGGGACCCTTCAGTCCGCAGGCCGATGCTCTATCCATTGAACCAAACCGGTCAGGGCAATTTTGCTGAATTTAAATTTAAAATTAAACACACACAAGTGGCTACTGTGAACTATATTAGACATTCCAGCTCTGGATATTGTTCTGTTCTGCATGATTGAAACTGATTCACCAATACATTTTTATTCTAATCCCCAGAAAGGTGAAAGACCAGAAATGGAGGACTAGTGATACCTTTTAGGGCAAGCAAAATAAAATTACATTAATTCTACTCAAATTTCATTGGTGGAAACTTGCCACTAGTTCAGGGTTTCCTAACACAGTGGTTAAGTTTTTTTGTGATTTACTAGGAGGGCTTTTAGGACACAGTGAATATGAGTCACAAGCTATTATTTCTTACAGCAAAGGATACAAGACACATGGGCTGAATTCTGGAGAAAATCAGGCACGAGCTTCCAAGAGTCCTCTCCCACTGGACTCAAACAGGATGTGCTTAATTCCTTCAATAATGAGTTGTGGCAACATGTGTTTACCAGGGAAATTCATTAGCAACCCAAAGTTTTTATTGGGGCACCTCTGCTTCTCATGTATTAAAATTTCAGATTCTTAGCAGAAAAGCAGGTGGTACATATAAATCATATTGTTTGGACACACATTTTAGGCACTCTTACTATTTGAGGGAAGTTCTATATTGGTATAGGGAACTGTTACTATTCAAATTCCCAGATGCCAGCCAAGGGACATGCTTGAAAGCAGGCTTTTCTAGGATAGCAGTCTTAGGCTTACTATGTTCTTTCTTCAGCACAGCCTACCTGCAAAGGAGAATGGTAGCCATGTGTCTAATTCAAACTCTATACTATGGAAGAAGTGGAGAATGGATTTGAAGGGATAACTTGCAGTCTGCTATGTAACTTACACACTTTATGACTTTGCACAAGTTTCTTAGACCCTCTGCTCCTTTGGCTAAAACACGTGCTTTCGACACAGTACATCCATTGAACTGTGCTTGGCACAAAGTAAGTGCTCAAAAACAATTACCGTATTTTTCCGTGTATAAGACACTATTTTTTTCTAAAATCATTAGACTGAAAATCAAGGGGTGTCTTATACAGGGAAGTCAGCAGAGAAGGGAGCTGAGCAGGTGCACAGCTGCCCATACCTTGTCGAACAGGTTTCCTCCAATCACGAGCCTTATTGTTACTGACATCAACTGATGTTGTAATTGGAGGTGGGGGTGGAGAGTGCACAGATGCAGGACCGGAGCGTTCTGAGCCCATAAAGATGTCAAAGAATAAAAAGATAAATACCGCGTTAAGCGATTGTCTTACTCTGCAAAATTCAAACTGAATGTAATCAGCTATGCAAAAGAGCATGGAAATAGATGCAGAGAAATAATTTAGACCTCCTCCCACTGAGTGTATGATCAGACAGTGGAGAAAACAGGAAGAACAACTTCTTAAGATGCCAAAAAAGAAGAAGGCCTTAAGAGGAAAACCAGCAAAATGGGCAAACTTGGAGCATAGGCTTAAGACTTGGATTATGGAGCAGCACCAGAGTGGCTTATGTGTGTCAACAAAGCTTATTCAGTGTCAGGCAAGAATGTTTGCAAGTGAAATGAACATTGTTGATTTTACAGGAAAGGCAAAATGGTGCTTCATTTCATGAGGAGAGAGGGGTTGGCCATGAGAACACAAATAAAGTTAGCTCAGAAAATGCCACCAGTTTATAAGGATGATCTCACATATATAGACAGTGACTCAGAAGACAGCAGTGATACAATAGAAGTTGAAGAAATTGGTATGTCTGGAACTAATAGTGATGAAGAAGAGAGCAGCGATGCAACAGAGGCTGAATAAAGTGATATGCTGCATAATACCATAATACTGGTATGTAAAGATGACCTGCGGTAATTACTAAATAAAAATGTGTTCTGTTTTATGTTTAAAATATTGATTTCTTAACTTTAGGTTGGAAAGGGGGGGTGTCTTACACATGGGGGAGTCTTATACATGGAAAAATATGGTAGTTATGTTATTATTATCATTATTATTACTATTAGTCTTTTCTTAGAGAATGTAGGATGGTTTATCTCTTCCTTCCCATTCTTAACTCACCAGACACTGGGAAGTTTTATCAGGAGTGCAATCTGGATTGCTGCCTCCCTGCAGCTTTCTCTCTTGCAGATATTTGGGTCATTTTCATAGTGTAACTGAAGTGCCCCAGGCCCCTAACTTTGGGAGGTAATCCTTCCCTTTAGCATCCAAATATAATAAGCAGTGTCTCCATCTCAAGCCTTCTACAGGAAATTCAAACTTTTCCCAAATCTTCCCGAGTATTCTTGATTTTGCCTATCGCTTCTCTCTTTAAACACTTACCTTTGATTTCTCTTCGATCACTTCTCTGAATCTTTATGTGTTTTCAATCTTGCAGTGTCCATCCCCCCCCCCACCCCCACATCACCAAAAAAGTGAATATGAGCCTCCCTTTGTTTATCACAGCTAGACTGGAACTAAACTGCCATACATTGGGTCCATGTTGGTGAATATAGCTCATGGAAGTTTAATGAGTAAGACAGAAGATAAATTAAAATTCACTACTAGACATCACAGTGCCAGAAGTCACATCTGCCACAGGTGCTCCTTATCATCTCTCTTTTTTGCCTCTTGCCTCCCTGGTACCATCTGCCCTTTTGCTGGAACCTGCTAGAAAACGGAATCTCTTCTAGATACTGCCTCCGGATTCTTTTCTTCTTACCCATCATGCCACAAGAAGAAACTGAAAAATCCCCCAACATTTAAAAAACAAAAGTGAACAGACAAAAGAAACTCTAAATCAAAAACATTCAAGGAAGTTGCTCTTCATCTTTCTGTTACATTGGTGATCCTATTTAACCCATCCTCTAGACTCTTTCATAACTTGAATCCTACTGCTTCATTTCTACTACTTCCACCTTTGTGCCTCAGCCATTTAAGATTCCTTCAATTCTTCCAACATGTTCTCTCCTTCCTCTAAGCCTTCACATGTTCTATGCTCTCTGCTTGGGTCACCCCATCCCCAACCCCGTCTCTTTAACTGACTCAATCCTATACATTCTTTTGATATAAGCTTAAATGTCATTTCTTCTGGGAAGCTTTTCCTGAAGCCTCAATTTTAGATTAGACTCTCCTACTGTGTTTTGCCATAGTAGCAGTAATAGTTTCCTGTGGCTGCTATGACAAATTACCACAAACCAGGTGGCCTAAAACAACAGAAATTTTTTCTTACAGTTCTGGAGCCTAGATATCTGAAATTCAGGTGTGGGAAGGGCCATGCTGTTTCTGAAGATTCTAGAGAAGGATCCTTACTTGCCTCTTCCTACCTTCAGGAGTGGAATCCGGACTGCTACCTCCCTACAGCTTTCTCTTGTAGATTTTTTTGGGTCATTTACATAGTATAACTGAAGTGGTGGTTGTCTGCAATCATTGATGTTCCTTGGTTTATAAATCTATCTCTTCAATACGTGCCTTTATCTTCACAGACTCCTTTTCTGTCTCTTCTCATAAGGCTCACCCAGATATCTCTCCTTCTTCTGAACCTTCACACGTACTATGCTCTCTGCTTGGGACACCCCACCCCCAAGATAAGATGTGACCTCATCTTATCTTGATTACATCTGCAAAGATTTCTTTCCAAATGAGGTCACATTCATAGGTTCTGGGTGTTAGGACTTCAACTTTTTAGGGGACACAATTCAACTTACCATAGTAGCACACATACTTAGTGTACAGCATAGTAGTTATTTCCCCCAGACTGTAAGCTCCTTCAGATCAGAGACCTAATCTGTCTGATCCACAATCGTATCTCCAGGGCCCAGCAGAGAATCTGGCATATTGCAGATGTTCAGAGAATATTTCAATGAATGAATAAGGGAATACTGTGCTTTACTCTTCCATCCAACCCCTACTTCTTCCCACTATCATAGCCTTAGTGTCCTCTGAAATTCCTGAGTCTTAGACACCAATCACCAAATCCTACTGAACTCACTCCTAGCTATCTTTTGTTGATGGCTGGCATTGCCTTCTCTTCTCTAGTCATTACCACCATCCTAATTCAGAACATGGTCATCTCTCCCCTGGACTACAATGAAGGCCTCTGGAATGTTTCTCTGACATTCTCTTCCAGCCCCTTTCCTATCCATTTTTTCCACACTGCAACTTGAGTGGTCATATTAAAATGTAAATTTCATATGTCATTCTACTGCTTAAAACTTGTCAATGCCTTCTCACCACATATGGGATAAATTTCAAAATTTTGAATATGGCTTCTGATGCTGTCAATGATTTGTGAGTCAGCCTCCCTCTCCAACCCCTCTCAACCAACCTTCTTTTTGTTCTTTATGCACTGGACATAATGTAGTTTTCATCATCTCAACCCTTTGCATATGCCATTCCCTCTGTCTGGGATGCTCTTCCCACCCATCTTGGCCTGGCTAACTGCTACATCTTTTTCACATCTCAGTCCAAATCTCTCTTTTTCAATTAGGCGCCATGACTGCCCTCCCTGGTCTTAGTAAGATTCCCCTGCTATTAATGCCCTCAGAACAGGTTCTCAGTACACCAAACATTTCTCTTTTGTAAACCTCATCACATTTACATTCTTTGTTCAATGTCTGTCTTCTGTCTTCCATGCCACAGTGTAAACCACATGAGGACAGGGGTCAGTTCTAGCTTGTTCACCTCTGTATCCCCAGCATTACCTGACATATATGATGCTCAGCACATTTTTGTTTGAAGAATGGATGCATTGGTCAACTGCCATTTCTCTTTGTTCTTTGATTCGGCCCTAATGTTGGGAAGCCACTTGTGATGCATGATTTCTAGAAGTCAGAGTTTGTGGTTCTTTTCTTGCATAGCTTCTTTCAGTTTCGGACTTCTGTGGGCTTTCCCTTGCTTAGCAGAACTTCTTCCCTGGAGGAAGAAGTGTATGGTGGTTAGAGTGAGGAAGTCTTTATTAGAAGTCAGAACTTTATATTGCTGGGGTTAGAAAGGGGAAATCTTTACCAAATTCCCAACATTGTGTTGAGGTGGGGTGGAGAGGCCAGTGCAGTCACCCAGATTGCCTCTCTCACCACCACTCTTGATGGGGTGAGGGGAGAAAGTGGAAAAAAAATATTACTGTTGGGAAAGGACATGGAGATAGATATACATGCACTGACTATGCATTGCTCTTCTAGAAGTTCTTAGGATGTTTCTTTCTAATTCTTACTGTTTTCCTTAAGATGAAGATTCACAAATACACAGTATTTATAATTTCCCCACTCACTGCCCAACAGTATAGGCCCCAAGAATTGAAGTGTCTTATATTTGATCATCTATGTATGGTTCCTTCATTCAATAAATGTTTATTGGGACTTCTATGGGCTTAGGATATAAAGTGTATATAATAGGGCCTGACTTCTTGAGTAACCCATATGCTGACTGCAAAGAAAAACCCATCAATTTAAAGTTATGTTATACCATGGTAGGTGCTATGACAGACAGGTACGTGAAGTGTTTGAGGAACCCAGAGGAAGAAGGCAGAACTTTCATGTAATTGGGAAGCTTGCACACTGCTGTCTTAATCAAGTGGCTGTATCATCTCAAAGGCTTTTAATTATATCTTGAAATATATTCTTTATATGAACATGTTCTGTGATTTTCTACATTATCTTTCAGTTCTCTGGGAGGCAATGGAACCTAAAGGTTAAGAGAAGGGGGCCTGAAGATAGGTAGACCTGTATTTCAAATCTGGGCCTATGCCTTACCTTCCAGCTGGGTGACTTAGAAGAATCACTTACTCTCCCTCATCCATTAAAGGGTGTGCAAGTGCGGGATTAAATACTATGGAGCTACACATTTAGCATGGTGCCTGGCATGCAGTAGGAGTAGGTGCTCAATTATCTTTCACCAGGTGATTGTTACTTTTTGTGCTGCTGGTGGTGACAGAAACTCATAGAGACTTGGTTGCTGATTTTTTAAAAAGGCTTTTACTGGTATAAAAACAATTTAAACATAATATAAATACATTATAAATATTTCTTTTAAAAACATGTATAAGTTAGCAATTTATTTGAGGTAAGCCTACACATTCCAAGAAATGATCTGACTCTGAAACGAAGGTATTCAAGCTGTATAACCATCTGTTATTTTTTTCAAAATGAACACACAAAATATTTCAAGTGGCACTTTATAAAAATATAAATATCACTTGTATAAATTAACTCAATATCACATATTTAAATATCAATAAATTAAAAATAATTAAAATAGTGTCCTATTGCTCATACTTTTAGTTCTTCATAGAGAACAACATAAGTTATGTACCCAGTGGACCAGAGAAAGGAATGTCCATGAGTTGCAACCATCTTAGAATGTCCATGAGTTGCAACCATCTTAGACGCCCAGGCTACATCCGGATAGCCCTCTGAGTGAACTGCAGGAAGTCCTCGAGGCTTCGCAGGATGAGGTGAATCGTCGTGGTCTTCAGCCAGTTTTTCTGTGCATGCATCTTCTCCAGCAGGCCAGTGTTTGTGGTTGGGTCAGGGATGGTTTCTTCAACGGGGTTCTTCATCTGGAGGGAAAGAAAGCAAGAAGAATTGTTTAAATATTGAACAAATTCTTTTCAGTGGAGGGATGCTCTGGGCTGTGGGGATATGTTCAGATTTGGGGTGAAGAAGACTAATTGGGGCCACCTACCCTGCCTTGCCTAGATAGGGTGAGGTGCTTTTCCTCTGAACCCACCCTTTCATAGCAACTGAGTTCTAAGCATCCCTTTGCCTCTCTGGCTCCTTTAGATCTTAAGCATCCCAAGGGCAGCCACAGTATCTTACTTGTCCTCTGTTGTCTTAGCCAGTGCCTGGCACATGGTTGAAATTTAATATTCAAATGAAGAATCTATAGTTAGAGGCATTTCAATGGTTCTTGAGTGGCCTCTGACACTAATATTTCCCTCCAGTTTCTCTCACCCATCTCTTCAGCATCTGTTGAGAGTCCACTGATCTAGTGGTGTAGGAGGACTGGGAAACACCTTCCCATAGACCCACTGACATGGGACACCTCCAGGCGTGGCCTGAGCACTACAGCAATGGCATCACCTGGAGCTTGTTAGATGCAAGTCTCAGGTCTCACCCCAGACCTGCTGAATCAAGCTCTGCATTGGAACAAGACCCCCCGGGAATTTGTGTGCACATTAAAGTGGGAGATGCTCCCACTTAAAGCAAAATACAGGATTAGAACCCATAGGCTTCTCCATACAGGGACTTTTTATTGATCTCTGTTTGGCTCATCTATATACTGTGCCATCAAGTCTCCATCATGTGGCAGTTGAATGGCCAGCTGGTAGTACAAAAGACCTGTACCTGTTCCTCCAGCCTTTAGCCAATTCTCTGTATTAACTCTTCTTCCAAAAAGTTGGAAAAAGGAGTTGCTACCATAATGATAAGAATGTCACTTGGCAATACTTAAAATATTAAAATAATTTTTGTGCTCTCAGTTCTTTGTGATTATGTATCACTGAGCAGGGTTGTATGTGCTTCCTTCTGCCTCTACAGATACTTTTTTTTCTTTCTTATTTCTTAAGCTATTAGGAGTTGATGTCAAAATCTACCTCACTTAACATAGTTTTAAATATAGTTATTGATATCCTTTACAGAAGAGATCTAACCTCCCTCCCTCCCCCCCACAACATACACACATAAAAACAGTTCTAACTATCAGGAAATACTTCTCAGATCCTTTCCTTTACATGCAACCATGTCTTCTGAATTGGCTTTACATTCCCAAATTGTCTGGGCTGCTTTCTTTGAGACTGTATTGGCCACACTGAGTGAGGAGACAGGCGACACTCACCTTTTGCCTCAGGATATTGACCAGGGCTTTGGTTCCTATCTTCATGGCCTGGGCATGTCCCTCAAATGTGTTCTGGAGGTACTGCAGGTATACCTGAAACTCCAGAAGACCGGTGGTGATTCTTATCAAGCAGGTCTCCTAAGAGGAAAGATGGTGGGAAAATTGGTTATTGCCAGGAAGATATGATTGAATTTTAAAAGTTAAAATTACTATAATTTGCTCAGCCAGCATAGCTCAGTGGTTGAGTATCAACCTATGAACCAGGAGGTCATGGTTCGATTCCTGGTTTAGGGCACATGCCCAGGTTGTAGGCTTGATCCCCAGGGTGGGGTGTACAGGAGGCAGCCATTCAATGATTCTCTCTTATCATTGATGTTTCTATCTCTCTCTCCCCCTTCCTTCCTCTCTGAAATCAATAAAAATGTATTTTTTAAAAATAAAATAGAATGTTTAAAACAAAATTGCTATAATTTAGCAACTTTTCCCTCTCCATCCCCACCTCTCACTCCCACCCCTGGGAACTTCCCATACTTCTTAGGCATCATGCTTTGAGACATCAGACAGCACCAGCTGCCCTATTTTAAGTATCTGGACAATCAGAAACATCACTTAATTTTACTCAAAGCCCAGTGGATGCTAGAATGTGGCAAGGGGGTCCTTCTCTATTCTCCCTTTAATGCTCTTCCCTCTGGCTGCACTCCTGCCCTTGTCAATGTTGGGCTAAAACCTTTTATGGAATAATCAGAAGTCAGCACAGGTTATCTCACTGCCTAGAAGGAGAAAGGTGTAGAGAATAACCTCAGCAGGGAGGACAACACTAAGGGCAGCCAAGGAGGAGAAAGGTCACTGAACTACCACCTCATACAGGATAAACCAGCTAAACCTGCTGGGGTTTCTAACACATGACCATTGTGAAAATTCCAAGGGAGGTTGGCTATCTCTGACCATGCCATTCAAAAATAAGTTGCCTTTACAAAGATTTCTGTTGGCCTCCTCATGAAATTTACACAATATTCTTTACATCTATCGCCTTCTTTGTTGCCTGCCTTGTCTGTGTGTACACAGACCTGCATGCAAGGTGGAGAACTCGGGAATAGCTAACAGTGAACATGATGTGTGGGTACCTGATTGAATCCAGAATGGAAGCATCCATCTTTTCTGGCCAGTTTTGGAAGGTTCAGGTTGTTTTCTGTCAGTACTTCCTTGCTGTTTTTACACGATTCATGGTTGTCACACATCTGGGAAGAAATACCAAAACTGTTATCATGTAAGTGCCCCTAACACAAACACCACTAGAGGGCCTAGTCATGTTCCACCATGGCCAGGAAGTTCTCATAAGAAAAATGAAGTCAGAATCCATTAGCATCCAGGCAAGCAAGATCTAGTGGAGGATGGGCACACTTGGGTTCAATTCCAGGCTCACTTGTGACTTCAGGCTTGTCTCACTGTCCTGAGTATCAGTGTCTCTCTCTCCAAATTGGGGATAATGAAGCACCTCCGCATAAGTTTGTTGTGAGGATGAGACATAATAGTTATAAAAAGTACCTGGCACATACTACATACTTAATACATTTCGATAATAATTGAGTGAATATCATTTGAGCCATAGAATGTTTCAGCTGAAAGAACCTGTGAGATCATCTAGTCCTATCCCACAGTTTTACAGGTGGAGCTCAGAGGTGGTAGGAAATTTGCCCAAGATCACAAAGCTGGTTCAGCAGAACCAGAGGAGATTTGGGGTGCCCAAATCCCCTTTCCTGTGTTCTTTTCTTTCTACAAAACAGAGTCAAACTACCTTGCATTGAAAGTTTAGGAGCTGCTTTAATCTTCCTATGATTTTGCCACTTTGGTGGGCTATCGAGTTTGCAGTATATAAGCTGGAATGACATTGAGGAATTCCTAACTACCACGCTTATATAACTTAAAAGTACTGTGACTATCCTGAAAAGCTGAACATTCATTTCAGGTGCCACTTTTCTAATCCTCCCAAAGTCCAAGAGACACAAAAAAAGATCAACAGACCTTATTTTTTGGTTAGGGAAAAGAGAGTCCTAAGAAACAGTGACCCTCAGCTCATGTCAAGTATGGAGTGGGGAATGGGTCAGGGCACATGGATTCCAGCCCCATTCTGTATTTTCCAGGAGGGGACGGGATTCCCTGAGACCAGCAGCAGAGGAGAAATACATAAGACAGTCTGCTTCTTTGATGTCAAATCTAAACTCCCCCAGAAGAACCCATCAAAGACCTCCCAATGCAGGAACCCTGTCCCCATCCAGGGGCAAGGAGAGGCATGCCCACACAAGCCTTCCATCACCCTCCATTGAGCTTACCTTATTTTTCACGTCAGAGATTTCGAGGAGGATGGAGGCCTTCCATCACCCTCCATTGAGCTTACTCACCTTATTTTTCACGTCAGAGATTTCGAGGAGGATGGACTTAATGAGGTTTTCAATTTGTTCTGAAGAGGTGAGTAGTGGTCTATTTGAGGTGGTATCATCTTTAGAATCTTCTCCCCGGGGAACCGGGGTAGGGAAAGCAGTAGTCATCACCAGGAGCAGCCCCAGGGAGAAGGCCACTGAACTGAAGGTGTCTGTGCCGGAGGGAAGGGAGAGCAGCAGTGAGCAGCCTGCACAGCTGGGGAAGCTGTGCCTCTGGCTGCTGGCTGCCCGCCAGCCCTCAGAGCGCACACCCTCTCTCTCACCCAGGCACAGCCTCCGGCCTCCGGGCGGTTCCCAGGCTAGGGATTTCCTTCACTTACTTGTGGAGAGGGAGTTCATAGCTGGCTCCTAGAGGGAGATGGAGCTCTCTTTTCTTCCTGGTGGGCTCGAGGACAGAATGAGCCTCAGACATCCTCAGCCTCATATTTATTGAGGGTTGAGATTCTAATATTGAGACTCATGGGAAAATCCCACATTTGATAAATCTTTTTTGGAGGGTGGGGGTGGGGCCAGGGTGGGAGGGGCTGATTGGAAACCTTATTAAGATTGTGCAATGTGACGTCCTTTAGCATCATCACAGGAATGAAAACCAGGGAAATGTGCCGCTTAGGTCATTACCAAGGAGCCCTAGAAGCAAGATCACTCTTCCTCTACTTTTTTTTTTTCTTTTTAGTGACTCAGCACTTTGGCATGTGTTGAGGAAAGTAAAGCTAAAGTCATCCACAAAGTTTTAGAGGGTTGAAGAGGCTAAGGCTGACTATGACTTTAAAAAAAAACTTTAATTACCAGATTAACAGGCTGAGATTTAGTTTTCCAGTTTTTTTCACATTTGTAAAAACTAAGAGGTTCTGAGTTTCCTCAGCCCACCACAGCCCACCAGCTTGGGGTTACACTCTGGGCCATCGGCAGTACTTTTCTTTGCTGGCCCTTGCCATGACCAGCTGTTGCAGAAATACCTGCCTGCCCCCAAATCTTGTGCAGTTAATCTCCGGGAGTCTCCAGGTGCAGTGTGTGGAGCCTACAAAAATGACTCTCGTGCTACCATTTATAAGTTCTCTCTTCACCTGCTCCAACTCACTTCGGCCTGGTCAGCTACAGCCCTGCTCTCTCCGTAGTGGCCCCTTAGGACCCTGCTGTGAAGACTGATCTCTGTGCCAAGAGGGCTGTCTTGGGCTGCTGTGCTGTCCCTGCTGCTGGCAATGGGAGATCCCACTCCCGCAGAGGAGCCCTAAGGTGCCTGCCTGGGTGGGTGCTGGGTCTGCTGGAGCCCTCAATTTAGTGACACCCACTTGGTTCAGGAAAAAGTGGGGGCAAATACTACTCACCTCTTTGATGGGATGTCAAAGGAGTACCTTGTGGCATTTTCTGGAGCTTGTGTTCATAGCTTCCTCCTGCTGTTTTACTTGATTTGAGTCCACAGGCGGCTGGGAAGCAATCAAACACAGGCTCTGCTCTAGGCTCTGATCACGGTTCTCCTCTAGTGCCCCAGCCTTTCTCATTGGCTGAGCTTGACCAGGCTCCCTCAGCCCTTACAATGACGATGTCTCTTGCAGGAAAGTCCTTGGTCTCATGCAAATAGGCTCATGACCAGGCCGTCCCACCAGTCTCCCAGACACTCAAACAGCTCAGATGATTGGCTCCAGGCTGAAACTAGGACCCTCATAGAGCACACACACAAAAACACACACAGAAACCCTCAAATTTATTTACAAAACAGCGTTATCACAAAATTAGCTTCTTTGCTTTGCAAAGAGGATCTCGCCTGGATTGCTAAGACAAGGAACTCTGCTACGGTATTACAAATATGCATTGATTTACTCAAGTTTTGTTTTGCACACAACACTACAGGACCCACCTGTTGGAGAAAGTGAGGTCATCCATTCTTTCACTGACTTTCTACAAAGAGGCAGGTCCTGCCGTGGCGGCAGCAGTGGTGTTAGTTCGAAAATGAAAATGGGAGAGGATGGTTAAATGGTTTCCTTTTTAGTGCTCTTAGGTCTTGAGCAATTCAGACACCCTCAGCTGAGTCCTCACTCCTGCACTGAAGGAAGCCACCCGTCCTGGCTCCCCTGTGATGCACATGACAGGTCTCTTGTGTGGGATTGCCTTTTTCCTCACCTGTTTTTTTTAGAAAATGTGATTCAGTAAATTTCAAATACTTAGTGACTCTACAACAACATACAGATTTTTTTTCAATTAAAAGTTTTGAAAATAGGAAGTACATGTGCATGATAAAATATTCAAATAAGACATCAGGGTATATAAGGAAAAGTAAGTCTCCTTCCTTTCCAGCTTCTCTCCCCAGTGGCAGTACCTGGCCCACAGAATTTTCAACTAAATCCTCTGTTATCCTAATCTGGGTGAGGCTCTCTGAGCTACTCAGGTACTCACCTCTGTATTTTCATTATTGGTTTGTATATTATGTACACACAGTCATACACAAGTATACACATACTGTACTTTCCTCTTGTTTGGGTGTCACCTAGGCAATGCTCTATGGGAGGGCACATGGTAGACCACAGGCTTCTATGTCACACAGCTTGGGTTTAAAGCCCAGCTCTGCCACTTGCTGTTTGACCCTAGCTAAGTTACCCCAAGGCTCAGTGCCCTTTTTTGTTCATCTATAAAATTGGGGGAATAGCCCTAGTTGGTTTGGCTCAGTGGATGGAGCATTGGTTTGCGGACTGAAGGGTTCCAGGTTTGATTCCGGACAAGGGCACATGCACGGGTTGTGGGCTCAAACCCCACTGGGTGGCCTGCAGGAGGCAGCCAATCAATGATTCTCATCATTGATGTTTCTATCTCTCTCTCCACCTCCTTCTCTGAAATCAATAAAAATATAAAAAAAACCCACAAAAATAAATAAAATAGAATTGGGGGAATAACAATTCTTCCCATATTACTGTTGTGCAGACTGAATGAGACAAAGTGTTTAAAATCCCTGGTGTGCAGTAATCCCTCAGTAAACACTGGCTCTTTGCAACATTCCTGGGTCTCTGACTGGGAGAACTCCTCCAGCTGAGCTCTGCAGTGTCTTGCCAGTGAGGAAACTATGTATGAGCCAGACCACTGTGTAAGCCACCATCTGGTCACCCAGTCATTTTCCCTCTGAAGAAATAAGGTTCTATGTTTTGTTGAAAATACCTTAGACAAAAGTGGAAAATGAAAGAAAAAAAGTGATGTCCCTCTTTTTTTTTTTTTTTTTAGAACATTAGGATCCCAAACCTGGTTTCCTAATTTATTTATTAAATATATGTTTTTATTGATTTTTTAGAGAGAGAAGAATATATATAAACATCATCAATCGGCTGCCTCCTGCACACCCCCCACAGGGGATCGAGGCCATAACCCAGGCATGTGTGCTAACCAGGAATCAAACCCAGCGGCCTCTTGGTTCCTAGGTCGATACTCAACCACTGAGCTACACCAGCCAGGCTGGTTTCCCAATTTAAATAACGAGCCCAGCTTGCATCTTGTGCTGCACGCCATTTCCAAGGCTTTCTACAAAGTGTTTTTATGACAGAAGCCTGCAGCCTTCCCTGTCCATGGTCATTTTCATTATTCAAAATCCTCGGAGGGCAAAGGAGCCAGACTTAATCCCAGGTCTGTGCTCTTGGCATCCAGGAAAGGTGCAGCTGTGTGGGGCTGGGAACACACACATGGTGGGTGGGAGGCTGGGGAACACTGTCTTCCACCTTGCATACGCTAGATCCTAGGTCTTTATCTTGCTTGTGGGAGAAATGAACTCTCCTGTGCTCCTAAGTATAATGCAACATCCATAGCTCCACCATAATAGCCTCCTTTCTTTGGATGTCAATGGATTTTCCACTTGGAGAGCTCATCCCTCATATTTTAATATGTACAAATGACCAGGAAAGGTGGTGCTGTTAGCATTTACTAATAACCTCAATGGCTGGATTTGAAATGACTGCCAGCTGAGACCAAAAGAGGCAGGACAATGGGAATGTGTGGGGAAGAAGAAGGGAAACCAAGGTAGCTTTGCTTCCTTGACCACTGTGTCTAGGACTGACTGGTCCTGCCTTTGCCCTCAGAATTACTGTCCATGACTGCTTTCCTACATGTCGGTGGAGTCCAGTTTAGAGCATCCATCAATGCATTTGAGTTGAAGGGGGAAAAGTAGCTTGCATTTGTCTTAAGCTCTCAGGAGGTGTTTCCCACATTTCAGTTAAAATGTGGCATGGGGCTCTTTGTCTTTATTACGGGGGCGGGGGGGGGGCTATGATTTAGCAGGAGGGGGGATCCCAGGAAAAAAAGGAGAAGTCATTGGGGAGTAGGGAACTTGCAGTTGCTGTCAGATGTGGTTTCACTTGTCACTAAGTCATAAGAAGCTTCTAACTGAAACAGTGGGTTATTTGACAGCTTCTTCTGGGGCTGCATCTCCCATAGCAGATACCAGGACTGTAAGGCTCTGGGAAATGTCTCTGCTTTGGGAAAAGCAGTGGCATTACCTGGAGAGAAAATATAGACACATGTGTTATGTCTACTTGGAAAAGGCTGCTTGATCTTGGAGGGCAGCCAGGCCTGGAGACCAAAACTCTGTATAGTTCTAAGCAGGGCCCGTCTCAGTCCTGGCCCCCACGACCTCAGCTCTGATGTCCAGTTGTAGCTCCTGGTGACTTTTTGGTCTGGTCTCAGCTTTGCTGGGGGTGAAGGTCTCCCAGGGCCAGGGAGGGGCACATCTGCTCTGCCGGATTTCTCATTCAGAACTGTGCGGGCAGGTCAACTGTTCTGTGCCCTCATTGTTTTGCTATGTGCTCAGTTACCTTCCCCTCAGGAGGTGGGAAGTCCCAGGCATCTTGGGAGGGAAGTGGCCTCTCCTGGGGCAACAATGTACACTCCCCTTGCCGTGGGGACCACACCCCTCCCTGTGTGCCCTTTCCCCTGAATTTCAGGTTTGGAAGAGAGTTCCCAGACCTCTAGAGCTTAATAAGCCAGCTGCTCTGAAGCCTGGTTTGGTGATGAGAACTTGCATTGCTGACCCTGGAGGAGTTCCATTGGCCCTGCACCCCAGGGCAGGGAGGTCCCTTAGGCTGAGTTTCAGTGCTCTATCTCTTCTCTATCTGTGGAGTACACACCTTCTCTGTTGGTGGCTGCTGGTTCTGCTTTACAATTAGGAAACATCAACTGGTCAGCAAAGAACACTGAGTTAATTTATCCTCACAAGTCATTTGAGCCATCTTCGGTTTCTCCAAAGGTCGCAGCTCTCTCGTGTTCGGTGTCATAGGCAGAAACTAAGCATGCAAATGCATTCACTAGTTCCTTCTACTCTTTCTCTCAAAATTAAAGTACTAAGAACCCACTTGAAAGCATCACATATAATGGTAAGACCAGGGGATTCTGCTGGCCAAGTTATGACGTACTTCACCTCCTTTCCCTGCCCTTTTGGCTACTATATATTTTTTTTTAAAAAAGTGTCTTTGTCTTTCTGAACTAAGCCTCATGTGCGTTCTCCTTAGCAAGCTGGATCCATGAAGGTAGGAAAAGTCTTTCTAGTCCTCATGGTGGAATAATATCCATGAGATGCTTTGGACATGTTGAGCACACTGTAATTCGGAGACAATGGGGTTTATTATTCCTGAAGAAGAGTTCACCTGGATTGATTAAAAATATGACAGAAGAATTCAGATCCAGGTAAGCAAGTTAAAGAATCAGAGGTGATTTCTTCCTGGTCTTGAGTTCTGTGTATGGGTGTGGGTCTGTATAGCACAGAGCAGAGTCCTTGACCTACAGATCATAGGCAGGGCTCCAAGGGATGCTGCCCTCACTGTGTAAGGGAGGTCTTAGAAGCCTGTGTTCACAGGAAGCTCGACTGCTGGTCTGCCATGACTTTGGTCTGCCAGGCCTGTGGCTTCTCCTATGCTGTGGGATCTCCACCATTGTGTGTATCTGAGCAGCAGTATTGTGTCCCCCAAGGTCTCTGTGGTATGATGGCCCTATATCACCCATCCTGGAGCACATGCACTACTTTTCTGTGAATGAGAGGTACTAACAGGAGAGAAGACACTCTTGCTACACTGGTCAGCTTGGCAAATGAACAGGATGCAGGGAAATGGTTTCTTCCACCCTGGCATTTGATATTCTCTTTTGGCAATCTTAACTTAAAAAAAAAAAATCTTTATTCAGATTATTACAGATGTCCCTCTTTCTTCCCCCTATTGGCCCCCTCCACCAGGTTCCCGCCCCGCCGTATTGTCTGTGTCCATAGGTAGTGCATATATGCATATAAGATCTTTGTTTAATCTCTTCCCGCCCCCTCACCCCCTTCCCTCTGAGAATCATCAGTGTATTCCATTTCCATGCCTCTGATTCTATTTTATTCACCAGTTTATTCTGTTCATTAGACTTCTTATTTGTTTATTTTGATTTTTAGATTCAATTGTTGATAGGTATGTATTTGTTGCCATTTTGTTGCTCATATTTTTTATCTTTTTCTTTTTCTTCTTCCTCTTCTTAAAGAATACCTTCAACATTTCATATAATACTGGCTTGGTGGTGGTGAACTCCTTTAGCTTTTCCTTGTCTGTGAAGCTCTTTATCTGACCTTCCATTCTAAATGATAGCTTTGCTAGGTAGAGTAATCTTGTTTGGAGGTCCTTGCTATTCATCACTTTGAATATTTCTTGCCACTCCCTTTTGGCCTGCATAGTTTCTGTTGAGAAATCATCTGACAGTCATATGGGCATTCACTTGTAGGTAACTAACTGCTTTTCTCTTGCTGCTTTTAAGGTTTTCTCTTTGTCTTTACCCTTGGCATTTTAATTATGATGTGTCTTGGTGTGGTCCTCTTTGGGTTCCTCTTGTTTGAGATTCTGTGCTTCTTGGACTTGTAAGTCTATTTATTTCATCAGGTAGGGGAAGTCTTCTGTCATTATTTCTTCAAATAGGTTTTCAATATCTTGCTCTCTCTCTTCTTCTGGCACCCCCATAATTTGGATGTTGGTACGCTTGAAGTTGTCCCAGAGGCTCTTTACACTATCTTCATATTTTTGGATTCTTATTTCTTTTTGCTCTTCTGGTTGGTTGTTTTTTTTTTTTTTTTTTTGCTTCCTCATATTTCAAATAGTTGATTTGATTCTCATAATCCTCTACTGTTGAATCTCTGTATATTATTCTTTATTTCAATCAGTGTATGCTTAATTTCTGACTGGTCCTTTTCCATTTTTTTGGAGGTTTCTAGAAGATTCTTAAGTAACTTTATAACTGTGGTTTTGAACTCCATATCCAGTTTTCTTTTTTCCATCTTTCATTTGTGACATGTTTCTTTGTCTTCATATTTGTTTCTATGTATTAGGTAGAGCTGCTATGTCTCCTTGAGTTGGTAGAGTGGCCTTGTGTAGTAGGTGTTCTATAGGGCCCAGTGGCTCCCCAGTCAACTGAGCTGGGAGCTCTATGTACACCCCTTTGTGGGCGATGAGCACAGTCTTGTTGTAGTTGAGACTTTATTGCTGTTGGTGTCACTGGAAGGAATTGACCTCCAGGCCAATTGGCTGTGAGGACCAGCTGTGACTACAGTGGGAGAGCTGCTATGCAGGAGACACCCCTATGGAACAGGACTTGCTTCAGTGGGGCTTTGGTGCTCACTGAGTCTGTCTCTTGAGTGTGTTGCTTATGGGTAGAGTTGTAATCTGGTATGGTCTGGCAGTGACCACTGGGTGCACTGGCTCTTGGGTCCAGGGAGATGCAAAGTCAGCCACTGCCTGTGGCCACTCAGCAAGAGCTACAGAGAGTACTACAGATTCCTCCTCTTTGTATTGGGTTTAGGTTTAGAAGTGCCCAGATGAGGCCCAGCTGTGAAGCAAGGCAGGCTGGTGCTGGTGCTGGCCTTAGGCCTTTTATTGATAGGTTTGGGGCTCCCTGACCCAGCTGCAGCTTGTTTGAGATTTTAGCCTGAGCAAGGACAGGCCATTAATATGCAAAGCCGCTGTATGCAGCTTGGGTGGGGTTATAAATTGGATGAGATAGGGTCTTAGGGAATCACAAGGGAGGAGCAAACAGAAATGGCTGTTAGTCAGCCCTGCGACCAAGGGCCAGCATAGGAATAATGATCTCTGCGAGCACCCCCATCTTGGAGAAAGCCACCCCTGAGTTCCTGCCCTGATGCCAGACAATCTAGTTCCTCTTCATATGTGTCTGTGTTCCCCAGAGCCTCATCCTGGTGCTGGAGCTCAGAGGAAGCAGGACCTTGTAAGTTCAGTTTGTGGTGCTGGCCTTTTAAGAGGAACAGTGGGGTCTCCAGCAGCTTCTGTGTCACTGAGCCCCAATCTGCACTGGTTTTTACAGCCCGTAGTTACAGGGACTTATTTTCTCATCTCTGGGACCTGGGCTGGGCTTCTGGTGTGGGGCTGGGACCCCTTGCTCCTCTGGGCGGCCTCGGCAGAGACGATTTCCCTCCTGATTAAAAAAAGTGTCATACGTGGGTGCCCGACCAGCCTGTTCTGTGCCTCTGCACCTCCTACCAGTCTCAGTGTGCTTTCTTCTTTACTTCTCTAGTTGTAGGACTTCCATCCAGCCAGCATTCCAGTGATTTTGGGTGATGGTTGTTTCTGTATTTTTGTTGTAATTTTGATGTGGTTGTGGGAGGCAGCGAGTACAGGCATTTACCTACGCCACCATCTTCAAATTCTAATCTTAACTTTTAAAAGGGGAGACTGCATTCCTAAAGGTTTGTTCAGGGCCTAAGCAATTGCTGCTAACTGTATCTGATTTTCTTGTCCTTCTAGGACAGTGGTTCTCAACCTGTGGCCCTTAGATTTCATAACCACAGTATAGTTTTCCTTCTGAGGTATTTTGAGTTATTGAGAATTGACATGTTGGATCAAGCAGGTATTTATTGAATGCCAGGTGCTAAGCTAGATGCTTTACACACATTAACTCATTTAAATCCTACTCTGTGGAAGTGGCCATTATTAGCTTCACTTATGGATGAAGAAACTGGACCTCAGAGAGATTAAATGACTTAAGATCATACAGGGTCCCAGAATCATGAAGAAGCTGGCAGGTGTTGGGAGGAGAGGTAAAATGTTCCTCTTCCTTCCTCTCTCTCTAGAGAGATGGTGGATAGATTAGGCATAGGGTTGCCAGATAAAATAAAAGATGCCCAGATAAATTTCAGATATACAATAAATAATTTTTAGTATAAGCATATGCCAAATATTGCATGGGACATACTTATGCTAAAAAAGTATTCCTTGCTCAGCTGAAATTAAAATTTAACTGGGCATCTTGTATTTTTATTGGTTAGATCTAATAACCCTTGTCTTGGACCAGATTATGGGGGTGGTTCTGAAAGCTAGTCAGAAGTGAAGGGAATAGGGAGCCAAGGAAGATGGTTTGAGAAGGGCAGTGACATGATAAAAGTGTCAATCTGAGTGAGGAAAAGAAGACCCTAGGGCCGTGGTCGGCAAACTGCAGCTCGCGAGCCACATGCGGCTCTTTGGCCCCTTGAGTGTGGCTCTTCCACAAAATACCACGTGCGGGCGCACACGTACAGTGCAGTTGAAACTTTGTGGCCCATGCGCTATTTTGTGGACCCTAATTAAGTTAATAACAATGTACCTACCTATATAGTTTAAGTTTTAAAAATTTGGCTCTCAAAAGAAATTTCAATCGTTGTACTGTTGATATTTGGCTCTGTTGACTAATGAGTTTGCCGACCACTGGTAAGGGGATTGGAGGGGGAAGTGGGCTAGGAGGCTATGGAGCAACCATCTCAGCAGAAGAGCAGAATGAAGCCCAGGCAGAGGTATGAGGGGGCTGGCTGGTTCAGGCTCAAGAGAGCGACTGTGATCATGCTTGACAACTTTGTACTGGGTGATTCCTATTGGTAGCTTCATATTAGAGAAGGTGGGAGTGTTTACACCATGGAAATGGGCAAATACTACAAACCAGGGCCCCTGAAAGCTAGTTGTTAAATATCTTCCAGCACACCAGTGGATCCAAGGGAGCAAAAGGATAATTTGAAGGTAAAAATCAATGCAATCCAGAACTTGGTTATTATTTGGGTACTATTTAAGGATTGTAGGAAAAGCATGCATCAAAGGCATTATTTGATCTTACCTTTCAAAGGAAATTGGCCATAAATCCTTTAAAAATATTTTTATTGATTTCAGAGAGGAAGAAAGAGGGAGGGAGAGAGAGAAACATCAACGATGAGAGAGAATCATTGATTGCTGCTTCTTGCACACCCCACACTGGGGACTGAGCCTGCAACCCGGGCATGTGTCCCAACCAGGAATCCAACTTCAACCTCCTGGTTCATAGGTTGACACTCAACTATTGAGAATGCTGGCCAGGCCAGCCATAAATCTTTTTAAGAAAAGAAATTGTTCTGGCCAAAGCATGCTGCTCCTATGTCTCAAAATGAAGGCTGTCAATATATGCATAACCCATGGACATAGACAGTAGTGCAGTAGGCCTGGGGGTGGTGGTATTCAGGTGCAGGGTTAGGGGAGGTAAATGAAGGGGTGGGGGGAAGTAGAGATCTGTAATACTTTCAACAATAAAGATAAATTGTTTAAAAATGAAGGCTGCTATTTGTATAAACAAGTAGGCATAAGCTATCAGCTGAGTTTGGGAGAGTCAGAATGTATCTAGGGCAGAATTTGTGTTTTACAGAATTAGAAGCCCTTCAGTTTTCCCAATCAGATATCGGCTAATACCTTGGTGGATAGGGCAGAGGCTGAGCCCAGCTCTTGAGCCATGGCCCAGTTAGGGATAGAAGAGTGGTCATAATGAAAGAATTAGACAAAGCAAGGCAGATAATTAGAACACCACAGGCCTAGAGATTTCTGCCTTGTCACTGACCCATCCCAACCAGAGCTGATGAATCAAGTCCAGCTTTGAGGCCCTCAGCGATCAGGATGAACCCTGAAGTATTCATAAGGTCCCCAAAGGATGCTTCTTAGGTCATATATTTAGCTCTTAACTGTACCAGAATTCACAAGGAATCACTTCTCCTACTGTTATTCTTGGCACTGGGTCTTATTGTACTGCATCCTCTTTCTGACTCAGCTCTGCTACGTTCTGTTGCACACATCTAGGATGTTGCATTAAAGACAAACTAACAGTACCCGTCTGATGACAGGAACCTGGTTGATACTTGACTATGCCATAGCCAAACTTCAGAATATTGAGTAAAATATAAAACTCCCTGACAGAAACTTGGATCAGTTACATGGCACAGCTCCCGGGCAGATCACATGAAGCTCTAGGCTACAATTATTTTTTCCTCTTTAAAGGATATAAATCTTTTCATATCAGTTTCAGTGCAGGGTAGAATGATATCTTTCGGATGTCACGACATCTCTCTGTTCTGAACTTTCATCAAGACTCAGACTGTGCCTGCACCCTCCGGGAAGCCTGCCCTGACCCATTTCCGGGAACAGTGAAAGCTCTCCTCGCGGCTGACCTACGGTATCCTGTGCCGCAGTAATCACTTTCCAGGCAGTGGCGTGAGGCACTGGCTTTGGAGCCAAACTGCCTGGATTCAAATCCCTGTTCTGTAACCTACAAGCTGGGTCCACTAAGAAATTACTGAATATCCGAGATTGATTTTTCTCATTTGTAAAATGGGAGGTGACAATTGTGCCTCACATCATACACCTGTTAGAACCTATGTAAAGTGCTTAGCACCCTGACTGGCAGATTGTAGAAACATTCCTATGGCTCTCTCTGCAATTGACTGAGTTTCCCAGGGGCTTTATCTTTCCATGTGAGTTAGTAGCACAGTTTTGAGCACTTCCTGGGAGCTCAGGGCTGCTGAGTGAACGAAAGGTGGGGTTTCCTTTCAACTGATTTGTGGAAAGTTATCCTGAGTTTAGAAATAAAGAATAGTTTAATTCATAAATTTATTTTTGTATGTATGTTTTTGAAAAGCCATATAAAATATTAAGCTCACCTGATTTTCAAATTAGAAACAGACTGTAATACTTAATACAACAATTAAAAATATATATGTATGCATACTTATTCCATATTGCAGGCAGTACAGTTTACCAAAAAGAAACATGGATTTCAGAGACAGATTTTCTGCGCGTATGACTTTGGGTTGGGCTTCAATCCCCTGTGCCTGAGTTTCCTCATTTGTAAATTTCAGCAGCGAAAACTTCCCTTCTGCAGGCGGTTGTGGGAATTAAATGAAGTCATACCCATACAGCACTCTTATTGGTATATTTCATGTGCTAAATTGTAAGAAGATGCTTTTTTTGTTGTTGTTTTGTTATATTAGACAGATGTGGGGCAAGGGAAAAGAAGGGAAATAGAAAAGAATCAAGGTAGGCAGGAATCAAGGTAGTTAAAAATAGAAATGGCTACAAAAATAAAGACAACTAAAGTGGTTTACAGATTTAACTTTGTTTTAAAAGATTATCCTTTTCTTTTTTTTTTCATGGGTGACATACCCCTGGTACACAGTTCAAGAGGCACCAAAGGGTACTCAGTAAAAATGAAATCATTGCCACTCTGCCTGAGCCAAACAGTTTAGCTCTTTGAGGGCAAATGCTTCTACTGTTGTTTTTTTCTTTTTCTTGTGATTCCTCCTAGAAATACTCCATACATTGATTAGCAAAATATTCGCATTTCCCATGACTTAACTTTTTTCTTCCAACGTAAGTGTTACACTGTTGCATGCCTTGTTTTCTTTTTGAATGTGTAGTTGCAATCATTCCTTTTCAGGAGATTCAGGGCTCTCTCCTTCCTCTTAGCCCTTGTGTTCCATTTATTTAACCAGTCCCCCATTGATGGAATTTTAGGTTGTTTCCAATTTTTTGTTATTACAGATAATGCTATGATGAATAATACTGTCCATGCGTGATTTCACACATGTGAGTATGTTAATGGAATAGTTTCCTAGAAATGGAATTAAGTACTCAAAGGATACGGGCTATTTTGATACAGATATATAGAAGTTGTGCCAGTTTAATGCTTCCTGTGGCAAGGTGTGAGAGAATGCGTGTCCCAACTCCCATCAGGAATGACATTCTCAGTCTTGATCTTTGCCAGACTGATGAGGGAAAACATATCTCAGTGTAGTTTTAATTTGCATTGTTTAGTATAAGTAAGACAGAGCATCTGGCCAAATATTTGAAAATCATTTTTATTTTATTTTCAGTGAACTCTATGTTCATATCCTTTATCTGATTTTCTGTTGGTTATTAATCCTTTTCATATTGAGTTGAAGGAGCTCTTGATATATTCCAAAAGGGAAACTTTACTTTTTCCCATGTATTTTTAATTTATCACTCACCGTTCTATTACTTTATAGTGTTGTATGTTTTTTTTTGCTACATAGTAGGTTTAGATGTATATGAAGCAGACTTTATATCCCTTCTTTTATGGCTCTGGGTTTTGTGACATACTTTAAAAAGGCTTGTCTATTCTGATATCATAAGAATCTTCTAAGTTTCCCTCAAGCATCTCTAAATAATAGGTTTTAGAAGTTTTCAGCAAATACAGGCCATGCTTGTCACATGACTAAATGAACTATTTGTGTCCACACCCTGATATAAATACACGTTCACAGAAAAAATGTAGGTCTCTCTGGAAGATTAAATAAGCACTAC
>NW_005364372.1:1203526-1230856 GCF_000412655.1 Myotis brandtii
TGTACTTTTTGTTGTTTTCTGCATTGATCATATATTGCTTTGATGTTCAGAAAGATATTAATTAAATAAAATTTTACTTTTACCTTCTTTAACCTTCTTTTAAGATATCACTTGATTCCTGGATCTGTTGGAATGCTAGTAATGCTGCCTATTTTGCTTTGGAAACAGTCTGTTTGGCTTCTACTCTGAACAGCTTTGGCCCAGTCCTAACTTCCTTGTTGCTAAATTCAGTGGAAGCCTTTTAGTCCTAATCTTACTTTCCCTCTGGCAAATTTGAAGCTTTTGACCACGCCCCCCAGTTTGGTCTCAGTGCCTTTCTCCCTGCATTCCTCACTCCTTCCTCCTTGGCTGCTTCCCCTGCTGATCCCTGAGATTGGTAGGGCTCCTTGTGCACCAGGTGCTCTAAGTACTTTGCAGATATTACCTCATGTAGTCCTTACTACAATTTTCTAAGGGCCTTATGATACCACTGTATTTTTCAGATGAGAAAACGGAGAATTTAAAAGTTAAGTAATAAGCCCAAGAGCAGCCATCTGGGAAAAGGGTAGAGCCAAGACTGGAACCCAGGGACTCTACTTTCTTTCCACACCTTAAACTGCTATCTCTTTTTTTTTTTTTTCTAAGAGGCTGTATCATGTTTTGTTTTTCTTTAAATATACTTTATTGATAGAGAGTTAGAAACATCGATGAGAGAGAAGCATTAATCAGCCACCTCCTGCACCCCCCCTACTGGGGATGTGCCCGAAACCAGGGTACATGCCCTTGACTGGTACCGAACCCGGGACCCTTGAGTCCGCAGGCTGACGCTCTATCCACTGAGCCAAACCGGTTACGGCAAACTGCTATCTTATGAGCTCGCTAACTGGCCCAGGCTCCCTTTCTCTGTGCCTTCTGTGGCCTGCTCATACTTGCGTGGAGTTACTTACCCTTTCTCTTCCACACAAATGATTCCCAAGTTTATGTTGTGGCTCTAGTCTCTCCCCTGTATTCTGAAAGACAATCTAGACATTTTCAGTGTTCAGTGGGTATTTCCACTTAGGTTGCTCACAGACACCTTAAATTCAGCATTCCAGTATCTCCTAAGGTTGTACGTCTTGAAAGATGGGGGGTGTTATTTTTTCATAGAGCCTGGTGCAAAATGCTGGCAAATGAGAACAGTTATTCTAAATCTGAGATAGTGTTTTTATTTAATTAAGTTATATTCAATTTATCAGCACCTACTGTAAGCCTTGGCTCCACCCTCAATGAACTTTCAATGATTCAGCTTGATTTCCATGTCCTTGGTCTTTCAGGGCCAAGAAATATTTTGGGAAAATTGGTTGCTTTTTCCCCACAACCTTAAGTAATTTGCTTATCCTGATGGGAAGTGCCATTCATTCCTAAAAGTAAACAGGGCTTCCTATCATGGAGTAATTAGCACTGAAGGCCTAGATCCGTTCAAATCTCCCGAGAGTCGGGTCCAATCCATTGCAATTAGTAATCACAGAGAACTCAAGGTAAGGCATTGGCTTTAAAAACAGTTACATTCCAGCCAAAAGAGGTAACTTCAACCAGAAGAGGAATCTTCTAGTTGGAAGACTGGTTTTCATGCCTTTGCAATTGATAATAATTACCATAGAAAAAGCATTACCAATTCCAGTTCTCCAGGACTGTGTTTTTCTTTCCATATCTTTATCAATGTAAAAGCTTATGAAAGTAATACATACTGACTGTAACTATATTGAGACTTCCAGCCCCTTGAGATGAACACTGTTAACAGCTGCCATTGCCTTACATGCCCTGCCACAGCTCACGTGAATGGGTATAAACAGGCACCATAATAATACATACAGGGCTGGGTTATTTATTTATTTTTAAAGTAATAAAATCATATGATGCATATTACCCTGCAACATTTTTTCTCACTTAACTCTATGCATTGAATACCCCAACAAGTTCACCAAATAAATCTATGCTTTATTTGACCAGTTGCCTCTCAATGAACATCCAGGTTGTTTTCAGTTTTCTACCTCTACAGGCAAGGCTGTAGGAGATAGCCTCATACATCCACACTTACATAATGAAGCATTTATTTCTAACGAGTCTTGAAAGTAAGATTGTCATGCTACAGGGTTGGCTGGTTTCTAAAACTACATTAAAATATGAGCAGGGTACCGGAAAAGGGAATTGATGTGCTTCTTTCTGCTAGGTACTACAGTAGGTACTTTCCATTAGTTGTTTAGTTTCATCTTGGTCTGCTGCCCCTAGTCTTGCCCCACTCCTTCCTCTACATAAATAACCTCGAGCATGTCACTTCTTTGCTTAGAAGCCCTGCATGGTTCCCATCTCCTTCAGGATTAAGGCCAAGCTACTTACATGCCCCACAAGGCCTTCCACAGTTTGGTCTCCTCCATCTCTTCAGTCTCTCTTTACCCCTCTCACTTAACTCGATGCCATGATGGGGTATTCATGGCATAGAGTTAAGTGAGAGAAAAAAAGTTGCAGGGTAATATGCATTCCAGCACTCACAAACTATTTATGATTATCTACATTATCTACCTTATCAGGCCACTGCAACCCTCTGGGCCTTTGCTCTGCCTCCATCTCTGTTCTGATGGTCCTTCCTCACCTCTTCCCCTGGATCTCCTCTTATGTATCAGTTAGCACTCAGTCAAGCTCTGACTCTTTCAGAATGCTTTTTGCAGGCTGATTTATGAATTAGTGAGGCTAGATCATGCCCTCGTAACTTACAACCCACAGATCTCAGCGGCTTAACATAAGTTCATTCTTTGGTCAGTTTGCTTTATGTCTGGGTCATTCTCATGGGCAACTCCCCACAGTGACTTCCTTGAAGGAGCTAGTGGAGGCTTCACCATCCTATAATTGTACCATCCAGAAGTCTTGGCTTCTCTGGTCGACGTGGCTCTACTCTCAAGAAGAGAGTACTGAGAGTATCATGCTGGCAGTTACATTAGCCCAGAGGTGACCATGTTATTCCCATTCTCAGCCCACTGGCAAGTTGTATTGCACTACCTAACTACTAGGGGGCAGAAGTGTAACCCTCTCATTAGGCTGGAAGGAAAGGAGAATTGGACATAGGTGAATGCTAGAAGCTTCTACTACAGTGGAGATGCCACCACTCTCCATATGTCTTTTGGAATTATTACGTGGTTTATGTGTGTCTTCCTATGAGAGTGGGTACTTCTGGCAAGTAGACGACTTCCTCTTGTTCATTTTATGTTTCTGGCACATAGAACATAGCCAAGAAAGACTTGTTGAATAAATTCACTCATACACATCAATAATCTACATTTATAGATGGGACACTAAATAAAGTTCAGAGAGGTCTATTAACTCACTTATAATCACACAACTAGGAGACAGCAAAACCAAACTCAAACTTAAGTCTGATAAATTCCAAACTCATGCTTTTAAGAGAGATTCTGCAAGTTGATTTCCAGGTCTGATTCGGGATGATAAGCTGTTCACCCATGGGGAATGAATTCAATCTTAGAGATATTAGAATCCTAACAGCTTCTTTAGAACACCAAGTCTGAGATGCCCAGGAGTATATCCACCAGGGCACCTCCCCTTTTGTTCTGGGAGGGTGCTGATAAGTTAAGTAGACCTTTATGATCCAAGATTCTCTCAAGGATGGACTTAAAACAAAGCAAGAAAAACCAGTCCCCAGCCAAACCGAGCATTCCTCTGTTCTCAATACATTTGAATTTGATAAAACCCCTACTTTCATACAACTGTGCTAGAGTGCTCTAGAAATGGGGTTTGAGATTAAGTTTGAGCACCAGCTCTGCTACATCCCCACCCCATCACTGGACCTCTGGTCCTCCCTTTCCTTATCCTATAAACTAACACTGATATAAGAATGCTAACCTCACTGTAATTTTGAGTAGACTACAAAGTGCTAAATTTTGTGCTCCATTGACTCAAACTTCCAATAGAACTTCAGGTAAGTACCCTACTGTATCAGGGCTCTCCAGAGAAACAGAACCAACAGGATTGGCTCACCTGACTATGGAGGCTGAGAAATTTCAAAATCTGCAGTCAGCAAGCTCGAGACCCAGGAAAGCCAGTGATGTAGTTCCAGTTGGCCTAAGTTATAGCCTGAAGGCAGGAGTTCAATGTTCCAGCTCTAGCTTTCAGGCTGAGAGATAATCCATGTGTCTCTCTCACATCAATGTTTCAAGAAAGAAAATTTTGCCTTAGTTTTTGTTGTTGTATTCAAGTCTTCAATGGATTGGATGAGGCCCACTTGGGTGTGGGGGAGGGCTACCTACTTTACTCAGTCTAATTAAAATGCTAATCTCATCCAGAAACACCCTCACAGACACACCCAAGAATAATATTTAACAAAGATCTGAGTTTTGCCACCTTGGCTCAGTGGTTGACCATTGAGCTATGAACCCAGACAGCACGGTTCGATTTCTGGTCAGGACTTGATACCTGGTCTGGGATGTGCAGGAGGCAACCGATCAATGATTCTCTCTCATCATTGATGTTTCTATCTCTCTCTCCCTTTCCTCTTCTCTCTGAAATCAGTAATATCTACACTAATAAAAGAGAAACATGGTAATTGGCGTACGACCGCTACCCTTCCCATTGGCTAATCAGGGAGATATGTAAATTAACTGTCAGCCAAGATGGCGGCTGGCAGCCAGGCAGCTTAAAGCGAACATGAGGCTTGCTTCCTTCATTGAAGGAGGAAGCCAACATTCCCCGCCTGCGCCTGCGCTGCCGGCCTCTGAGCTGGCAGTTTGAAACTTTGTAACACTTTCAGCCGGCCGGGATCTCAGAGCTAAAATTATACATTGTTTCGATTATAGAACCAGCAGCGGAAGCCTCAGAGCTAGAGCCAGAGCTAAAGCTGGCCCAGAATAAAAAAAAGAAAAGAAAAAAAAGGAGCGGTTGGGAGCTTCAGTCACCCGCAGAGCCTGAAAACAGCCCTCAGCCCCTCACCCAGACTGGCCAGGCACCCCAGTGGGGACCCCCACCCTGAAGGGTGTGTGACCAGCTGCAAACAGCCATCATCCCCTCATCCAGGCTGGCCAGGCACCCCAGTGGGGACCCCCACCCTGAAGGGTGTGTGACCAGCTGCAAACAGCCATCATCCCCTCATCCAGGCTGGCCAGGCACCCCAGTGGGGACCCCCACCCTGAAGGGGGTGTGACCAGCTGCAAACAGCCATCATCCCCTCATCCAGGCTGGCCAGGCACCCCAGTGGGGACCCCCACCCTGAAGGGGGTGTGACCAGCTGCAAACAGCCATCATCCCCTCATCCAGGCTGGCCAGGCACCCCAGTGGGGACCCCCACCCTGAAGGGGGTGTGACCAGCTGCAAACAGCCATCATCCCCTCATCCAGGCTGGCCAGGCACCCCAGTGGGGACCCCCACCCTGAAGGGGGTGTGACCAGCTGCAAACAGCCATCATCCCCTCATCCAGGCTGGCCAGGCACCCCAGTGGGGACCCCCACCCTGAAGGGGGTGTGACCAGCTGCAAACAGCCATCATCCCCTCATCCAGGCTGGCCAGGCACCCCAGTGGGGACCCCCACCCTGAAGGGGGTGTGACCAGCTGCAAACAGCCATCATCCCCTCATCCAGGCTGGCCAGGCACCCCAGTGGGGACCCCCACCCTGAAGGGGGTGTGACCAGCTGCAAACAGCCATCATCCCCTCATCCAGGCTGGCCAGGCACCCCAGTGGGGACCCCCACCCTGAAGGGGGTGTGACCAGCTGCAAACAGCCATCATCCCCTCATCCAGGCTGGCCAGGCACCCCAGTGGGGACCCCCACCCTGAAGGGGGTGTGACCAGCTGCAAACAGCCATCTAATAAAACAAAACAAAAAAAATTCCACAAAAAACAAACATCTGAGCACCCCATGGGCCAATCAAGTTTATATATAAAATTAACCATCATGCTTAACCTTCCTTGTATGCCTTCATAGTGTTTACTATTTGCTAATCTACAAAACTCTTATGCTTGCATTACTTTTATGTTGTTGCTATTTTGAGTTGTTAAAAAACATTAAAAGACAAAATACTGGAAGTGAAGTAATTTCATCTCCTAAAATATTTGTAAATAAAAATTATTTGCTGTCCTGGCTGGTGCAGCTCAGTAGTTAGAGGGTTGGCCCACCTACTGAAGGGTCTTGGGTTCCATTCTGGGTCAAGGGCAGGTTCAATCCCAGGCTCAGTTGGGGAGTGTGTGGGAGGTAACCAATCCATATGTCTCACATCAATGTTTCTTTTTCTCTCTCTCTTTCCCCCTCCCTCCCTTCCTTCCACTCTTTCTCAAAATCAATGGAAAAATATCGTTGGGTGAGGATTAACCAAAAAAAAAAAAAAAAAAAGTATGTGCTGAGTCCAATGAGAATTTAGTTCTAAATAATCCCCATCCCTATTCATGTTTTCCCTTACTCTGATTTCTTTCTTTCTTTTCTTTTTTTTTTTTTGGTTGCTAATCCTCACCCAAGGATATTTTTCCATTGATCTTTTAGAGAGTGGAAGAGAGAGGGAAAGACAGAGAGAAACATCATGTGAGAGAGGCACATTGATTGGTTGCCTCCTGTATGTGTCCTGACCAGGGCTGGGGCCAGGGAGGAGTCTGCAACCAAGGTATGTGCACTTGACTGGAATTGAACCTGGGATTCTTCGGTCCGCAGGCTGATGCTCTATCCGCTGAGCCAAACCGGCTAGGGCCTGACTTATTTTTTAACTTAAAAATAATAGACTTCCGTTTTTAAGGCAGTTTTAGGTTCACAGCAAAATTGAGTGGAGGTATAGAGATTTCCCATATAACTACTAACCTCCTCTCCCTCCATGTACAACCTTCCCCATTATCAACATCCAGCCTCATAGTGATATATCTGTTATAATCAATGAACCTACATTGACACTCATCATCACCCAAAGTCCATAGTTTGCATTAAGGTTCACTTTTGGTGTTGAACATCCTTTGTTTCTTTACAGATTGATAATCACAGGTACCCATCCATTAGAGTATACAGAGTAGTGTCACTGCCCTAAAAATCCTCTGTGCTCTGCCTATTTATCCCTTCCTTTTCCTGTTACCTATGGCAACCACTAATGTCTCTACTGTTTCCACAGTTTTATCTTTTCTAAAATGCCATTGGCTTCTTTCACTTAATAACATGCATTTAAGTTTCCTCCATATCTCTTTATGGTTGATAGCTCATGCTGATTTTTATCAGAGTATTTAGCCCTAGCTGACAAATATGTTTATCTGTTTGCATGCATGTTCATTATCCACCTTTCCCACTAGAATAGAAGCTTTTGGAAAACAGGACTTTGTTTACCATTGTATCCCAGTTCCTATAAAAGTGTCCAATACTTACTATACTCTCAAAAAATAATTATTGAATGTATGAATAAATGAATCTTTTTTCAACTATAAGCCTTTTATTTAGGGAATTAGTTCTGATATGTGTGATGCTAGAGTTAATCTGATATTTCTGTTTCAATGGGATTTAAATATAATTATTCTTAAAGAGTTTGGGTCCTTTTGGGTTTGGATAGGAGACTGGAAAGCTCTTCAGTGACCAATACAATAGAATAAATGATTGGTTTCCAGCAGAGTACTATTTTAATTTTTTTATGCAGAAGCAGAGTATAAATGGGAAGTGGACATTTTCTGGTCATAGCTGACTATTTGAAATGTTTTACCTTTGAAAATTATAAAAGTAATGAAGTTTCCTTCTGTGCACACCCATTGACCCCTAATCCTACTCCCCAGAGGTAACCTGTTCTAAGAGTTCTGAAAGTTTTGTGCAATATATAATTTTGTGTTATGTAGTGGATCACAGATTAACTCACTACCTACACTTGGATGTACAAAATGTAGCAACTCTTTTGCTCTAACTCATAGGTTGTCTTCCTCATGAGTCCTTCCCCACTGGACAGCAGGGAAGCCTAATTCTGCCAGTTAATAGGAACTGTGTACACTCACACCAAATGGCAGCTAAGGGAGCCCTGAACCACTAAATTCAGGCCCCTTTTCTGACTCATCTCATGGAACATGCAGGGAACCATATGAGACAGTATCTTTCCAGCCTGTCAGATGGAAACTTGATTGCTTTCAAGTTTCCCCTCAACTTAACACTCACCCTCTGGGATTTTGGTTTGGGAAGCAGGATTATCATTATATGCATGATTAATCCTCTGCCTCCCCTGTCTCTCTTCTTCCCATAGGCCACTGAGCCTGAAGGTTGGGCTTTTATTTTACATCTCCTTACTGTCTTCTGTGGCCTAGCTTCCTCCACCTGAAATCTAACGGGAAGTGCAGAATTCAGGGAGAGAAATAAGCTTGCTGGTAAGGGAATATACATACATTGGGAAATACTTCAAAACTGATGCCTATTACATGTATGTATGTGTATATATATATATACATATATATATTTTATTTATTTTAACTGATCAAAGGTGAGGGTATATGACATATAATGCTCTGTTCTGTTTCAGTTTAGTGTTTCTTGAAGATATTTTCATACACATACATACACACGTCTACCTTATTCTTTTTAAAGAGCTACATAATATTCCATAAAAAGTAATATAGTTTATCTAGCCAGTCTCTTACTGAAGGTCACTTAGGTAATTTCCAGTTATTTTCTATGCAAACAATGCCATAGTAAATATTATTTAGTTTTGGTTTTCTTGAATATTTGTGTGAGTATATCCTTTGGCATATCACTAGCAATGGAATTACTTTATCAACTAGTGTGTGCATTTAGGATTGTCTAAAAATGTTCAAGCGCTTTACATTCTCACCCACTGATATGAAAGGCACAGTTTTCCATTAAGATAACAGATTTTGTAAATAACATCAAAATGGCAGATCATTCCTGACTTGAAGTTCACTTGAGAAATGTGCTTTAACAATTCTAACTGCAGTCAGCGTTGTGAAATAATTCCTCTTAAAGATAAGGATCACTGGCTTCTATGCTATTTTTCTTTTCTCTCATCATCATGTTCCCCCCCGCCAACTCCCCTACATTTTTTCAAATAAATTATGTTTCAATGTTTTTTCTTTTTTTACAACTTTTAAAAAATATTTTTTAAAATTGAGTTTTTAGAGAGAGAGGAAGGAAGAGGGAGATGGAGAGAGAGAGAGAGAGAGAGAGAGAGAGAGAGAGGCATTGATATGAGAGTAAAATATTGATCAATGGCCTCCCGCACAATCTGGGGAACCTGTGACCTTTCGGTGTATAGAAGGACACTCCAACCAACTGATGAGCCACATTGGCCAGAGCATGTTTTGTTTTTGCTTTTTTTTAAAACATATTTTATTGATTTTTTTACAGAGAGGAAGGGTTAGGGATATAGAGTTAGAAACATTGATGAGAGAGAAACATCGATTAGCTGCCTCTTGCACACTCCCCACTGGGTATGTGCCTGCAACCAAGGTACATGCCCTTGACTGGAATCGAACCTGGGACTCTTGAGTCTGCAGGCCGACGCTCTATCCACTGAGCCAAACCAGTTAGGGCACCAGAGCATCTTTTAATATTTTCTTTTCTTTTTTAGTTTAGATCTGTGAATAAATTTCCTGACCAAAATTAATTTACCTAGTACACTTTTGTGAAGTTTACTAGAAAATCATTACATTATTGTTTTTCTTAATCGAGGCCTATAAAAAATGACCTATAAGTCTATTAACATGGTACAATTTGATTGCTTGAGTTTCCTAAAGAAAAAGTTTGTTAGACTATGGGAATCAATTCAACATGGCAAAACCAATCCTAAAAAAATACATATTTTTATTGATTTCAGAGAGGAAGGGAGAGGGAAAGATAAAAACATCAATGATGAGAGAGAATCACTGATTAGCTGCCTCCTCAGGCCCCACACTGGGGATTGAGCCCAAAAACCAGGAATGGGACTGTGACATCCTGGTTCATAGGTCAATACTCAATCACTGAGCCATGCTGGCTGGGTGGCAAAACCATTTTTGAGATGGTGTTGTAACAGGTAATGGGAACAGCTAAGGAATTCCAGAGCAGAGAAAACCAGGTGGAGGATTTGTTATATTACTGGGTTAGAATGAGTTTCATATTAGCTAAAAATGTTTGGATGATTAAGATATTTCTATTTTTATCTTGAAAGAACTTGCAGCAAAACATCCAAAAGCACCAGGTTTATGATACAGAATTTGTGAGGTTTGCTGGACCCACACCCCACCTTTCCATGGTGAATTATCACTAACAAATTCCACATATTTGGATATTATACCAGCCACATAATCAAGTTCATTTAATTGATGGTGTGTGGAAGTGTGTTTATTCTCAGAAATGAAAAAGACAATATTTGTGAGATAAACATTTGAAGGCAGTGCATACTGGCCAACTCTTCCCAGTTGGTATTTCTACAAGTCCAGAATACTTTAAACCTGGTTTACCACACCTGGGAACTTTCAACATGGTCTAATTACTTACTCAAAGACATAGATGTAAAAATTTTAGGCAACCTTCTAAACCTTTCTCACCATGGATAAACTATAACTTAAAGAATAATGCATGGAAGGATTAATTAGAAATAAGAGTGTTTGAAATAAAATTTGGACCATTTGAATAAACTCGTCTAACTTGACATTGTAGTTACATAATATGTGCTTTGAGTATAACATCAAGCTTTAACAAATATTTAAAGACAAAATTACATTAGCAAGATACTATAAGGCTCCTTTTTATATTTTTAGGTGTTTTAAGTAGTTGCAATGGCTTAAATGATGATGTTAAATGTTATTGTATAATACAGTTTTGCCTGCTAAGTTCTCCACATTTTGTAAACGGTTTTATTTCTTTGGGTGTAGAGTATTTTTGCTTAGTGTCATGATATTATCTATGCTGTATTCTGGATGTACAGTCATGTTTCAGTCATCGTCCAGCTTTGGCTGCTGAACTCAGACAGTTGTAAGACTGTTCCCTGTTTCTGTTAGAATGCTGTTCAGTTCTGTACTGAATACTGTAACTACTGTAGAAAATATCACTTCTTCTTTGAAGGCTGTTTTGTAATATGTATAAGAAATGGAATTGTGTTTTTATTTATTTTTATTTTTTTAAATATATTTTATTGATTTTTTACAGAGAGGAAGGGAGAGAGATAGAGAGAAATATCAATCAGCAGCCTCCTGCACATCTCCTACTGGGGGTGTGCCCGCAACCCAGATACATGCCCTTGACCGGAATCGAACCTGGGACCTTTCAGTCCGCAGGCCGACGCTCTATCCACTGAGCCAAACCGGTTTTGGCTGGAATTGTGTTTTTAAAGAAAAGCATTCAAATATGACAATAATAGTATCTGTGTTACACCATTCAAAGTGCTGTTCAGTAGTTGCAACAAACTATTACATATCATTTAATAAAGGGACCAAAATGAAAACACACACACAGTTTTTATAACTCTGCAAGTGATTAAGAGAGCATAAGAATACATTTGGAAGAAAGAGGAAAAACAGGAAGGAAGGAGATGAGTCATTTGGTTAACTGTGTAATGTGGGTGATAGGGTCATAGATGTTGGGAGTCATGTAGACCTGGGTGGGAATTCCAGCTTTGCCATTAACTATGTACCTCAGCTTCTCCAGTTACATATGTTGTGAAGGTCAAATGAGATAATACATGTAAAGTATTTAGTATTCAATAAATGCTTACTCTAAGTACTATTATTATGTACCTGGTGCTGTGCTAGAGGTTTAACATGTACTAGATACTAAAGGGAATGCAAAAGGAAGTACTAGACTTTATTCCAGACTAGTTGGAAAAACACAACAGGCCATTAGAAACCATCTGGAAACAATGAAGACCATCAAAAGCACTAAGTGCCCTAGAAACCCAGATCTACTTTGGAGTTGAATTTTGTTAATAATTTGTTCTTGGGAATTTGATGCCTTTTGAAGAGCTGTCTTTAATTTTGCAAGACTTTCTTGAAAGCATCTCATAAATCATGTGACAGGTTATGTCAACCTCATTTTTTTAAAAGTTCAATTACACATTTGTTACGGTTTCTAGAGGATCAACATCCTGAAATTCTTTAAAATTTTTCATTGGTATCAGGGCTGAGAAATAGCTTCAGGGTAGAATTGAGGTAGATTTGGTTCTTGCAGTGGGTTTCAAAGGGAAATTTTAGGCTTCTTTTTAGGATTATTTTGTGAAATGTCAGTCTTGTATATGTCTGTGGTTGAGGGTGCGGTGGTGCCTGCCCTGGGCCAATAGAGGAAATGATGAAATAATGAAACTTAATTGCGCACTGTCCAACCAGGAGATGGAGGGAAGGCTGCAGCTTTTTCCCCGAACCTGGTCCTATTCCATCATGACATATCACTGGTGGTACAATGGAAATACTATTTAGGGCTTTCTCTATTCTCTCCTCTATCACTCCTCTCTGACAGTTTTAGGCTTAGTCAGACCTGGATCTGAGCCCTCGTCCTTCTGGCTTTTATTACCTGTATGGCCTTAGGGAACTCTTTCTAATCTATGCTTTTTCATAGTCCAATGGAGAAAATGTTCACGAATGTGCATTTCAACAACACTTCAGGAAATTCCGATTTAGGAGGAAAGGGAACTGAAATCTGGAGAGTGGATTAACTTGCCTAAGACCATACAGCTACTCTGTGGCAAAGCCCAAAATTGATCCAGAGTTTCCTGACTCCTGGTCCAACGTTCTGTTCATAAAAGCAGTGGCCTATTGGGGAGGGTCTGGGGAGGCATCCTCTAGTCTTGTCTTCTACCATAAAGCAGCTACAATATTGCTCCTCAGAAAGACCTTAGATAGACTCACCCATTCAGCTCCAAGGCACACTACCTTATCTGCTTCTCCTGCATCTCAGCTTTTCCCAATGTTACACCCTTCTTCCTCAAGCTCCAGGTAAAAATCTAGGAGTCATTGCAGATACCATCCTCTCCCTCATCCCATATGTAATCTTCAGGAAGTCCTGTTAATTTTCCCTTATAAGTTTCCATTCATCTCTCACCTGGACCATCACTTTTTATTTGGTCTCACACTGAACTTTCCACAATGTGATTCCTTTTTTTCTCTACTACCTGGTTTAAAAACCTCGGATGACTTCCTATGACTGTTAGGTTGGAAGTACAATAGGACCTCCAGTCTCCTATAAGGACTGGCTTTTTAGTCTTATTTTGTACCATTCTTTTCTTCTCTGAGCTCTTTCTTTAAGCTCCCTGAAGGTGTCAGCTCCTCCTTGCCATAGGGGCCTTTGCACATGTAGGTCTTTTGTCCAGAGCACTGTTTTCTCTCTTCTTCTTCCTTTGCCTAGTCAACTCCTACTCATTCTTTAGATCTTAGCTCAAGACTGACTTTCCTAAGAAACTCTTTCCTGACTGCTTCCAGTTTGCTGAGTTACTGTTGCAGGCACTCCTAGAACCACCCATGCCCCCCGCCTCATATGTGTATCAGTCTGTAATTCATATACTCATTTGAATAACTACTTGATTAATTTCAGCCTTTCCCACCCTATTATATGTTCCATGAGAGCAGATAACAGGATTGACTTCACTTACTATTTTTCCTCCAGTATCTAGCACAGTGCCCAGCACATAGTCGGTTCTCAAAAAAATTGTTTAATGAATGAATGAAGCTCATATTTAATTCTTCTTTAAATCTCAACTTCATCTGGTTTCAATCACCCAAAGCCTACCTTTCATATATTTACACTTACCAGTAGTTGGGCGCATGTATACACATGTGTGTCTTTTACGGTCTCTTTATTATAAATTCTACATTTCATCTTGGCCATCTGCAATGATATTTTCTAATCTGAAGGTCTCAGATAGGAAATAGAAGGGGCCTCATGATTGTAGGGAAGGGAAATACTTAGTAAATTACCCTTCCTCTCTCTCTTTTACTGAACTGTTGGGGAAATCCCTTTGATCATGAAAGCCAGGGACAGTCAGGCTGAAGGCCACAGATTATCATGGTTTGTAACAAGGTTTGAACACTAGATAACTCAGGAAAAGGAGATAGAAATCCATAGCTATCATAATCCATTGAATTCCTTTACCTTTGGGAATTATACTATTAAGGTACACTCTGAGACCTTTTGGTTGATCATTTCAGGGATTTCATGCCATTATAAATCATTATTGCAAATTGATAACCTATACCTAGACATGGTTGGGCACCTCATCAAGTGTGAGTTCAACAAGGTAAACAAACTATTGGGCTGAGGAAGAGATGGGGTGGGGAGGCTTGGAGATGTTCCCTGGGGCATCTGGGAGTGTCCCCAAGAATCAGAAAGTTGGCATTGTGAAACTAGGGATTATTCAAGATAAGGTATGCAATGCCTTTGCACTTAATGCTTAGTAAATATATGCAATTCTTTTATTACTGTAGAAAGCAAATAGGCACTTACACTTTAGTTGGGAGAAGAAATAGCAGGTACAACTCTCCTTTTCTCCAAAGCATAGGCACATTGGAATCTGCTAATTATTTATTAAGACACTTCAATGGTCTGTTGCACTTTTATCAAATGGGACCTTTCTTTTAAAATGCAATTCTGCCCTTGCCTGGTGGCTTGGTTGGAGTGTCATCCCATATACCAAAAGGTTGTGGGTTCAGGGCATATACCTAGGTTGTGGGTTCAATTTCATTCAGGGCATATACCTAGGTTGTGGGTTCAATTCTTGGTCGGGCACATAAGGGAAGTAACTGATTGATGTTTTTTCCTTTTTCTCTCTCTCTCAAATTAATAAGTCATAACCTCAGGTGAGGATTAAAAAATACAATATTAAGTAGAAGAATCCTTAACATGTTTCAAGTGTTGAAAAAGAGGAAGCTTTTTCTGAGTAACTTTTGTATAACCACTAAATTCCTGCCTGAGCTTTCAGGATTTGTTGAAAAACAGGTCTTTGTTTTTCACACTTTCATTCTTTCCACACTTTACCACACTTTTATTCTTTCTTTGTGGATCTTATCACAATGTGTTATTATTTGTTATTTGTGAGTGTCTGTTGTTTTTTTAAAAAACAGAATTGTGTCATTCTTACTCAGCTATAAGCTCCATGGGAACAGGAATCTCTGTTTGATGACTTCTGTTTATATCCATAGGACCCAAAACCATCATCTCTGGTCTAGGATAGGTAACTAATAACCATTTATAAGTACCAATCCAGTTAGCCCTCCCAGGAGCCTACAAGGCAGATATGATTATCATCCTTGTTTCATAAATGAGAAAGCTGAGGATAGAGAAGCTAAGTAATTTGTTAGTCAGTGGCAGAATCTGTAATGGAACCAAATCAGTCTAGATGCATTCATCATGATGATCTTCTGCCACAAACAAATGCTGGTTAGAAGAACAGAGGCTCCATGGGAGCAGGTGTGGAGTAACTTTGTCTATGTGATGTACGAATTACTCATACAGACAGGTCAGGCTTTCAGTGAGCTGGGAAGCCTGCTACAGTGTGTCCCTGAGGTGGGGGATGGGGTGGCAGCGAGGGGAGAGAGGAACAGCTGAGGACATGGTAAGTGGAGTGGGCAAGTCTAGTCAGAAGTACTCGAGTAGCCAAGCTGATCTGTTCTGTTCTGTTACCTAATATTCCTCTTTTTCTGGATTAAAAGTCAAGATCTAGATTTTTTTCTATATTTGGAAACAGAATGGCCTGGGTGTGTGTGTGTGTGTGTGTGTGTGTGTGTGTGTGTGTGTGTGTGTGTGTGTTTATTTTCCAAGATTCCTAAAGCTCAACTTAGTGCTTTCTAGCTACGTAGCTGATCCTATCCTGTCTGATACATTGAAAACTAAAGCAGTAATGGGTTCAGGGAGGTTCATGCTGGCCTTTTTCTTAAAGATGTCTTTCTTTTTTTTAAAATTAGGTCTTTAAAATGTATTTTAAAACAAGTTCTTTACAAATTATTTATGCTTTTGGATTTTTTTTTAAAAGAAACCAACCAGTATAGAAGGGCACAAAGTGAAAAGCGAGAGACCCTCATCCAGAAGTGTTGTATGTATGTCTCAGCCTGTATAGAGTCTCACCTTTCACCCTTACAAATGGGAACATATTACATTATGTGTCCTTGTTTCTTAAATAGATTTATTTGGGGGGGGACTTTTGGGGTAACATGACAGATTGAGCACATACTTTTTCTACCTTCTAATACTCCACTATAACTACAGATATATGTCAAATATTTATAAAGATGGAACAAATAGAAGAGGAATCAAAAGCTCTTAACATTTTGGAAGCAGACAAGTAGGTAGAAGAATGGCAACTGGTATAATAGACCCAGGAAAGTGGAACCCTAAACTGACCAATGAAAAAGCTGAGAGCTACCTCCTCTAACTCAGATGCCCAAAGGCTCAGCAGCTGATGGCTGGAACCATATATATTAGGTTGGTGAGGAGGGGAGAATAAGAGATGTTGTGATCAGGGTGTCTGGGCTGGAAATGCCAGGCACAGGTGAAGGCATGATCTCTGTCCGAGAGAGGGGGAGTAAATGCATAATAGTAGATTTTCCCCACTTGGCTCCCCAAGCTTAGCAGTCAGGTCTTCATTGTCCGGGTAAGGGCTAGAAGAGTGAACTCTAGGGAATCTGACCTGTGCAAGCAGAAAGGCATAAAGATATGGACACCATATTGCCCAGATCATTCTACAGGAAGCTCAAAGTCAGTAAACTTCATCCTCAAGCTTAAACCTTCCAAACAGCCCTTCTCCCCCTTCTTTTAAACATGAGCAGGCAACCAGCTATGTGAGGATGACATCTAACATGAGGAAGTAAAAAATAAACAGAAAATGAACTTAGAGGAACCAGATTGTACAATCAGTTAGCAGAAAACCTGAAAATATCCTCAGGGAAAATATTTCTCCCATGAAAGAAGAATGGGATGTTATAAAAAGTAATGTTTGAAAATGAAAATAATCCTTGGGTATTGGAAACACATCAGAAGTGAAAAACTCAAAAGAAAGGTTGAGTAAAAAGTTGAGGAAATTCCAAGAAATTACAACAAAAGAAAATAATTGAAAATAGGAAACAAAAGAAGAAAATTATAGGATGAGTCCAGGAGATCTAACAGCTCAACAGCAAAAGTCCCAGAAAGGAAGAGCATAGAGAACATGGAGGAGAGGACACTTTTTAGAACTTAAGGACATGAATTTTGAGATTAAAGGGGCCCAATGGTTGTCCAGCAAAAGAGATGAAAAGACTACCTCCAGCATAATTGTAAAATTTTATTATCTTGAGAATAAGGAAGATTCTACAAACTTCCAGAGAGAAAAGACAGGTTGTATACAAGTAATCAGCAATCAAAAGGGCTTTGAACTTTGAAACAGTAGCACTGGAAGCCAGAAGACTGAGGGTGAGGGCAATATTTTTCAAAAATATGAAGGGCACTTATTTCCAACCTAGATTTCTATAGTAAGCCAAAATATGAGTCAAGTCAGAAGATAAAAAAAAGATACAGGCAAATCTTTAAAAAATTGCAGCCCTGGCTGGTATTGCCCAGTGGTTGGAGCATCGGCCCTCACACCAAAGGGTTCCATTCCTAGTCAAGAACAGGTACCTGCTCCAGTCGAGGCACATGTGGGAGGCAACCAATCAATGTGTCTCTCTTGCATCAATGTCTCTCTCTCTCTCTCTCTCTCTCTCTCTCTCTCTCTCAAAATCAATGGAAAAAATATCCTCAGGTAAGGATTAACAAAAAGAAAAATTGCAAAAAGTCCCCATTCTGAGGAAACTTTTAGAAGATACACTCTGAACAAATGAGTGAATGAGCCAAGAAGGAGGAAGGCCTGGAATACAGAAGATCCATCGTTTCAGAGAAGAGAAGGGACTCTCCTGGAGAGTGATGAAGGGAGATCCCAGGATGACAATTATGCTTCAGAAGTAGAGAGCAGTCAGTGCATATTGGAACAGCATGACTCAGGAGGTAGGTTGAGAGCTGCCATTGCCAGGTCTTCTGCCATTGTATCAGTCTTTTAAAAAAATTTATTATTGTGGTAAAAATCACTTAAATTTTACCATCTTAACCATTTGTAAGTATACAGTTAAGTAGTTTTAAGTATTTCACATTGTTGTGAAATAGATTGCCAGAGCTTTCTCATTTTGCAAACCTGAAAGTCAATACCTATTAACTCAAAAGAAGGGTTGAGTAAAAAGTTGAGGAAACGCCACAATTCTACTTTCTGTTTCTGTGAATTCGACTGCCTCATATTTGTCTTTTGTGACTGGCTTTGGTCACTTAGCATAATGTCCTTAAGGTTCATCCATGTTGTAGCATATGACAGGATTTCCTTTCTGTTAAAGGTTGAATAGTATTCAAGTGTCCAATTCAATGGACACATTTAGTTTGTCCATTCATCTGTTGATGGATATTTGGATTGCTTCCACCTCTTGGCTTTTGTGAACAATGCTGCTATAAAGCTATAAACACAGGAGTACAAATATCTTTTTGAGACTCTTCTTTCAATTCTTTTGGATGTATACTCAGAAGTGGGATTGCTGAATCATATGGTAGTTCTGTTTTTAATTTTTTAAGGTACTGCCATACAATTGCACCATTTTACAGCCCCACTAACAGTGCATAGGGTTCTAATTTCTCCACATTCTTACTAACCCTTATTATTTTCTGGTTTGTTTGTGTGTGTGTGTGTGTGTGTGTGTGTGTGTGTGTGTGTGTGTCTTTTGTTTTTGTTTTTGTTTTTGTATAGTAATCATCATAATGAAATATTTCATTGTGGGTTTAAATACATACACACACACACACACATATATATATATATATATTGATTTCAGAGAGGAAAGGAGAGGGAGAGAGAGATAGAAACATCAATGATGAGGGAGAATCACTGATCGTTTGCCTCCTGCACACCCCACACTGGGATCAAGCCCGCAACCCGTGCATATGCCCAGACCAGAAATCGAACTTTGACCATCTGGTTCATAGGTCAAAGCTCAAGCACTGAGCCATGCCCGCTGGGCTCTGTGGGTTTGATTTACATTTCTCTGATCATTAGTGATGAACATCTTTTCATATGCTTGTATATCATTTTTGGAAAATGTCTATTCATGTTCTTGGCACATATATATGGTGTATAAATAAGGATCCAAAATTCACTCTTTTGCATGTTGATATCCAGTTTTTCCGACATTTGTGTGAAGGACTGTCCTTTTCTCATTGAGACGTCTTGGCACTTTTGGCGAAGATCATTTGATCATATCACAGGAGTTTATTTCTGGGTTCTCTATTCTATTTCATTGATTTGTATGTCTGCTTTATGCCAATACCATATTGTTTTGATTACTTTAGCCTTATAATATATTTTGAAGTTAGGAAGTATGAGTTTTCCAAATTTGTTCTTCTTTTTAAAAGTTGTTTTGGCTATTCAGGGTCCCTTGAGATTCTTTATGAATTTTAGAATGAATTTTCTATTTTTGTAAAAAATACTATTAAGAGTTGATAGGAATTGCATTGAATGTATAGATTGCTTTGGGTAGTCTGAACATTGTACCCATCTTTTTAATTGCATAAAACTACTAGAAGATGAGTTTGACCAAAGTGATGGTATAAAACAATAAAGTGTAAGATGAGAGACCACTGGGAACTGATAGATTACCTAATGGGATTAACTATTGGAATACTATACTGAGAGGCCATTGGACAGTGTGGAAGAATTATAGGTATAATTAGGTATAAAGCTATTCAAGCTAATTAAAAAACAAAGTAAAAAACCAACAACAAAAAAAAAAACAAAGTGATTATTAAATCTGGGGGAATAAAAACAAGAAGGGAAGCATTATCACACCACATTATAGTACTTGTTATGATTAACATTTGCATGCGTATATAGTGTAAATATTGAATATTTAGTTAATCAAAAGTATAATGTATATTAAGTTGTGAAAGAAAGCACAGTGTTAGGAGAGTTAGATCTTCATTTGCCCATAATAAGAAGTCAATAATGAGTTGAAAGACAGCAGTATGGTTTGTTTAGTGCCATGCTATGCAATATAATAGTTGCTAGTCAGCACTGGATATGTGACTGGTACAAATTGAGATATACTGTTAGTATGAGCTACACATTGAATTTTGAAAACTTAGTACAAAAAGAGAATGTAAAATATCTCATTAAGATATTGCAATGATGGTCACATGTTGCAATGATGATATTTTGAATATGTTGAGTTAAATAAGACATTAAAATTCATTTGCACTTGTTTATTTTACCTTCTTTTAATGTGGCTACTAAAGAATTTAAAATTGCATATGTGGCTTACATTATATTTCTTTTGGACAGCATTGGTTAGAAATATGTGATATGTAGATGCACAAGAAACAGCTAGGACAGTGAGAAATGGTGGAACAATTTGGGTTATGCATATATGCATACAGAAATTATTGTGTTTCGTTCTAAGCCTTCTAATATAATTTGACTTTTAAAATAAGTGCATATAAAGTTTCCTCTATTAGTTCACATAGATTTATCTGTTCTTTTAGAAACTGCATAATATTCTACTATATGAAGATACCATAATTGCTATATTAAGTCTCTTTTATTTATGGATACTTAAGTTGTTTTCACATTTTTTTGTTTTGCTATTTCAAATATAATTTTAATAAATATCTCTGGACATAGATCTTTGCCATATTATATCTGCAAGATGAATATCCAGAAGTGGGCTTCTGAGAAAAAGGGAATGTGTATTTAAAATTTAGATAGACTATCAAATTTCTCTTCTGAGAAATTATGATATTTACACTCCCAGCAACTATACCATCTTCTCCACACATTGAACAACCAGCCAACCCTGCTAAACTTATGGCTAATAACAAACTAATTTGAGGAAGAAAGTAATTTTGTGGCAAAAAACAGATTATTTTTAATTTTTAGTTCTGTGCTACCTCTTTCCTCACCTCTTTATCCTATTAACATCACTCTAAGTTTCCTTAATTTGTCTTCAACCTTAGCCTTATACAAGGACTGTATCATCCAGTCTGAGTATTTACACACACATACCCCACTTTTATTAAAAACAGCTGTGTACAGTTCCCTCTTCCACATTATTCTTTCCCTTTATGCCCAGCAGACAGCCTTCAGGGGAGCGGCTACTGTAAAGACCATTTGAACACTGAAGGATTGATTGAGTGAAAATAGGAAGGCTGTATGCAGGCCTTAATAGTCCTCATTCTGCCAGGGGAAAGAGTTGTTTCTGATATAGACACAGATAAGGATAACTTAAATAACTTCCCTTTCCTCCAGTTTAATGATAAAATAAAGAAGAAAAACGTGTCACAGGGTGGAGAGGTATGTGATGGTGCAAGTCAGCACAGAGAAGTAACAGCAGAATCTAAAAATAAGTATCTATACACTGTGTATAGAAACTCAGGACCAAAAAAGCCCCATATTACATCGGCGAGCACATCTTTGTCACTAGGGAGGTTTCTCCTCGGCCACCGCAGGTTTGAGTTTGCACCCTCCTGCTCAAAACATCTCTGGGGAGGGAGGGCTCCATGATCATCCTCAGAAAACGATGTGTCAAAACTGCCTGCAAGTCAGAAGGCTCTTGCTTCACTTACTTAAGATCATTTCCTCTTCTATCCTTTATGAATATGGAAAGAAATGGGACTACTCTTCATAATCTAATAATTTTGCGCAGGCTTCTTGTATCACTTCTATCCTGCTTCTGCAAATTAAAAGAATCCTCCTCTGTGATATTTTTTTCTGCATCCCCAAATAATTTCAAAGCTCATTTCTTTTACATCTTTATTGTTGGAAGTACTACATATCCTCCTTCCCCCCATTGACTCCTTCTAGCCCACCACCACTCCTGACCCAGGCCTTCATCACCCTATTGTCTGTGTCCATGGGTTATGCATATATGCATACTCAAAGCTCATTTCTAATTTCTCTATCTATATGACACTAAAGTTATTCTTTTTTATTGTTGAAATTTGCAACGAAGCATTTAATTATTTTAATGTAACTGGTGGGAGAAATGGAAAGTGATGGTGTTGTTTTGTCATTGCTAAAACTTCACCTTTCTGCCCTAGCCGGTTTGGCTGGCTCAGTGGATAGTGTGTCAGCTTGCGGACTGAAGGGTCCCAGGTTTGATTCCCAGTTAACAGCATATGCCCGGGTTGTGCTTGATCCCCAGTAGGGGGCCTGCAGGAGGCAGCCTATCAATGATTCTCTCATCATTGATGTTTCTATTTCCCTTTCCCTTCCCTTCTCTGAAATCAATAGAAATATATCTTTAAAAACAACAACAACAACAACAAAACTTCATCTTTTTTTCCCTTACTTCCAACCTCCAACATCCAACCACCAGTACCAACAGCCCATTTCCTGTACTTACAATATAAATTCAACAAAATTTATTAGTGCTGGCATTGTGCCAGAAGCTTTTTCTTATGAAACACTAGAAAATAGAATGATCCATTGCTACAACAGCATTTTGTGAAGATTTGCCAATCCAGGCACAAGAATTTTGGCGTGAAGTCTGGCAGGGCTCATTCAGACACACGGAGGAACCTCTATCTCTAACCTCTGAAGATAAACAAAAGGTCACTTGAGATAATGGAGTATATTCCATGGAATTAGAGCTTGATATAATTGACTGTGCAGTTCACTCCAGCTTAACTACGTAGCACACATTACCACTGATTTGCAGTAGGGTACTCATACCAACTTCCTGTTCCTCCTGCCTAAGGCATTAGTGAATTAAGTTCCTACCCAAAAAAGGTTATGAGAAGTGCCTTTCTCCTATTCTGGCTTAGATCTCTCATCTGTGTTCTTGTGCTATGCTAGTTAGGGTGAGGGTGGCCAAGATCTGGAATGCAGAATATATTCTCATCCTCTGTTTTTGTACTCTGTCAAAGTTCTTCTAGAGATTTTGCCAACTGCGTGGCTAAAGAGGCTAGCCTCCCATCAAAGTAGTGAGTGGTAAGCCTGTTGCTTGTCACTTATTACTGAGAAATAGTTTCTCTTCTCTTTATACATAGATAGCCTTGTTCTGCTCTAGTCTCTTCCTCTGGTGATCCGACACTGTGTTCTGTCCATTCCCTTAGCTGGAAAAATTACTTCCTGCTTTATTTTCCCTTTTTCTTAAGAATGAGTGTTGTCCTCCCTATTTGCAGAACATTCATAATGGAGAAAATTTGGAAAACATCCAAAAGCACAAGGGAAGTAATATTCATTATTCTTCTATGCAGAAGTCAATATTCTTAATATTTTAGAATATGTAGACATATATGTACCGGGTGGGGCAAGAGTAGGTTTACAGTTGTTTGTATGGAAAATAATATAATAATTAATAAATAATAACACAAGAATAAAGACTGGTCCTGGCCAGTATGGCTCAGTTGGTTGGGCATCACCCTGTGCACTGAAAGATTGCCAATTCCATTTGTGGTCAGGGCACATGCCCAGGTTGCAGGCTCCATCCCCAGTGGGGGGCACGCAGAAAGCAGCCGATTGATGTTCTCCTCTCACATCAATGTTTCTCTCTGCGTCTCCCTCTCCCTTCCTCTCTCTACTAAAAAAAATCAATCAATATGTTTTTTTGTTGTTAATCCTTACCCAAGTATATTTTCCCATTATTCATGTCAAAAATATATTTTACAACATTTTTATTGATAGATTTTATTAGCTCAATTATGTGGACATAGATTATTTCCATTTTTATATTACATATAATATTGCAATGAACATGATTGCACAGAATCTTTGCACACATTTGACATTTTCTTCAAGATAAAACCCTAGAAGTGAAATTGTAGGGTCAAAGGGCATGTACATGTTAAGGCTTTTTCTTTTTGTATATTTTTATTTATTTCAGAGAGGAAGGGAGAGGGAGAGAGAGATAGAAACATCAATGATGAGAGAGAATCATTGATCGGCTGCCTCCTGCATGTCCCACACTGGGGATCGATCCTGCAATCTGGGCATGTGCCCTGAGCAGAATTGAACTGTGACCCCCAGGTTCATAGGTAGATGCTCAACCACTGAGCCACACCGGCCAGACCATGTTAAGGTTTTTAAATAAACATTGCCTTTTTGCCCTTGCTAAAGGTGGTACCAGTTTGCTCTCCCACCAGCAATGTAGGGAATTATCCATTTCTCAAGTCTGTGGTCAACAGCAGGCACTTAATTTCTTATTTTTTTTTCAATTTGATAAGTATAAAATGCTATCTCAGTGTTTAAACATGGCATTTTTTAGCTTATAAGTCTGAATATATTTACATGTGTTTCATAGTCAGATATATGTACTTTTAAAAAATCCTCACCAGAGGATATGTTTTTTCTTGCTTTAGAGAGAGGAAGGGGGAGAGAAAGAGAAGCATCAATTGGTTGCCTCCCATATGCACCCTGACTGGGGGTCAAATTCACAACTAGGTATGTACCCTGACTAGGAATCAAACCCGTAACCTTTTGGTATACAGGACAATGCTCCAACCAACTGGGCTATAAATAGTATGATAACTACTTATGTATACTTTTTAGTTTCTGGACTTTTGTTGAGCTCATATAATAAAAAATTTTGGCTTATTAAAAAAATAGGTCCTCTATCTTTCCTCTTAGATTAATTCCTATGTGTTTTACATTTTTGTTGTGCTTTGGGAATAGAATATTTTCCCATTGTATATAAAATTTGCTCTTATTAAAATTTGCATCATTATGGAGAAAAGTGTTTTTGAATATTTTGTAACTGGTTGTCTTACCAAACTGTCCTATTTATACAAATAGATGTTGTTACTTGATCTTATATTTACTAGTAATCATGTCATTCAAATAATATCTTTGTGGCCTCTTCTGTGAACTGTATACTTACTTTTTTCTTGTCTCATTCTTAATCAAACTTCTGGAATGTTAAGTGCTTGCAGTAGTTCTGAGCATTCTTGTCTCACTTTTTACTGAGAATTTTGGCTGTTGATTAGAGGTAACAATGCCATGTTTGAAGTTATAACTAAGAACAGATTTTTCACTGAGCAAAGTCATGGAGGCCTATCATCTTGATAAAGTCATTCCATGTTCCTTGTGGTTGTAATTGCTCAAGGGTGGAACAGAGTACCATTTTGTGTCCAACATGACTTAACCTGCATGTGTTACATGATTTAATTCTCCTAACAGCCCTATGAGGTAGATTTTGTGATCCCTAATGCCCATAGAGGAAGCCAACATTTAGAAGAATATATGAGGTGATTAATCCATGTCACCACAATACAACAATGCTATTTGAAGTCATTCTACTTGTTTTCCCCCAAGTGTTTTTGCAGTGATGGGAACAGTGGGAGATACAAAGTTCATTACTCTGTGAAATCCGAAAGGAATATGAAGAAATACATATAGTCTTAACTCAGTAGCTCTCAAATTTTAATGTTCATTAGAATAACCTGAAGTACCTTTAAAAGTACAGATTCTTGGGCCCTACTTTCAGAAATTCAAATTCCAAGGAGCCAGGCTGGGATGGGGCCCAGGGAGCTGTAGTTTTGAAAGAGGAAGTCCACAAATTCCCCATTTAATGGTGATGGACGGAGACTTGCCTTGGGTTGGTGAACACACAATGCAGTGTACCAATAATGTGTTGTAGAATTGTGCACCTGAAACCTGTATAATTTTGTTAACCAGTGTCACCCCAATAAAGTAATAAAAAGGAAAAAAAGAGAAATACAGTTTAACTGTATAACTAGGGGTATTATGTTAGTTAATAATATTTCATAATTATTCAGAATATAGAAATTCTGCTCAGAGCTAATGCAACAAGGCACTCTGCCAGCTGTCCTAAGGTCTTCTTCTTATACAGTGTAGTTCTTCTAGATCAGTTACCAAGCCTATTTAGTTTGTTCAAATCGAGGAAGAAGGAACCAGTGTCTGGCTGAGTTGTGTGAGAAGTAAATATCTTAGAGAATACGATTTTGCTGATCACATCTACCAATGTTGAGGGGATGATGTTTTAAAAATCTTTTGAATAAAAGCAAATAAAAGATTTCTCCAATTTGTTTGTTTTTTGTCTATTGCCACTTCGACCTAGTTCTTACTGGGAATTCTCTTTTATACCTGGTTTAAGCCTATATATTTAGGAGCTTTTAAAATAAATTAAGTAATTTTTCATTGTTGGATTATATTATCTAGATTCACCACTACATCTTCAGTTGCATCAGGAAGAAATGCTTCACATTTTCCTCTAGGACACATTTCCTTTAGTGGCATTAAATAGATGAAGACTGAGTACATGCCGTGACCGGTTTGGCTCAGTGGATAGAGTGTCAGCCTGCGGACTGAAGGGTCCCGGGTTCGATTCCAGTCAAGGGCATGTACCTTGGTTGCAGGCACATCCCCAGTAGGGGGTGTGCAGGAGGCAGCTGATTGATGTTTCTCTCTCATTGATGTTTCTAACTCTCTATCCCTCTCCCTTCCTCTCTGTAAAAAAAAAAATCAATAAAATATATATATATATAAAAGACTGAGAACATGGGAAAGATATTAACCACTTGACCTTAGCTATTTAATCTTACCTGTGCTATTTTGGACTACAATTTTCCTGTTAGAGAATAGATCTTACATACATGTAGGTCAGGCTTATCTTCAACATACATGTCCCATATTTCAAAGCATTAAATAAAAGCTCTCACAATTTCTAAGATTATGGATGGGGACTGATTTTATTATGGTGTTTGGAAAGCAGCCCCAAAGAGATGCTGATGGCAAAAGTTTATCACCCTGGTGGGGCTGCATGAAAGGGTGTTTTTATCTACTTCAAAGGACATCTTAAAAAAAAAAAATTTCCAAACACAATGTAGCCTAATTTTTAGGAGTTGGAAAGGAGAATGTACCTGGTAGAAAAGGAGGCTGTAAAATCAACCCCTAGCACTGTTCCTAGCAATCAAGGGGATAGAACAACTGTGACTGAGCTCTTTACAAGGCCCTTGGATACTGATGAATTGATCCAGATACTCTAACAGGTAGTGCCTAGATCAGCCGTGGGCAGACTACGGCCCTCGGGATGGATCCGGCCCGTTTGAAATGAATAAAACTAAAAAAAAAAAAAGACCGTACCCTTTTATGTAATGATGTTTACTTTGAATTTATATTAGTTCACACAAACACTCCATCCATGCTTTTGTTCTGGCCCTCCGGTCCAGTTTAAGAACCCATTGTGGCCCTCGAGTCAAAAAGTTTGCTCACCCCTGATGGTGCAATTCCAGGATTCCAAATAAGGCTTGGGTGTGGATGCCTTAGAGCAGTGGTTCTCAACCTGTGGGTCTCGACCCCTTTGGGGGTTGATGACCCTTTCACAGGGGTCACCTAAGACCATTGGAAAACACATATATAATTACATATTGTTTTTGTGATTAATCACTATGCTTTA
>NW_005364372.1:1231718-1237953 GCF_000412655.1 Myotis brandtii
TTGAAGTTGTCCCAGAGGCTCCTTACACTATTTTCATATTTTCGGATTCTTTTTTCTTTTTGCTTTTCCGGTTGGGTGTTTTTTGCTTCTTCATATTTCAAATCTTTGACTTTATTCTTGCGATCCTCTAGTCTGCTGTTGGATCTCTGTATAATATTCTTTATTTCAGTCAGTGTATGCTTAATTTCTAGTTGGTCTTTTTTCATATCCTCGAGGGTCTCACTAGATGCTTACACATCAAATTACCTTTCAGTATCATAACTCTACAATTTACAATTTAAACATTTTAAACCTTGATTATCCCACTATGGTGTAGTTTATTGCACTTTTAAAAATTGTAACCTGAGGTTTTCTCTATAATTTAGATTCTTCCCTGATATTTTCTTTTTTCCCTCCTTTGTTTCCTTTTTTCCTTTTATTTACCAAATATTTACTGCACCCCCAGCATCATGACAGGCACTGTCCTAAGAAACTCTTAGCTGGGGTGGGATTTGGGGAGAGAGTCTTAGCTCATTTGTTAGGGTTGCATAGCACAGAGGGCTGTTGAAGTAAAGAGATGGTGACCTAACACCAACAATTCTTCCTTCCCTCCCAAGAACATAGCACTGTCATTTTCACTAAAAACCCCATTTCTCAAAGAGTACCTCACCCTAAACTGGTTACATATTTTTCCCCCCTTTATTATCATAATCAAAAAAACATTCATGAATCATGTTAGTGGTTTGCTGTCATCTCCTCATCTCTTTGTCCACTTACTCAAGTACTCTGAGGCCTTTGACACCTGAAATTCATACTTCTACCATCTTTTGGGGGAGCACTGGTGACTACATAACTGATCCATCTAATGATCTTTTTCTTGGAGACCTCCTCAGTTCCAATGATCTTCACCACTTTTCCATTTCAGATTTTTACACCATTGGCCCCACCCTGGATTTGTCATCCAGCAGGAGTGCTTTGCCCATGATGCCTTAAAGGCCAAAACCCCACCCTGATCACAGCTTCTCATCTCCTGCCCTGTCACTATCTTTTTCATTACAGGAGTTTGGATATCACCAAGTCCTTCAGTCCTTCCACTTCAAGTGGATCAGTCCTCTCTTGATTTCACTTCCCTGGGCAACATAGACCTTATTGTGCATCCATCTATTGTGTGTGTGTGTGTGTGTGTGTGTGTGTGTGTGTGTGTGTGTGTGTAGGAATGTATGCTATATTTATTTTGTTTCAGATAATCTATTTTTACTGATACAGAATTTACATGCAGTATGTTACATGCGGTAAAATGCACAACTAAGTCTTAGATGTGTAGCCTGAAGAATTTTCACATATGTGTCACCTATGTAACTACCACCAAGATCAAGATGCAGAACATTTCCATTACCCCATAGAATTCTGTCCAGCTACTTTCCAGTTAGTAACCACCCTCCAGATGTAACCACTATCATGACTTCTAATCAGCAGAGATCAGTTTTGCCTATTCTTGAGCTTCCTATAAATGGAAAAGTCACTGCTTCATAGAAACCAAGATTTAAATAATTTTTTACTGATCACCACATGGTGGGAATTAAATATGTTCCATTAGTCCCCCCACCATACACACACTCACATACAGCTATTGTAATAAAGAGGAAAAAAAATTTTTTTTGTCTGGCCCTGGAGATTGTCCTGTGTCACTCTTGCCATCTTGTGTGATTTAGCTCAAGATCTTGATGCTCAGGTCTCATCCCATATCCAGCTCCAGAAAAGGGGAACGGTCTTGTATCTTTTTTCTCCGTCTCCACCCTTACTCACAGAGGAATGCAACTGGCCCAAGTCAGGACATAAAGGATGCTTTTTTGGAAGCCAAGCTCCTGTATAAACAGGGCATGCATGTTGTACCTCTATTTGAGCATAGAAGGAAACATAGTTTGCTGTAATTTTGACTGTGCATGTTCCTTTAAGCCTTCCAATATAATAATGTACAAGATATTATAGGTCTAATTTGTCCAGGACCTGTGAAACAGAAGATACAGTGTCCGAATCCAAAGGAGTCATCACATTTATTGTTTTTCTCAATCTTTGTAGTTTCCAGATGAGTTTTTATGAGCTCTTGGAAACCCACTCTGGGTCCTCTTTTCCCCTCTCTCTACACAATGTCCCTGGGGAATTTCATCATCACTGTGGCTTTAGCCATCATGTCTGTGTGTGACTCCCACATATGTTTACTTCAACCCAACTTTGGACTGAGCCCTTGACCCTAGTCCATCCTTCCTGGATATCTCCATGTGCATGTCCCACAGGCATTTCCAATTCAATCGGTCCTGAAATGGACTCAGACCCTCCTCTTTTTCAAATGTGCTCACTCTCCTGCAGTCTATGTATTGATGATGTGAGTTTCTCCATACCCTCACCTGTGAGTTCTGCCTCATCCATGCCCCCCCCCCCCACGTGTACTTCACTGCCCTCGTTCAGAGTCCACCATCTCCTGCCAGTTCTTGTCTTAAAGCCTCCTTATTCTGTTTCCCCAGTTCTATTCTGTTCTTCCATTGTGTAGCAGCTATCCTTTTTTTTTTTTAAAAAAAGAGTAAGAGTAGTTCTCAATCTTGGGTAGTTATTCCCCAGGGGAAAATGTGTGGGGATAGTCTAGATTGTTACAATGACTGGCCGGGACACTCCTGACCATAGTCCGAGTCCTGATGGGTCCAGATCAATCAGAATAAGCCTTTGTTTGCTACAAATTTTTATTTATTTATTTATTATTTTTTAAAATCCTCACTTGAGGCCATAACCGGTTTGGCTCGGTGGATAGAGCGTCGGCCTGCGGACTGAAAGGTCCCAGGTTTGATTCCGGTCAAGGGCATGTACCTTGGTTGCAGGCACATCCCCAGTAGGGGGTGTGCAGGACATGCCCAGGTTGTGGGCTCCATCCCCAGTGTGGGGCGTGCAGGAGGCAGCTGATCAATGATTCTCTCTCATCATTGGTGATTCTATCTCTCCCTCTCCCTTCTCTCTGAAATCAATAAATATTTTTTAAAAAACCCTCACTTGAGGATACGTTTATTAATTTGAGAGGGTGGGGGGGGAAGGGATAGAGAGAGATAGAGAAACATTTATGTGAGTGGGGATCGAACCCACAAGCTTTTGGGGTATGGGGCAATGCTCTAACCAACTGAGCCACTCAGCCAGGGCTTAAACATTTTTTTTTTAATTAAAGTGTCATATGCACACAATTTAAGGAGTTGGAATGTTATACAAGACTTGTTAAGAAAAATAGAAGTTCCTTACTGGAGGACCCTCTTTCAAAAATTTTAAAGGGAATTCTTTTAGAAAAACTTATATCTAACAAAAGTTTATATTTTTAAATAACCTCCTTATAGTAGGCATTTCTCAATTTTTTCAATGTTAAGCATTCTCTATTAACTTCCCACAATGTTAGATGATTTTTTTCTCTTTCATTCCCGAACCCCAATATACGCACTACGCTTTTAATCTCCTTATTATTACAATACTAGTAGCCCTGTGCATGAATCCATGTGCAAGTAGCTCACTGCCGCTTGCCTCAGCTGGCCACCCCGCTCACCACCACTGGTAGCTGTCTGCCCCACCCTCCTGTAGCTCTCCGCTGCTTGTAGATCGGTTGTGACGTTATGGTGTCCTGGCTAATTTGCATATTTCTCTATTATTATATTAGATAGTTTATGTAGTGATTTTTGTTAGATTAGTGTTTAGTGTTTATTTTTGGTTGAGTCATGCCATAAATCACGAGTATTTTTCCTTTCCTACACACCTCTATTTCCTGTGGGATGAATAAAAAATCTTGCTTTTCACCTTTGCTTATTTTTTATTCACTTACTAGTAATCAAACCTTCAATTTTCTGGCGAGTATCTGAATTTCCTCTTTTTTAATCCTCACTTGAGAATATTTTTCCATTGATTTTTAGGGAGACTGGAAGAGAGAGGGAAAGATGGAGAGAAACATCAATGTGAGAGAAACACATTGATTGGTTGCCTCCTGCATGAGTCTCCACCAGGGCCTGGGCCAGAGAGGAGCCTGCAACCAAGGTACATGCCCTTGACCAAAATCAAACCCAGGACCCTTTGGTCTGCAGGCCGATGCTCTATCCACTGAGCCAAACCGGCTAGGGCCTGAATTTCCTCTTAAGACATTCATACACATCAGGTATTCTAGCAATTTCAACTCTTTAAAGAAGTCTATCTCAGAGCCTCCTGGCTTATTCTACTGTGGACTGGTTACCCTCCACAGCCGGTGCCCATGTACCATCTGGGAACTTCCTTTACGAATTACCTGGAGATGCCCTTCGTCTTTCTCCTATTTCCTGTATCTCCTGTCTCTCTCTTATTTGGTTTCCCCCATTGTTTTAGTGATGCTCACCCCACACTAGCTTCTTGAGAAAGGCTGTATAGGAAGTAAAATTTTGAGTGTTTTCAAGACTATATCTTTGTTCTGCCTCAGGCTTGATTCTAAATCACATTCTAGCTTCTAGTATTGCTATTGGGAACTTTAGTCATACTGACAGCTATTCTTTGAATGTGACCCTTTTTGTCTCCCTTGAAGCTTCTCTTTTTCTTAAAATATCTTGTAGAACTAATCAACTCTTTAAAATGTGTGCATGTGTAACTTTGATTAAAAAAATTAAAAACAGTGTGCTGCCTCTGGTGTGTTCTTTAGCTCTGAAATGTTTGAGGATACCTTTAAGAGGGTGATGTAAAGGTGGTCCAAGCATCCTGAGGTTGATTGGACACAGTTCCTTTAGATTTTCTTCCAAGCCTGCAGTTTGACAGCTAATGATTTTCAGTGATGGGACCATCTATTTTCAAAGCAGTTGATTTACCATTGAATTGTGGAAAAGTTCTTCCTTAAACTGAAATATATCTTCAGTTAATACCTACCATTTGTTCTAGTTTTACTACTTCGGACACAAAGAACAAGTCCAATTTTCCTCATTATTAGCCCCTTGAAACATGATTAGACTGTCATCGTTGACAAACTACCCCTATTTCCCACACCCACTTGGTTTTTGGTCTTCTCACATCCTGTTCAACTTCCTCCAATTACATTCCACTTCCAAAGAGTGTGTGCATGCTCAGAACAGAACAGAATATTTAAACTGTGACTTGACTACAGGACACTTTGTCCTTCACTATAAAGCTTAGCAATTAAAAGTGGAAGCTTTAGAGCCAGCCTGTCTGGGTTCAGATCCAGCTTTGATACTTCCTAGCTGTGCAACTTGAATTGAGTTACATAATTTCTTCTGTTCTTTAGTTTCCTTGTCTATAAAATAGGGACAATGTCAGCATCTTTCTCACAGAGTTGTGAATATTAAACAATGTGATATATGCCCAGCGCTCCGAACAGAGACTGGCATAGTAGGTGCTCAATGAATGTTAGCTATTAACTTTTCCCCTAGATCATTCTATTAATTTAGCCTAAAACATCCATTAATAAGAAATAAATCAAATAACAAATTATTTCTTGAGTCCTTACTCTGCACTTGATGCTGTGAACAAGGAGAGTAAGACCAGCTCCTTACCTGGAGCAGTTAATAGTCCATCACTGTGTTGATTCATTGGGTTAATTAAGTTCTGAAGTTCTTTACACTTGTATTATTTTTTTATTTTGAAAAAATACAACATATTTTTAAAAAATAAATTATTTTTTCAAAGGTACACATCATTTAGAAAGTTAAATAGTATTAAAATGTTTATAACAAAACATAGTGGTTTTTTTTTCACTCCTCACACTCCTCCAGTACCTCTTCAAAGAGGCAACTGCTTTTGATTCTTTGGGCCATTCCTTCTGGAGGATAGCAAGTTCTCACTGAATGTCGTGGATAGGTTATGCAATTAAGTGAAATGATGGATAGCAAAGTCAGTCACCATAGGCAAATTGATAGATGCAAATGTTAAGTTCCTATGGCATCTTATCAACATTATAAAAAATGACCTTGAGTGAAAGGACATTATTTAAGGACCTGCTGTGTACATGTTAACACTTCCAGATAACATGATTATATTGTTTTGAATTGTGACTTTTGGACATTTTCTATCACCTCTTATAGTAGACTAGGGGCCCGGTGCACAAAAATTTGTGCACTCGGGGAGGAAGGGGGGGGGTCCCTCAGCCCGGCCTGTGCCCTCTCGCAGTCTGGGACCCCTCGGGAGATAACGCCCTGCTGGCTTAGGCCTGCTCCCGGGTGGCAGAGGGCAGGCCTAATCCCTAGGTGCAGCCCCTGGTCGGGCT
>NW_005364372.1:1239385-1251153 GCF_000412655.1 Myotis brandtii
AAGCTGCCTGGCTGCCGGCCGCCATCTTGGCTGTCAGTTAATTTGCATATCTCCCTGATTAGCCAATGGGAAGGGTAGCGGTCGTACGCCAATTACCATGTTTCTCTTTTATTAGTGTAGATGAGTATCCAACTCTCTTGTACCATCTTTCCCTCTGTTCCTGTGCCCCATGCTCCCAATATAAGACCCTTTTGATTAGATTAAACTTCTGTGCTTACATAACTTGTATATGCAAACACAATTCACAGTTGAGCATTGTGGACTATGGTTGCTTCCTTTCTTCTTGATTTTCCTGAAATTAATTGTTGCCCCCCCCCCCCATTTGCTTAATTTTCTTTGTATCTACCTTCTAATAGATACAACTTCTAATATACATAAGGTCAACCAACATTAGGTAATCAACCAGTCTCTTTCCTTTTCTTGAATAGAACCCCTCACCCCCACCCCTCCAAACTCATTCTATCTGGTTGAGTGCTCTCCATGCTGTTGCACACCAGTCGTCCTGGAACTTCCCTTCACTATTAACCTTGTAATTCCCTGTTTTTTCCTACTGCATTGGATTCCTCATCTCGTCCTCTTTCTTGGTTTACTCTTTTGTTTTTGTGGCGAACATCCTCTAGTAATCCAGGTAAAAAGGATCTTCCCTTTGTCCCTAGTGTTCTGAAATTTCACAGTAATGTTCCTAGGCATGGGCCTATTTTCACCCATTATGTTGGGCTCACTGTAGCCCAGCGGTTCTCAACCTGTGGGTCGCGACCCCTTTGTGGGTCGAACGACCCTTTCACAGGGGTCGCCTAAGACCATCCTGCATATCAGATATTTACATTACGATTCATAACAGTAGCAAAATTACAGTTATGGAGTAGCAACGAAAATAATTTTATGGTTGGGTCACAACATGAGGAACTGTATTTAAAGGGCCAGAAGGTTGAGAACCACTGCTGTAGCCCTTTTGGGAAATCTAGAAACTCATAATACTGTTCACTGATTATTTTACTGATGAGTTTTTTCTTCTTGTTTTTTTGTTCCCTCTTTCTGAAATTCTTGCTAATTTGATATTGGAAATCCTGAATTGGTCCTCTAATATATTCTTCTCGTTTCTTTTCTGTTTTCTTTCTGCATTTACTCTCCTTTTTAGGAAAATACTTCAACTTTATTTTCTGATCATTCTCTTGAGTTTTTCATTATTATCATCATATTTATTATAATTGCATTTTTTTGGTAGCTGAATGATTCTTTTTAAGGTTTTCCATTTTCGTTTTAATGGTATAACCATTGTCTCTTATTTCTTTGAGAGTATTAATGACACTTCTTAACTTGTTTTAATTTCTGAGTATTTTGTTTCCTCCATGTTGTATACTTGTTTTGTTCTCTATTTTTCTTGTTTGTTCTAGACCTTCCTTAAAAATCTGGTAGTCATTGGATAGCTGCTCAGCATTAGAGAACTGAAAAGCTAATTGAAAGTTCTAAGTTTATAGATGGGGCTTGTTGACTTTGAGCTTCACTCTAGTGATCTGGAAACACTGTTTATTTTAGGAAACCTCTGAATCAGTTCTTTTCTGGTCTTTTTCCTTGACTGGTTTCAATGTCTGGGAGGAAATTTCTTATCTCCCAATGTGGTAGTTAATTGGGGAAATAGGACCAGGAAAGCAGGGCTAGGAGTCTGAGCATTTTATGGTCACTAAATGCCCTAGTTTGTGGTACTGTTCCCAAACCAACAGATTGGGCTAGTTGATCACCAATCTGAAAAGAGTGCCTTCGAAGAACAAACCTTGTATCCTTATAGGGTAGGGGAAGAGCAGTGTGGTGACCCACTGGTGAAGAGCAGGGAGGGTACTGAAGGCCTAAACTGCTTCCCAAACAGCCTTCACTCAGCCCTCTTAGGTTTGTTTGCTTCACCTTAGCCCTCAGTTTCTGAACTATAAGGGACTGCCACTTCTTGGATCTAAGAACTCTGCACTGAAAATTCCATTGGTTTTTACTTTTTACCATTTTTTTTTTTTGGCTTAGAACTCAACATTCTGTGACATACTAAGTTGCCTCAGCCCTTTCTCTCTGTTTTCTTGATTTTTCTCTTTCCAGATATTGGCCCTTCTAGATTGATCTTTCATTTATTTATTTTTTAAATGACTATTTCCTCCCTCCTTTTTGAAAATTGATTTTAAAGAGAGAAAGAGAGAGAGAGGGATAGATCAATTTGTTGTTCCACTTATTCATGCATTCATTGGTTGATTCTTGTATGTGCCCTGACCAGGGATTGAACCCACAACCTTGGTATTGGGATGATACTCTAACCCAGCGGTTCTCAACCTCTGGGTCGCGACCATCGGAAAACACATATAGCATATCAGATACTTACATTACGATTCATAACAGTAGCAAAATTACAGTTATGAAGTAGCAACGAAAATAATTTTATGGTTGGGGGTCACCACAACATGAGGAACTGTATTAAAGGGTTGCGGCATTAGGAAGGTTGAAAACCACTGCTCTAACCAACTGAGCTACCTGGTGAGGGCTGCTTTTTTTTTCTCTCTTTTTAATATCTTCTTCTTTTTCCTATTCTTTCTGGAAGATTTATTCAGCTTTATTATTTAATCCTTTTATTGAGCTTTACATCTCTGCTATTATTTTTAGAATTCCCTAGAGCTCTCTTTTAAAAAGAGCGTATTGCAAAAAATGGGCAAAGGACCTAAAAAGACACTTTTCGAAAGAGGATATACAGAGGCCAAGAGACATATTAAAAAATGCTCAAAGTCACTAATCATCCCAGAGTTTCGAATCAAAATGACAATGAGGTACCTGTCAGAATGGCTATTATCAACAAATCAACAAACGACAAGTGCTGGCGAGGATGTGGAGAAAAAGGAACCCTCATTTCCTCAGTCTGGGAATGTAGACTGGTGCAGCCACTGTGGAAAACAGTATGGAGTTTCCTCAAAAAATTAAAAATGTCTCCTTGAGTTGGTAGAGTGGCCTTGTGTAGTAGGTGTTCTACTAGTATAGGGCCCAGTGGCTCAGCTTTCCCAGTCACCTGAGCTGGGAGCTCTAGGTACACCCCTTTGTGGGCTATGAGCACAATATTGTTTTAGTTAAGACTTGATTGCTGTTGGTGTCACTGGAAGGAATTGACCTCCAGGCCAATTGGCTGTGAGGACCAGCTGTGACTACATTGGGAGAGCTGCTGTGCAGCAAACACCCCTATGGAGCAGTACTTGCTTCAGTGGGGCTTTGGTGCTCACTGAGTTTGCCCCTTGAGTATGTCGCTTATAGATGTGTAGAGTTGTAATCTGGTATGATCTGACAGTGACCACTAGGTACACTGGCTCTTGGGTCTCCAGGGAGGTGCAAAGTCAGCCACTGCCTGGGGCCATCCAGCAGGAGCTACAGAGAGATCTGCAGATTCCCCCTCTTTGTGTCAGGTTTAGAAGTGCCCAAATGCGGCCCAGCTGTGAAGCAAGTCAGGCTGGTGCTGATGCGGGGTCTTGGGCCTTTTATTAATAGGTCTGGGGTTCCCTGACCCAGCTGCAGCTTGTTTGACAGATTTTACCCTAATCAAGGAGAGGCCACTCATTTGCAAAAGCTGCTGCACACAGCTTGGGAGGGGTTGTAAATTGGATGAGGTGGGGTCTTAGGGAATCATGAGGGAGGAGCAAACAGAAATGGCTGCCAGTCAGCCCCACCACCTGATGGAGGAGGTCCCAGCATAGGAACAATCATCGCTTCAAGCACCCCCATCTGGGAGAAAGCTGCCCCCGAGTTCCTGTCCTGATGCCAGACAATCCAGTTCCTCTTCATATGTGTCTGTCTTCCCCAGAGCCTCATCCTGGTGCTGGAGCTCAGAGGAAGCGGGACCTTGTAAGTTCAATTTGTGGTGCCGGCCTTTTAAGAGGAACAGCGGGGTCTCCAGCAGCCTGTATCACTGAGCCCCAATCTGCACTGGTTTTTACAACCCGTAGTTACAGGGACTCTTTTCCCAGCTCTGGGAGTCTGGGCTGGGGGTCTGGTGTGGGGCTAGGACCTCTTGCTCCTCACAGGTAGCCTCTGTAGAGACAGTTTCCCTCCCGATTAGAAAAGCAGCCTATGTGGGTGTCAGACCAGCCCGTTCAGCACTTCCACACATCCTACCAGTCTCAGTGTGCTTTTTCTCTACTTCTCTAGTTGTAGGACTCCCATTCAGCCAGCTTTCCGGTGGTTCTGGATGATGGTTGTTCTGTATTTTAGTTGTAATTTTGATGTTGTTGTGGGAGGTGGCAAGTACAGGTGTTTACTTATGCTGCCATCTTGGTTCCTCTTCTCTCTCTCTCTCTCTCTCTCTCTCTTTTAAGAAATTTTAAATTGATTTTTAGAGAAATGGGAAGGGAGAGAGAAAGAAACATTGATATGATATGAAACATCAATTGGCTGCCTCCTGCACTCCCCCTGTGGGGATTGAGCCCACAACCCGGATGGGAATTGAACCAGCAACCTTTTGGTGCATGGGGTGATGCTCAATTAACTGACCCACACTGGCCAGCGGTCTTCTTTCTGTTCATCTGTTTTGGACTATTATTTCAAGGGTGCAGCTTTTCTCAAATGTCTTGGTAACTTATTTTTAAGGGAGAGGAACTGAAATGCTGATTGGATGTTTTGTTTAGGTGAGGCTTATTAGCTGGTCGGCTTTTCTGAAGAGGGATGTGTCAGGCCTCTTGATTTTTCCATTCGAAGACCTTCAAGTGTTGGTATATGCAGATGGTTGGGGCAGGCTTCTCTTAGGGTATTCAGTTTTCCAAGAGAGGATTTCTTCAGTGTCTTGCCTGGAGGACATAAACCTGTCTTGCACGTATTTTGATAGCTGAGCCTGAGAAAGGTTGTCCAAAGGGCAAAGTTGTTATGTGTGTGTATATGTACCTGCAAGCATGTCTGATCATCCAGTGGAGCCTTCACTTAATCTCCCTGTTTTCTGTTGGTATTTCACTGTGCCCTCACATGTGGCTGAATTCCCTTGGCTGCTAAGGGTATATTCCTTTAACAACTTATTTTATTTAGAACACCATTTTAATGGGTTTTGAGAGGGAATACACAGAATCTTCAGTTCTTTAACTAGAAGTTACGCCTTTATATTTATTGTTATCTACTCTGGCCAAGGCTTGTCTTCCCCCTGAACTTGTGTAATTGTTTACATGGAATCTCACTTCCCTGAGTCTTGTTTAATCTGAGAGGGCCTATTGGGATTTGGATTCTGCTATTTAATATGAGAGTGAAAGTACTTAAATATTGGGCTAGGCTCCTTCAGGAATCTGAACTATGGGTCAATATGCCAGTTTCTGCAGGATAGCTATGAGGAAGAGAAAGAAGACTGATATAAGGAACAGCATGCATGCTATGTGTGTGCAGCCACAACCAATGGGGTGGGACACAAACTGATGTGTGTGCCATACTCATGCAGCACTCGCTTATCTTCCCTAGAACTACCTGTGCCCCTCTGGGAAGCTGTGTGGATGCCCTAGTTTTATATTTCACTCTCATTTGCTCTTGCAGATTGCCAGCTGCCCATTCATCCTGGAGCAGGGTTTCTTAAGAAGCAGGGTTTCCTTCTTAAAATCTTGCATGCAACTGAGGCACTAACAAGAGCTCATAACCTAATTAAGATAGAGTGGACAATAGTAAATATGACAATTCAAACTGGGCAGAAGCCATAGCTTTTATGTTGGAAAGGAAGAATTTTTTTAAATGAAAAACTGACAGACAAAAAGCTTGAAGAACAAATGGTTTCTAAACTCTATTTGGACATTTTAGAACATAATGAATGCCTACATTTAAAGTCTTTCTTACCTAGTCACAAGCAAGAGATAGCCTACCTTAGAGTTACAGTATGTTTTTGAAAGTAATACAACCAGTTTTAAAACTGTCCTATAAATGACATTAGAACTATAGGAGGTTTTCAGTAATTCAGACAAGGATCCATATTATCAAGCAGACTCTAAGCTTTTGTTTTGAACTAGAGGCCTGGTGCATGGATTCCTGCACTGGTGGGAGGCATGGCCTGTGGGGATCAGCCCGCTGTGGGTGTGCCGCTCATCCTGGTCAGCTGAGCGGCTGTGGACCCGCCCTCTGAGCGGCTGCTGAATGAGGAAATTAGTCTGAGCTGATATTTTGGGGTAAAGTCTTGGGTAAAGGTATGTTCTGTGTCCTGGAGAGCTTTGCAACCCAAAGCCACTCAGCGAATGTCCTTGATGTGTGATGCCAGGTTGGTGACACCATTGGGGATGTCCAGGGCAGCTGTACTCCAGGATCCTCAGCCATCAGGACAGCCTCCCCGGGGGTCCACAGTCATGCCCCCTCTTGCCATCTGCCTATGCCAGCTCCCCATGCTTTTTCTAGAACACACCTTAGAGGGCCGGCATCAGCTGGCCAGAATCTAGATTGTCTCAGGTATTTGATAGGTACAGAGACTCGGCCTCACCCTGGGCCTGCTAGCGACTGCTCCCACTGCAGGAGCAGCTGCTCATCCGGGTCAGCCGAGCAGCGCTCCCACTGTGGGAGTGCACTGACCACCAGGGGGCAGCTCCTGCATTGAGCGTCTGCCCCCTGGTGGTCAGTGTGCGTCATAGTGACTAGTCAACTGGTTGTTCTGGTCATTCCACTGTTCAGTGGCTGAGCTTTATATATATAGATAACAGTGGACACATTAATAGAGCATGAAGGATTTATTGCCCACTCTCATCCAGCGCCCAGGAAGCTGGTTTAATAACAGGGCTGAGCTGGGGTATTGTGAGGTGGGGATATGATAGCACTCTGGTCAAAGTTGGCTTTGAGTCCTCTGCTCTCTGCCCCCATCTCCTTCGTGTGTCCACCAATCTTCATCTACAAGGCAAGAGATAATGAATGTCCACTTGTCCTGGCCTTCAGTGTATAAAACAAACCTGCTAAGAGAACAGTTTTCAATTGGGAGTAGAATACTTGTGACCTTGAAGTTGTGTAGGTGGAATGTGGAGTTTTTAGAACAGTTCCTAAGAAGCCAGTGTACTTTCACCCCATTGTTATCTGCAAGCATGCTATGTATTATTATTAACTTTGTAAATTTTCAATGGATTTTTTTTGTGTGTGACAGTAACATTTATAGAATTCATTTTCAGTGTTTTACTTATCTGTGTTATGCTTTAGACTTAAGATAGTCATAAAATCCTTAATTGTTGTGTTGCAAAACTCAACTACTATGACATCATCATTTTTAATGTATTCTAGACATAAGAATAAAATTGACTTTCAATAAAATTAGTATTGCAGTTACTAATGTCCTTAAAAATTTACCCCCTTTTTAAGTGTTTTTAAAAAAATTTTAATGAATTTATTGGGTGACAGTGGTTAATAAAATTATATAGGTTTCAGGTGTACAATTCTATAATACATTGTTTGTATATTGTATTGTGTGTTCACCACCCCAAGTCTTCTTCCATCACCATTTATCCTCGCTTTACCCTCTTCTACCTCCTCCATCTCCTATAACCTTTGCCTTTAAAGTAAAAGGTAAGAACATCAGCATTCCTATTAATATATAATTTCCTTCTCAGAAAAAAAAATGAACATTTCATTTTAATCATGATGAGATGAAGTTCCTTTATGAAAGTATTGATGTAATAAAAGATTCAAAAAATTTGATCTCCACTTCTAAGCAACTGAGCAAAATGAGCTGGGATTCAGGGCAGACTCAGGCAGTCTGGAGCTCATCTTTCAGAGGTTCCCTAGTTGTGGAGTCTTAGGTGGGGCCGAAGAGGAGAAAGTGAAGCAGCAACTGTGCTGTGTTTTTTTTTTCTTTGTCTTTTTGCTACTGTTTATTATGGAAATTTTCAAGCCTATACAAAAGTAGAGAGACTCATATATTGAACCATCATTGCAAAATTTTATTTTTAATGTAATATTGTCAACCTGAAGGGGGAGGGGGGTGGGGAACAAAGTGGCAAATATAAGACATCCTTGCAAACATGGTGGATCTTCAAAACCATGGCAAGGACATATTTCCTTGGCTGCCCAGGTCTACTCTTTCTCCAACATAATATACTAGCATATATAAATACCAGCATAATAGGAATGCCATTTTTTTAACAAGAAATATACTTTCTGAATTTTGACAGTGACCTATTTTTTTAGGGCTGACATTGATTTGATAGAGGTCAGGGCAAGCTCTTGGAATGGAGCTGGGCGCCTGACATCACCAGCTACCTGTATAGTCAGGTATAGATGAGTCAATAGTCAGCGATACAGCAGGAGAGGCACGTACTAAAAAGGCACATGTCCCCTGTGGCCTGGGGAAAGGTAACAGATAAGGGACACGAAAGCAGGTGGGGTGCAGTTGGAAGCTGTACTTGGGCCTGGAATTCCCATTCACCTTTCAGACTCTTAATTGCTGCTGTGCAGGTGAGGGCTTGGGGGAGCAAAGGCTGCACATTCCTTTTTTAGAGGAATGCTACTGTTTAGTTTACCAGCATGAAAAGCCCTAAAACCCCCTGGGCCTTGCAAAAACAGATGGGATTAGTCAGTAGTGACATTTACTGGGTATTTTTCTACCCTCCCCCTTTCTCAGGAATGACAAAAGTTTTTGTTCTTTCTACTTAGTAAACTTATCTCCCTTGAGGATTTTCATCTTACGAAAGAAAGGTTAAATTCTATATGGATTTACTGGATTTTATTGCAAACAAAAAACAAATCTAAATTGCATAGCCAATTTGGGACAGTGTTTCAATTAAGTTGATAATGGAATGGGTATACATGGAAGCTATCCATTGAGGAAAAAATGGGGTTGAGTTAGGAAAGTGTTAAAAGGAGTGAATCCTCTGAAGTAGTAAATAGCCTGAAAATTTTCAGCTATTTGCAGAATGACGGCTTTTCACACAGTAGAAACCAAAGAAACTTTTATATAAATACTACAAAATTCTCGTCTAACCACAGTGGTAGATGTCCAGGACTCACACCTTCATAGAAGGGTGAAATCTAACCACATGTATCTTGTAACAAGGATGTGCTAATTGAAAAAGAAACTCAATGAGAGGTAGAGTGCCAGTAACCAAACCAAGGGTAAGACTGGGCTGCCCATATATTGGTCTGCTAGTTCATTCCTTTCTTCATTCATTCATTCATTCATTCACTCACTTGTTCATCCTTTCATTTTTTTCCTTTTTCCCCACTGCAGAGCCTTTGGTCTCATGAATACTCCTGATAGAGTTATTGCCTACTCAGATCTCAGCCAAACTTCACCTCCTCAGGAGACCCTCCTCATCCTCCTCACCTCCACCTCCACTTAACAGGTGGGTCAGATTCTTTCTGAATTACTCTCTGTGGTGTATAATAGATACTCAGTAAATATTTGTTGGATAAATGAACAAGCTAATCCATTATCCATGCCTTTTTCCCCTTTGTTGCTTTACTAAGCAAAAATTTACTAAGCAAAAGCTCTGTAAGAACCCTGGCTAGGTGAGCCACTCTGGGTGGAGAGCAACCTTTCACACCTGAGAGCTCAAGTCAGGACCTACCTTCTTCAAAATCCAAGGGAGGTGAGTGAGCTGGATTTCACTGGGTCTAGGAGTGGAAGGTTATAGAACTAACCCAAATGGACAGACAGAGATAGAAAACAGCGAAAACAAGTTTACACTTGCGCCAAGCTCATGTGACTCCTCGAACCTGAAATTTAAATTTCCTGGTAAGGAAGCTGTGATCTAGAGAGATGAATGGATTTACTTTGAAGTCGGAAAACTAGTGACCTTGGATCACTGGGATTTCTTTGAACTGATTTGAAGTAATTATAGATTGAATGAACCTGAAGTATGTTTTGGTGCCTTGGATTTGAAGGGGACAATTTATTTCTAGGTAAGTGAAAGGACTCAAGAGTGTGGGCTTGTCTACACTGGGATGGGTGGTAGGAGAGAGGGAGTAGCAGGAACCCCACGAGGAGAGCATTTGGAGAGGGGGCTACTCCTTCAGCAGTTGATTTACCCATTGCAGAGTCTTACCAACAAGTAACAGTTTCTCATGGCAGTGAGATACGCATTCCATTTAGCTTGGCTGGCCCATTTAACAGGCTGTAAAGATGTGTGCTTTTGAGAAAACTGCAACTCATTTGCAGGGTTTTGGTGCGTACAAAGCCCTTTCACATGCATTAGTTCCTCCTCTGAACTACACAAGAGGTACCATTCATCCTTGCAAAGGTTCCTCAAGCCATTACTGTGAAGACATTAAGACTAGAGAGCTGTGGTTTACAGGGCAAGTTATTGGAAGAAGAGTGGTTGAACGTGATCCCTGACTCAGGTCCTACACTGTGTACCACAGGCAGCTCAGAGGAAAGGAAGTGTCTCTCCAGCGGCCTGGAGACACGTCGAGAAGTGTGACAGAGGTTTTTGAAAGCACTCAGATTTTATTTTTAATACTCAGTCTGTGTGCCCCCCTTCTCAGAGGCCTGCCTTACTTACCTGGAGCTTTTTCTTCTTGTCACACGCCATAGCAGAAGGTGATAGAGGTGAGCAGCAACCTGTAAGGATAATGATTGTTAGCAATCAATTATACAGCATTTACTAAGTAGCCGATGCCAAGTGCTACATGTACATTATTTAAACTCACAACACATCTGTGAGGTACGTATGTAGTGATCCTCAGTTACCTATGTGAAAACCGAGGCTCAGTGTTTGAGGTCTGTCTTCTTAATCACCACGTGCTTTTTTCTTTTTTAACATATTGACTTTTTACCAATATGATTATTAAGTCATTTGAGTTCAAAATAAAGGCCTCACTATTACATTCTGGAAAATATCCTGAAAACTCTGGATTTCCCAAAAAATAATTCTTCTTTCTAAAGTAATTTTCTAGAAAAGTATACTTCTTGAATAGGAATCCACTATGCACAGTACAACGCACAACCCTGAAGAGTGTGTAAAAGGTTGGTCTCCTCCCCTCCCCCAGGCTGCTCTTCCCCTCTCTGGAAGCATCTGCCATTAGCAGTTTCTGTTGTTGAAAATGATACTTGGAGATTTATTTTCTCATTTGTGCTTGGACTAGAGAGAAAGGATGTAGCAGGGGGCCGCTCTGGCCTTGGCTGTGTCCTCGGTCAGGATCGAAGCACATCTGGGCTGTCTGGCATGCTGGCAGGGCAGCTGGTCAGAGGGTGGAGTGAGGGGCTCTCTGGGAAAGATGTGTGTCTCAGGGAGAAGGAGCTTGGCCCCACATCAAAGCTTCTAGGTTTGGGGGAAGGGAGGGAGATTCTGAGGAAGAAGTGGTGGTTTCCTGAACTCCCAAGGCAGAGGCCCCCACCCCCCACCCCATGGAGTCATTTCTGAGATCTTTTCTGGAGGGAACATCTGGGTTAGTGTAAAGCCTACAAGGACTGTTTCTTTGAATATTCTGGAAGGCATGAAGCACTGGGTGGGGCCCCTCCCTCATGGCAGGTCCCGATAAAGGGGGGGAGCCTTCTTCCTCAGCTCACCCCAGATCACGGGACAATGTCGGCGCCTCTGAGTGTCCTGAGTGGTGATGGGGGTCACTGGAGCAGTAGTGCCGTGAGGGGTGGCCACACAGTGGGTGCTAGAGGTAAACTTCACAGGCCAGTCTCTCCAGGGGCTCCAGAAGATGAGAGGAACAGAATGGCCGCTGCACATAAAAGACGCATGTGGGATAAAAAGGGTTGCTCATTCTCTGCACAGGGCATTCTCTTGTTTCTTTGTTCATACTCTTTGTCTTGATTCTTTTTTTTTTTCTCCAGGTGGTTTTTTTAAAAATTAAATCTTTATTGTTCAGATTATTAC
>NW_005364372.1:1253153-1263332 GCF_000412655.1 Myotis brandtii
GAGTTCAGAGCAGTTGGGAGCTTGAGACTCCCTCCCAATTGAAAAAGACAACCATGTCCTCAGTTGCCAGCCCTTTCCACGTGCGCCTCCGTACCTCTGCACTTTACTTCTGCACCTCCTCTGAGTCTCAGTGTGCTTTTCTCTTTCCTTCTAGTTGTAGAATTTCCACTCAGCCAGCCTTCCTGTGGTTCTGGATGATGTCCGTTTTGTCTTTTAGTTGTATTTTTGAAGTGGTTGTGCGAGGCAGCAATTTCCGGTGTTTACCTATGCCACCATCTTGGTTTCTCTCTTGTCTTGATTCTTTATGCATAATATTCTCCTTGCCTAGATTGGTCTTTTTCTTCCTTTTTCCTGTCCAGTTCCTGCTTATCCTTTAGGGACGTGGTCAGGCAACTCCCATCCCACATCCCGCCCCTACTCCCAGGCCCTATGTATCTGTCACTACTTGACTTGTATTAAAATTGTCTGCTAGTGGGTCTGTCTGAGACTAGGGGTGGTTTTGATCAGTTTTGTAGTTCCGGTGCCTGGCTTTCAATAATTATTTTGAGGAAGTGTTGAGTTCCTCCTCTGAACTACACAAGAGGTACCATTCATCCTTGCAAAGGTTCCTCAATGACAATTTGGGCCAGCTTGGCAGATTAGAGAATCTGTCTTTAGGTTCAGGGTGGGGCTAAAATGACTGCTAAACTCTGGGTGATTTTGTTTTCAGATTAAGCATATCTGGAACAGACTGCACTGGAAAATGAACCACATCAACATGTCACCACAACCATTTAATTATCTTAGATATTCATGAAACTACTGGCTGGATTACTAAGTTTGGGTCACTGAGAAAACAAAACAAAACACCAATTGAGAAATTTCACTGTTTCTGTGAGGGAACTGGACTGTGAGAGTGTGTTGAGATAGTCTAAAGAAAGGCTCTATATCATTGTTATATTTTCACCCACATGGTATTCTTTTTTCTTCTTCTTCTTATGTCTTTTTCCATTCCAGACATGGTGCTTTAAATTATTTGACATGGGGGCAAGATTGGGATATGGAATATGGCCAGTGTGGAGGGGCTAAGTAAATGCCTAATTGTTTCTAAGTGACAGAGGAGAAAGCAACCATAACTGGTACGGTTCTGGCAGGTAATCCTTTCTGTCCCATTAGAAGATTGTGAGGAAAATAGAGAAAGAGTCTAAGTTCTCTGGGTAGGTTCTGCTTTGTATAGTTCTAACTAGATGAACTCAATTTGTGCTTCAAGTTTGCAAGTCTACATCTAATGGTGCAGGCTGTGTAAAAATGGTAATTTCCCCCCTTTGGAAGGCAAGGAGACAGGAATGGGAGGGGTGGGTGGGGGAATCAATATGTCAGTCAAAAATTTGAATTTTAAGTGCAATCTTCTTAGTCATCACTTTCATTTCTGTCTTCTAGGGAAATCTGACACAGCTAGAAAGCAATGGAAAACACTAGGGTTGCATCAGATGTTGAAGAGGAACTGATCATAGCATGGATATAAAAATGTTCTCTTTAAGGGGGATTTTTTTTTAAAGCTGGTTATTTAGAGGTATCAGTCTTTTGGGGAAAAGCTAACAAGGGTTCCAGAGGCCAATTTGTCTCTTGTTAGCAATATGAGCCCCATGTTTGAATGATGAGTGGATGTGTTTCAATGCTATTCCTCTTCGTCTCAGTGTAGATTTGCAAACATGGGCTGCAAATAATTTTTCATCTCTTTTCAGGATGTTTCCTGGTGGAGAAGGTTCTAGATCCACTAGGTAGAACAATATCCAAAATAGATTTAATGCAGTTATGGTTTTGCCTTAATTCTGTTGGGTAAATGGATCTCTTTTATTCATTATTAACTCTGCATCTAATATTAGCCTACAGTGTTATGGCACTATAGATGACCTAGGGGAGAGTAGAAAGGAAGTAAAAAATGTGGCCTCGGAGAGCTCATGGGGAAAAACAACATAATACTAACCTTCATACAACACTTGAAGATGTAAAAATCACTTCCCATGATTGTACCTCATTAGTTCTCTCCACAAACATGTTGTGTGGGATTTACTACCTCTATTTTACAAGTGAAGACAACTTGGAGTAGTTAAGGGATCACATTCCCATAAATGATGGAGTCTCAACTTAGAAATAGTAGTTTGTCTCTAAAACGTGTTAGATTCCATTGAAAACTGGCAATTAGAGTCCACTATTTGTACAAGTGCATGCTGACAAGGCTTTTTGAATGATCAAAGTGGAAAGGAGTTTCTCAGGGTGGTATCTTGGGGGAGGATGGAGTGCCCATGGATTATTGGAGTCAAAGGATGCCCAGCCAGTGTGGTTTAGTGGTTGAGCTTCAACCTGTGAACCAGGAGGTCACAGTTCTATTCCCTGTCAGGGCACATGCGGGCTATACCCCAGTGGGGGGCTTGCAGGAGGTAGCCAATCAATGATTCACTCTCATCGTGATGTTTCTATCTCTCTCTCTCCCTCTTCCTTCCTTTCTGAAATCAATAAAAATATATTTTTAAAAAGGAGACCTGCCGTGGGGACAGGGGTGGAAAAATGATATGGGAGGAGGACAAGGGCAGAAATGAGCTGAACATGTGGATAAGGGGAAGGAGCCAGATCTCCTCAAGCAGAAGAATCCTGGTTGGGAATAATGAGAGACACGGCTAGGAGACATTGGGGATGTGCGTGTAAGGGGTAGGAAAAAAGTTAACGCCTGGAATTTTCTTTCCATGGCCTCAGGGAGCCCAGGCAGAAGGGCTATGAGAAGTCCTAAGAACATGTTTTGCACTCAATGGGTAGAAAAGGGGGTTGCCAAGTGAGTTATATATGGAAGTTGTGCAAGGGAAGTTCTTATGCAAAATGACTAAACATGCTCCATTGCTCTGGCTGGTTACTTATAAACATTGTGTATGTGCAGAAGTTGATGGGAGTCCAGATATTTTAATTTCTCAGAGAATAAAATGAGAATAAAGTTCTAAAAGTCAGAGGGCTTCTGGGTTACCTGCAGCAGTTTATGACAACCTGTCCCTCCGTCACAGTAGAGACAGGTTTGGCACATTCCCATCCAACATTTCCTGCATCTAGCAATGGCACCTTGGATGCTGGGGGAGACTGAGTGACAGAGCCTCACTTGAGGGAGGGCCTGAGAACTTGGGGGTGGGGAGGAAAGAGAGGCCTGGTGCAGACCTGGATGCTCTCTACAGTTATGCAACTTCCTAGCCACAAATCACTTACTAAAGCGCTGCATTCATAGGACCAAAGTCACTGTGCATTTGGGTCACTCCAGTTACCTTGAACTCTGGGACCCACAGGCTGAGGAGGCAGCTGGTCATCTCAGGGAGATTCCTTGCACAACATCACAAGCACAAGAGAGATCCCTGAACTTGTGGGCGACAGACCCTGGAACACACAGCAATCAAGTGGGAGGTTACCAGATCCTGGAGAGGGAAGCGGGTTACAGAAGTTCTCTCCTTTCTCCACAACTTCCAGGTGGGTCCCAGGGAACACACACGGTGAAGAGACTTTCTAAGAGCTAGTGCTTGACTGGCTGCACCCAGAGTCTCATCCAGGGGGATATTTGTCTAATTCTAGCACAGGGATGAGAGTTTGTCTATCCATTTTGATTAAAAGCATAGACTCTAGAACCATAGAGTGTGAAAGTGTACTAAAGTGCTTGGAGCTTGAGTCTCCTCGCTAAAATAAGGATAAGAGTAATACTGGTAAAATTGTGCTGAGGCACAAATGAGATAACGCATGTTAAGTTCCTGAGGACACAGATTATGAGATGGAGCTTTGCATGCAGGAAGGTTACTGGAGAGTCCTCTTGAGATCAATACCTCTGGGAAAGAGCAGATAACATTACTGGGCAGAGGGACAAAGGTGAACCCAGATGCAGTTGTAAGAAAGGCCTCTCTAATCCCATGGGCGGTTGTACAGCTGCAAGATAGCCCTGTAGAGCTATCCTAAATTGAGCCAAAAGGGGTCAGTCTTACATCCCAACATTGAGCTGTCCCCAGGAAGGCGATATGATTTTAGATGAAGAGATGTCAGCAGAAGGCATTATATCCAGAGGGATTAGCTGGCAGGACTCCCAGCAGGTGAGGGGAATGAGTGCTTGAGCCCTGTGGGTGGATGCTGCCCCACACATCCTCTGCAGTCCACCCTGCACTGCATCTTTACTTGCTGCATGTAATAAGTTCTGGGAACAGCTCTTCCATTCTGATGGGTTTCTTTTCCTGGGGAAACTTACAAGAGGAAGGTAAATGTAATAAATTAGAACCTTCACCACAGTAGCTGCTGTTAAGGCTGCAACTGAAACTCATTGTCTTCCTTCTTTACTACTTATTCTAGCTTCTCCTTACCCTTATCTGATCCAAGTGGTTACTTGATGAGTGCAAACGAGGCTGTGGCTGCTGTACTAATCCATTTCCATTAAGAGACACCAAGGGCCTGGTTGCTAAACAAGTCTTCCCTGTTTCCATCTGTAGAAGCAACCCTTCACTTCCTGATTTTCAGGGTCAATTTCTTTTTAAAAAAATATATATTTTTATTGATTTCAAAGAGGAAGGGAGAGGGAGAGAGAGATAGAAACATCAGTGATGACAGAGAATCATTAATTGGCTGCCTCCTGCACACCCCCCACTGGGGATTGAGCCTGCAACCCTGGCATGTGCCCTGACCAAGAATTGAACCTTAACCTCATGGTTCATAGGTTGATGCTCAACCACTGAGCCATGCTGGTTGGGCAGGGTCAATTTCTCATGGCAGAATGTTGACCCCTTTCCTTGTCTGCTATTTTCTTGGTATGAAGAACATGAACTAACTTGGTGGCAGTCATACCTTATCACTTAATGGGAAACTTACTGTGTCCCCTGGGGGAAGCAGTCCACCTACAATGATGTGACCCACTGAATCTTTGTAGGGCTTATCTCCTCCCATCTGAAGGGTATGGTATTACCAATGCCTCCAGCATACTTGCCACTTCTTGCTTCTCAGGTGCAAATAACATACTGTCATCAGTATAGTGGACCAATGTGATGTTCTGCAGGATGTCCAGGTGGCCCATATTTCTTTGGACTGTATTTTGATAGAGGGTGGGAGAGTGAAGAGAACCCTGGAGCAAGACTGTAAATGCATGCTGTCCTCTGTCCCAAGTGAAGGAGAGCTGATGCTGATCTTCCTTTTCTATGGTGACTGAAAGAATGCATTGGCCACATCCATACGTGCAGACGATGTACCTGAAGTGATTTAATCTGCTCCAGCCAAGGCATCACTTCTGGCATCGCTGCTGCAATTGGGGCTAGTGCATAATTGAGTTTGTGCTTGTCCATAGCATTCCCCAGGATCCACCTTGCTTTTGTAGAGGCCAGGCTGGTGGATTAAATGGCAATGTGATAGGGAACATCATCCCTACATCCTTTAGATTTGTCATTCCCCTAGGGATGTGATATTGTTTTTGATTTACTGTCTTGGCTGGAGTGGGGAAGGGCAGTTCAGAGGCTTCCACTTGGCTTTCCCACTGTGATATGTGGGGTCTGGCCAAGAACTAAGTATGTCTATTCTAGTAATATACTAAGGTACAGGGAAAATGACTTCTAGATGGGTATGAGGAGCCTGACCCAGGATCCCATTTATTAACTGGCCCTCATAAGCTCCCACTCTAATGGGGATGGGATGGCTCTATGTTGCTTTGGATGCCTGGGTTTCAGTGTCAACCTGTGTGCTATGTCCAACAGTTCTCAAAATCCTTAGGGTTTCCCTTTTTCCAAGTATACAATTACCTGAGTAAATGACTGTAGATCCCTCTAGGAAGGCTTGAGGTAATCATTACTATAAACACTTACCATGTTTAGAGTGTTATGGAGTTCTCCCTCCTAGAGACCTTGACTCTTTTTCAGTCAATAGGTTCCAGGTCACAACACTGGCTCAGATCCAGAAATTGGACTAAGGATCATGACTTTTCATTGGGTTGTCCTTAGTCTTTTGACCATTCATCTTTGATTTCTTTGGTTTGTTTAGATTGAACATTACCTGTATTTCTATGATCAAACTGGGCAGCTGTTTGATCACCTCAGGCAATGGTGCCATAGAGGGGACTCAGTGTTGGTCTCTGCTGCTAGCGGATTGGGTACCCAGTGGCGGCCTTAGCCAGGTCAGCCTGGTGAGCAGAAGTCCATGTTGTTGAGTCCATTCATAACATCCATTACTGCCACCATGGCCACTTTGTTCATGAACCCATTGGGCAATGACACTAGTGGCTGGGGGAAGAGACTTACTGGTGTTCACAGAATGGGTCATCCTGTCCACTCAATTATTAAAATCCTTCTCTGCTGAGGTCACCCTATGGCTGGAGTGGGGTGAGCATTTACATGGGGCACAAATATCTTTATAGTTTTTATCCATTTATTGAGGTCTATCTACATACTTCTCCCCCAAATTTCTTTGTCATCAATTTTCCAATCATGTTCCTTCTAAGTCACTAATCATCCAGCCAAACCATTGGCCACATCCCATGAATTGGTATATAATCTGGTTCATTTCTCCTGCCAAGCAATGTGTACACCAAGTTTACTGCCCAAAGTTCTTCCTATTGGGAGCATTTTCCTTCACCACTGTCCTTCAGAGATGTCCCAGATGGGACTATAGTGCTACAGTTGTCCACTTTTCAGTATTGCTTTTGATTTCCTATTTTACTATTTTCTTAGGTAGAGACCATTCTCGTGGTTTCTACTTGGCCTTTCCCACCAAAATAGCTCTCACTCCACAGGGCAGGGAACCAATGTGGAGATTCTGCCAGCTGCCAAGTATATCTCTTCCAATTATGCATTCTGAAACTGGAAAAAAAAAATCACAGGATGGGTTCTGGGACCCACTGGGTGCACTGTGAGAGGGACCGGAGCTAAAACTCCATTGATCACCTGATCTCCATAAGCCCTTGCTCTGACTGGTGGGCCACAGTGACATTGGAGTATCCTGGAGTTAGTGTCAGTTCAGAGCCAGTGTCCAGTAGTCCTTGAAAGGTTTGATGATATTCTTTTTCCCAGTGCACAGTTACCCCAGTAAAAGGTCTTAGGGCTTTTTGGGGAATGCTGGGAGAAAGAATAACAGTATACATTTTTGGTCCTTCCTTAAGGGGACCTGATCTTCTCTTAATTCAAGGGGTTCTAGGGTCTGTAAATAGGCTCATATCTAGGAATTGATTGAAGTTAGACTTTTTATGATTCAGGTTAGACTTTTATTCACTTGACTTTGAACTTTTCTGCTTATGCAGATCAAGTAAGAATCTAGTAAGCTTCCTATTGATTTCACTTCTAGAAACATCCTGATCAACTAGACCAGTGGTTCTCAAGCTTCTGGCCCTTTAAATACAGTTCCTCACGTTGTGACCCAACCATAAAATTATTTTCGTTGCTACTTCATAACTGTAATGTTGCTACTGTTATGAATCGTAATGTAAATATCTGATATGCAGGATGGTCTTAGGCGACCCCTGTGAAAGGGTCGTTCGACCCCCAAAGGGGTCGCAACCCACAGGTTGAGAACCGCTGAACTAGACAATGCCATAAATGTATGGAAGTTAGATTATTCTGATTGCTGCTCTGATTCTGCTGCCATTATGGTAGCCATGCCCATGTTGCCTTTGGCTGTTGAGTGCTCTCACTTGGCCCCTGTGCCTCAGGGTCCAGTCACTCCCATTGAATTTGTCTCACAGTTGTGTGGCTGCTGTTCCCTCTGTGAGATCTGGCCCACAGCACAGAGCAATCCCAGAGCTCTTCAAGGATGTGAGGGCTCCCCTCACAAACTTATTTCTCACAGTCATGGTGAAAGGTGCCTTCTAGACCCTCGAGTGTGGGTGAGTAGGTCTGAAATGACAACCCACTAACATTCCAATCTCTTTAACACTTGGAATCTCTTCTCCATAAACTCAAGCAGGTCAGGCATTTTCAGTTCACTCACTGCAGGCCATCTTTTGGTCCATGTTTCAGCCAAGCAATCAATCAAACTTTTAGAACCCTTTCTAATTCTCCAAACCATAACATTTAATGCAAAATCTCTGTGTAGTGGTCTATATCGGTGAATTTGGCTGCATCCAACTTTATGTTCTTTCCACCATTATCCCATAAGCTCCTATTCTGTCTGGTGGACCATAGTGACATTTGGGTTATCCATTACTACTAAATGTTCCCCTCATTTCTATCTGTGTAAATTAGAAAACTCAAGTAACTCTTTTGGAGCATAGTGCATTTCTACATGGGTCACACTTTGAACCTCGTCTTTAGAGGACTGCTGGGACTTGAGTCTAGTTAGAGGTCTAGAAGAAAGAGGAGTTGTGGAGGTGGGTACTGAGGAGAATCAGCATTGTCTTGCATGGATCTGCTTCAGAGAAACCATTATAGTTTCTTTGGGCAATGTAGAGCCAATCCCCTCAGACAGAGTTGGAAAGGTCTATACTACTAGGGTGGGGATGCTGCTGCCACTGAGCACAGGGAGACCAATGCCACTGGGAGGTGGGAAGACTTCTTCCATTGGCAGAGAAGATTGATCAGAATTTAGGATCTCAGTGTCCCTGGTCTTCCCACATGCCCCCATCCCAACTTGCAGGATCCCATTCTTTCCCAATCAATGCCCTCACTTTAGTAGTAGAGTCCCTGTGAGTCCGAGTGGTCAGCTTATGTTGGAATTTAACCAGTTACAGAATGTGGTCTTATGCTTGATTTTAATTGAGTAATTTCAGCCCTGTGGCTACAGGAAGTAGGGTTTACTTCAGGGCACGCATAGTAGCTCTTAGGTTATTTACGTGGTACATTAGTGGGGAATTCAAATTGCCACTTGTCCAGTGACATTAGGACCAACCAACTAAGGTAATTAAACTCACTGGTTTTCCGAAACTGTTCAAAAGTATCAGATACAGAATCACCTGCCTTGTTACATCTTACAAGTGGTTGATTAGGAGTATTCAGTGCAGATATTTAGCATATCTCTATAAACAGTTCATGCCTGGACTATCAGTGCTCTCTTTACTTCTAGTCACTAGCATCTTTAAGTCTAATTCTATTAGAGAGCCACTTTCAGGAACCCTTGAATTAGTTACGGCCAGTATAATTCCATGTTATATAATACAGTGACAATCTGTATTACCTGAAGTGAAAAGCACCTATCATAACTGAAATCATAGTGCCAACTGATCAGAGCCATTAAAATGTAGTGTGTAAGGCGATGATTGCCAAAATAATTTATTCCTACAATTAGCATATAATTTACACAAATTGGCAGGTCTATTGTGTGCCATCTTTAAAAAACACACACAGAATTGGTCTGAAGCATAATTCACATTCACTTTAGGCATAACCTACCTAGAACCACAGGGAAACTTGCATTTTAATATTCAGTGCTTACTCAAATAATTCCATGCTTGTTCATCCTTTAGAAAATAACCTCCAGAAAGGAACTGGAATGAGGAAATAAAAGACTGATGACCATTGGCTAGATAGCTGCTTGCTCCTGGCACTGGTCTGGATGTACTTGCACTAGAAGACAGGTACTTGAACTACAAGAGTGATAGCCCCAGGGGACAGGGTGGGTCAGAGCAAGTTTCAGGAGAAGGCACTGAAATGACCACATATAGAAGATCAAGCAGCCCCGAGAGATGAAGGGAGTGTGAGATGACGTGGATGTGTTAGTCTTGGGTGACTGTCTTGAATTCCTATGAGATGTTGCTGCTCTGCCTGTGGCAGCTCTGACAGGGAGGTTCCATTCTGCTCAGGTAGCCACTCCAGAACTTGGTGCTGCTGTCATCTGATGTGTTTGTCACTGCATCTCTCTGTCTCACAGGTGAACACCTTTTGACACCTGTTTAGCTCACAAGCCAATAAATTTCCTGTTCTAGAAATTGATCCTTCTGTCCCCTATGGTCCACAAGCACTCAGGCACTGCTGACAGCTCCTGGCCAAAACTGGTGAGCGCAAGCACATACCCCAGATCCAAGCCCGACCAATTGTTTCCTCTGTTGGGATTTTGTAATCTTAACCATGAAAAGCAGGTGTTCTCTATAGTTCCATCTATAATTTGTGAACTTGGGAGCTGTGGAGGGGCATCTTTTGCCCACCATGAAACTAGATAAGCAGAAAAGGCCAGTCTGCAGAAAACACTTTCTCCTTGCCTTCAGTCTGGGCTTCCCCCATCTCC
>NW_005364372.1:1263453-1274826 GCF_000412655.1 Myotis brandtii
ATTATCCATTTGTCTTTGTCCTTCATTTGGTTACTCGGTCACATCCTGGCTTGCATTGACATTACTGTTTTGTACTTGTATTGCTTTTTTCCCCAAGTATGTTTAACCTTAAGGCTTTTATTTCCATGAGTTAGGACTTGCTCTTGTTTACAATCAGCAATCAATTAGAATCATCAACTAGGACGCTACAAATGCTGTTATTTGAGCACACAAAGGCAGCACTATAGCTGGTACTCGGTCACATCCTGGCTTGCATTGACATTACTGTTTTGTACTTGTATTGCTTTTTTCCCCAAGTATGTTTAACCTTAAGGCTTTTATTTCCATGAGTTAGGACTTGCTCTTGTTTACAATCAGCAATCAATTAGAATCATCAACTAGGACGCTACAAATGCTGTTATTTGAGCACACAAAGGCAGCACTATAGCTGGGAGCAGAGAGGAGCTGTGGTGGCTGGGGTTTTATAAGTATTCTCTCATTTCACCAAAGGGGCCCACTGTTCTCACATTCACAAGTTTTATGTTTCACTGTATTTGTGTTTATTCTCTCTGCTTTTGTTGTGTTGCAGTCTTTGTGCATGACATCGCTCTTGTACTTCCTCTGGAAGCCCAAGAAACAAGGAAAGGCTCAGGCCCTTGATGTGAAACTCAGTAAGAGAAGGGGGAAGGAAAGTTGGCAGATATCAGGTGTGCTTTGGCCTGTTTAAATCAGAAATGATTTTTTTTTTACAACATCAAGAAGATCAGGAAGATTGGAAAGGGAGCAACAATGACTAGGGGAGTCAAGTTGTTCTGTGCAAGGAGTTTTACAATAATGAGAATGGAACTGATGCTCAGTCCTTGGCTTGAACACAGAGTCAGCCCTATGCTGTGGTGATTCAAGGTTTGGGATAGCAATGAAGAGTGGTTTGGGATCACTGGAAACTGACACACACACCTGATAACAGGATGACTGGTGTTTAAAGTTATTATAATATTTAAATAAAATTTTATTTTGAGATGGAAATCAGGCTATCATAGTCACATATAAGAGTAGTATCCAACTAAATACCTTAATTTGCAATTATTTCTACAAATTTTTAAATAATTAAAACAAGTTCTATTTGTATTTTTTCTGGTAGTATAACCTTCTCAATGCCTATTATCCTACTTTACACAATGTGTGTTAATACTTGCGTCTATATATGAATGAATACCTAATTGGTAATTTAGAAAAGTGATTCTCAAATTTTAATGGACATTAGAATCATCTGGTAATCTGATTAAAATGCAGGTTCTGCTTCATTCAGTCAGTCTGGGCGGGGCCTGAGGGTCTGCATTTCTAACAATTTCCTAGGTGATGCCTACACCATTGCTCCATGGACTATATTTTTAATAAAAGGATTTAGAAGTCTGGGAAGAAAGAGCTTCATATAGACCAACACCTTTGGTGTTTTCCTTCCTGTGTTCAAGTCAGTGGTATGATGAGTTGCGTGGTGAATGTAGTTGGAGGTCTGGAAACCTGGTCCTAGTCTCAACCCTGTCCCTTAATTAGCTCCATGTCTTTGGGCAGATCACTTGCCCTCTTTGGATTTCAATTTCCAGCCCTTAAAATAAGAGAGTAGGACTGGACCATATTTTGAGCTGTCCCGAGGAGCCCTACAGCTCTATAGAGTTGCCTCAGTACTCTCTCCAACCCCCACACCCTCCAAGAAAAGTGTGCGGAGGAAGAGGAGCAGTGAAGGCAATGGGGAAAGTCATTATTTAGAAAGATAGGAGAACAACCAGGAATGTATCCTGTCACTTAGAAGGTGGCTCGAAGAAGGATGCACGAGTGGATTGTATCAAATACTCTTGTTCAATCGTCGTTCAGCACAGTATTTAAGGTGGGCATGTTTCCCACTCTTGGGATTTTAATGCACGCATTGTTCTAAAGAGGTCTGAAAATTAATTCTGGACCTGACTCCTTACTCATAGTATCCAGAGTATTTAAGACCATCCTTAAAGGCAAAGGAAGAGGGAAGGGAAATGCCAACTAAAAGAGTCAGCAGCCGCCAATGCTGTACTACTGTTCCAGGGTCTGACCTACTCTCCTTCCTTCCCTTTGGTTTTCCCATGGACCCCCCCGCCACCCCTTCATTCATTCAGCTGTCACTCCTGGGCAGAGATCCAAGAGGAACTTAGGGCCAAAGTATGACCTGGGCATCATGCTGAAATGCTTTTGATGTTCTCTATTTCCAGGAATGAGAAAAGGGGAGGGAGAAAGGAAGTTTTTCCAACAACACATTTTTATAGTTCAAAACCATTTTTTCTCATTCATAGCTGTACATTAGAATCACCTGACCACCTGTAATGTTTTAAGAAAATATGCACCGCCCCCCCCCCCCCCCCAGAGGTTCTGATTTCTTGGTGAGAAGTGGGACTCAGGCAATGTGTTTGTTTGTTTGCTTGTCTGTTTTCTGAACATCCCCCAGTGGTTTTAATGTACAGCCAGAAATGAAAACTGGTTTAGCACTTAGGCTCAGTGTTTCTCTTGTTCTTTCAGTCTGTCCAAGGGCAATTTGCTCTGAGTCCAGAACTGCTCAGTAAGAAGCCTGTGCTGGGTTATTTTAAGGTCTCCTTGATGTGGACAGAATTGTTAACTTGCTGTAGAAGGAATGTGTTTCCAGGCTCCTGAAATGTTCCAGCCTTCAGCCCTAGGTGACCTCTAGCCTTAGGTGACCAATGGCTCTGTTGGGGGAAACTCCAAGGCAGAACAATGATTTTTAGGTGGCAAGGGCTTCAAGCTGGTGTTCTAGGGACCTAGCAGTGCGTCTGCTAACTTCAGCATACACAGGAGGTATAGCTAAGCCTGAGCTCCCTGAATGGCAGGGAGTGTGTCTGCCTCAATTTTCCAGACCACAGGCAAATGAGCCGGAAACTTGCTGCCGTATTTTTTACTTAGGAGTGTTATTCCCAGGCAGATAGCATGGTCCTGACATTAGGCTCCACAGTGGGGCTCAAGCATTGCATCCTATGACCTTACTCAACTGTTGTGTTCTCCCTCTTTCTACTACCTTCTCTCTCTTCATGTTTTTGAAGGAGATCAAATATGCTACCCCAAAATATGCTTAAGGATTATTTTGAGCTAAAGACATCCGAGATTCAACAGATGCAAAAAGAGACCTTCCTAGAGCTTCTTTTATCTGAGCAAAAGCAGAAACTCCTAAGAAATAAGGCTGCTGTACATTCCTTCTCCTGGGTAAGTTGTATGGCCATAAACAGGATAGATAGTTGGCATCAAGAGGCACCTGCACAAACAAGCCTTGCTAAGGAAACCTTTATGTCCTATTAGTTTCCTCATATATTTACTGCCCTACAGTTTGCAGTCCTTGGAAGCCTAAAACCCTTCTCCTTTGTCTTGTGACATCTCTACGCTTTATCATTCTTTGTGACAGTTGGTGTATAAGCTCTTGGGAGATGAAAGGGCCATATCACATTGGACTTGTAGGACTCAGTAAAGGTGTTAGATTTAATTGTGTTTTATTTAGTCTACCTTTCTTTCCACTCTCCTAGCCACATTTTTGGTCAAGATCCTGTAACATTTCATCCAGACTATTTACCTTGTCAACTTTTCTAACTCTTCCTCCTCCTCAGGCTCCTTAGCTGGCTTTTCTCTTTCTCCTCCTCACCCCTTTCCTCAGCCTGCCCCAAGCTTCTCCTGTCTTTTCCAGGTGTGCCATCCAAGGCCTGCCTAAGCTTCCTTTTTGCTCCCGAGGAGCAGAGTGTCTGCTTAATCATCTTCCTCCGGTCTTGCCATCTATAACAATAAAAGCTTAATGTGCTAATTATACCGGATGTCTTTCGTGCATCAGACCTCTAGTGTTATTATAATTAGAACCAGTAAGTCCTGCACTTGATACAAGGGCTGATTTCCTTTTCACCCTCCTCATCTTCATCCCCATTCTAATCTGTATTTTAAAATTTTGATCTGTTCTTCTGAAAAGTGCAGTTTTATTTGTGTGTATTTGTTTTAAATTTTGTAAATGACATTATGTTATATATCCCATTCTCTTTATTGATTTTTGTTCATTTGTTAGGTATTATGTGTTTAAGCTCTATCCATGGGGCTGTGCATTTCTAATCTGTTGCTCCTAACAAATGATACTATTTCCTGGTGTACACATTATTCAGTGTGGGCCAGGCTATGCTGAAGTAGCAAACAACCTCAAAATACAGTGGCTTAACACATACGTTTATTTCTCCTTCACATAGAATCCTCTGTAGGTCTGGTAGTTTTCAAGCACAGCTCCTTTTTAAGCTGTGATATAGGGATCCTCACGATTTGTATTTCATAGCTATGCCATTGGAAACATATGACTTGCAGGGTTGCTGAGGCAGAGGAGAGAGCATGGAGAATTCATACCCATTCTTACAGTCTTCAGACTAGAAGTAGCACATGTCACTGCCACTCACAGTACTCTAACCAAAACTGTTATATGGCCCTGACTAACTGTGTGGGGGATGGGGAATGCAGAGGACACATGGGTAGTCAGTAAGCAGTAAATGTCTTTGATACAGTGAGCATCCACCATATTTCATCTGCATACTGTCCGAATTCCAACCACCAACAACAATGCTACAGTGGATATCTTTGGCTTATACCAAAGATATCATGTAAACCCAGATGAGAATTTCTCTGAGATGTTGTAGTGGGTTGAATAGTGACTCCCCAAAATATAGGTCCACATCCTAACCCCCAGACCTGTGAATGTGGCCTTATTTGGAAAAAGAGTCTTTGCAACTGTAATTACTAAAGATTTCTAGATGGGATAATCCTGGATTATACAGGTGGGTCCTGAATTCACGGATAGTATCCTTAAAAGAGACAGAAGAGCAGAAAACATAGAGAAAGAGGATAAGGCCATATGAAGATGAAGGCAGAGATTGGAGTTATGCAGCCACAGCCAGGGACACCTGGAGCCACCAGAAGCCAGGAAAGACAAAGAAGGATTATCCCCTAGAGCCTTCAGAGGAGCACAACCTTGATTTCAGACTTCTGGTGTCCAGAAAGGTGGGAGAACAAATTTCATTGTTTTAAGTCACCAATTTTGTGATAGGTTGTTAAGGTAGGCCTAGGAAACTAACACAGATTTTGCTGCCTGGCAATGGGGTGCTGCTGTAACAAGTACCTAAAACTAGGGGAATGAATGGCTATGGAATTTGGTAATAAGCAGGGGCTAAAGAATTTTGAGGCTCATTATAGAAACATTCTAGATTCTGGTGAGGACTCATAAAGAAGTGAGGAGCATAGTGGCAAAAGCTTCTGTGGTCTTACAGAACACATATTGCCACATATAGAATGTTGTTAGAAAAAGAACATTAAAGCTACTTCTAGCAAGTGCTCAGAAAAAAAATGAAGAACATGTTATTGGAAAGTGGAGAAAAGGTTATTCTTGTTAAACAGTGGTAGAAAATCTGGATGTATGGTGCTTTCATTGTTGCATAAAAAGCAAAACTTGCCACCTATGAGCTTGGATATTTAGCTGAGGAGATTTCTAAGCAAAGTGTTGAAAGTGCAACCTGGTTCCTCTTGCTGCTTATGATGAAATACAAGAGGAAAGATCAATTGAGGAAGGAACTATTAAATAAAAAGGATTTAGCATGTTGATTAGGGGAGATTTTTGGCCTACCCAGGTTACAAAAGATGCTAAAATTAGAAAATTCACTGTTGGGAAATGTCCCTTGGAGAGAAGGCTGAGGGTGTGGTTAAACGTTCTTTTACTAGAGAAACTAGACATCTGACTTATGAAGCCACTCAACCATGTCAACAAAAGCTTGGAACAGAAATAGGGTTATGCGGGAAAGTTCTGTGGAGGACCCTCTTGTCTAATGGCATGGCCCCCATGTCATGTACAGGAGGCCCACAGGTTTTTGAGGATGTTACATCAGCAGAAACACTGCCAACTTGGATTAAAAAGGGTAGAGACAGAATGAAATGAGAGAAGGCTATCAGGCTTTCAAAATTCTACAGACAGGAAAATGGCTGATAGAACTACTCAACTGCAAACATTTGCTACTCTTCAAAGAACTTGTATGCATATATGCATAACCCATGGACACAGACAATAGTGTGGTAAAGGCCTGGGGGAGGCTAGAAGTGGTCAATGGGGAAAAGGAGGGACATCTGTAATACTTTCAGCAATAAAGAGAAATTTTAAAAAAAGAATGACTCTGAGGTGCCATTATAGACCCAAAGGATAGGGTCACTGTTGGCCCAGAGGGTGAGACCACCAGAAGCACAGAGGGCAGAACTGCCAAGGACCCAGAGGGTACCTTGAATTACAGAGGATTATTCTCAAGCCTTGAAACCGAATGAATTTTGCCCTGTCAGGTTTTGATTTTCTTGGGAAAGGTCTATCATATAACTGTCCCATTATTGTATTTTGGAAGCAGATAACCTGTTTTCCAATTTCACAGATCCATAGATAAAGAGGAATTTTGCCCCAGGTTGGACCATACATATCTCACATATACCTGATTTAGATAGCTTAGATGATGAGATTTGGAACTTTTTGAGTTGATTCTGGAATGAGTTAAAATTTGGAGGGATTTTGGAATTAGGTGAATGAATATATTTTGCACGTGGGAAGGACATACATTTTGGGGGACCAGAGGGTAGACTCTATTGCCCCCCCCCCCCGCCCCCCGCCCTAAATCATATCAACCTGGCAACTGTAAATGTGACTATTTGAAAATAGTCTTTGCAAATGTAATCAAGTTAAGATGAGGCCATACTGGATTAGGATGGGCTTTAAGACAGAAGCAGAGGCTGGAATTATACAGCCAGGAAACACCTGAAGCTACCCAAATCTGAAAGAGACAAGGAAGGATTCTTCCCTAGAGCTTTGGGAAGGAGAGAGGCCTTACCAATACCTTGATTTCAGACTTCCAACCTCCAGAACTATGAGAGAATAAATTTCTGTTGTTTTAAGCCACCAAGATTGTGGTATTTTGTGAAGGCAACCTTAAGAAACTAATACAGATGTTTTATCCAAAGAAGGCACGGTGTACTTCATCTGACTATCTCCCTGATTTCTCTCCATATTAGTTGTACCAGTTTACACTCCTGCCAACAGTGCATAGAAGTTCCTACATTTCTGTCAAAGCTGGCATTGTCCAGCTAATTTTAACTAACCTAATATGTATAAAGCAACATCTTATTATTCCTTTAATTTTCTATTTCCATGATTATCTCTTATTTTTAGTATCTCATGGTATGTTTGTTATCTTTTAGGATTTTCTTTTTTGGAAATTGCCTGCTCATAGCCTTTGCTGATTTTCTTATGTGAACTGTTTTCTTTTTCTTGCTGATCTTCAGGAATTCCATACATATTCTACTTATTGATCCCTAATTGGTTTTAGACATTATAAATATCTTTCTCCATTTTTTCCAGCTGTCCTTTAACCTTGTGCATAGTGTCCTGTTTCATTTTCTTTTTGTTTGCCCTTATTCATGTCAAACTATACTAACCCCTTTTATGGGCTGTGTTGGAGTTTACTTAATGATATTGCAATTCACATTAAATGACTTGTTCTCTGTTCACTTGCCTTTCAGCTGTTGTATGTTATTTTTTCTGAACCCAGTCAACTGTGCACTCATGTGTTTAGCAAATGTCAGGATTGGAAATGGTAGGCCTTATTCTGGAACAGAAAACATTGCAACTGATCAGGAACATATGGGGCTTCAGGCTGCTCACATGTGGATGTGTTGATGTGTACTTGGGCTAGAAGTTACATCACCCTCACCTCACAGCCCCCTTAGGGAACCTGTTGAGATACGTGAGGGCGAGCAACAAACAGTTCTTTGGCCAGTAGTATAAGTGAGGGCAGATGTGTCTAATTTCATAGGGAAATTTGTAGGGGTGAGTGTTCACTGAATCACACAATGTGAGAGTTGGAAAGGACCTTGGGGATCATTCAGCTCTACCCCCTCATTTTACAGATGCAGGAACTGAGACCCAGGGAAATGAAGAGGCTTGTCCTAGTCATACAGCTGAGGCTGGAACCAAGATCTCTTGACTCCCATTTTGTGTGTTTGCATTTTTCTGTTTTTCCCAAGAGGATGTCACAGGTCATTTTTTGGGCTTGAGGGTGGGTTCTGGACCAGAGTTAGGACTTAATCTAGAAAATCAGAGGCCTCCAGAATTTGAACCCACTCAACCTGTCCAACCTTACTTTTTGCCATTCTAGATTAGTCTCTGCCTCATTCCTCTAATGTTACATGCTCTACTCTTACTTTTAAGCCTGTATTCATGGTATGATCATGCACGATCATACCTAGCATCCCCTTTTCTTCTTGTCCATCTAATCCGTCAAGTGCTCATCCTTTGAAGCTGAGTCTTACCTTCTTCACACCATTGTTAACCAACATTATTCTCTTCCTTTAGGTTTTCATAAAATGTGAAGTCTATACAAACACAATATAGGCTTGATTATATGCTGCTTTTTTTCTGGAATGTTTCTATGGTACAACCGACTGAGCAAGTCAGTTAATGTCTATGCACCTCACTGTTTATTCACTAAAAAATAAGAGTTGATCAAGATCATTTCTAAGGATGCTTCTATACTAACATTCTATGTCTACATAAAATTTTAAAATCATCCAGGAAAGGGACTCTATCTTATATTTCTTTTATAATTCCCTTAATCTAGTAGTTCTCATCTGAAGACAATTTTGTTCCCTAGGCGACATTTAACAACATTTGGAGATATTTTTGGTTGTCACGCTGGGGGAGGGGGATGCTATTGGCATCTAGTGGGTAGAGGCCAGAAATGCTGCTAAACATTCTACAATGCACAGAATAGGCCCCACAAAAATGGATCATGTAGTTCAAAATCTCACCATCAATGATGAGAGAGAATCATTGGATTATCTAGCTCAAAATCTCAGGCAAGGTTGAGAAACCCTACCTTAGTATATAATGCAACACCATATAGACATATAGTATACATGAATAAACACTTTCATCTTTCAGTCAAAACGAATTGCCCTCATAAAAGAGACCCTGTCAGATATGGAGGGAAAAGAAAAGGAAGGGAGCACTCATGCAAAACTACTGCTTAATTAGAGAAGAGAATGAAATTGTCCTTTGTCAAGAGGGAGAGAAAAGAGAACAATAAAGAAGGAAATGTTGAGTGGAAGAGAACTGAGAGCTGAGAAGTTATTATGGGAGATACTGATTTCAATAGCTCATCTTGTAGACATCTTTGGTGGAAGTGCTTGTGATTGTGGGTAGTGATAATAATAACATTGAAAACATGAAGGAAACTTCTGGGAACTATAATTTATGTTGTCAAGAAGACATGTGTTTATAACATCCTCATTCTTACTTTCCCTTGAAATAAAGTCTGGGTGATAAAAATATTTAATTAATAGATGAGGCAAGGAGATTTGTTCCATGGGGTCTGAGCTCCAACATCCAAAAAAAAAAAATATGCCTTAGCTATGCTCCCAGCATTCTCTCTCACTGTATCATATCTGTTTGTCTCTTTATGTTGCAACATGCAAGAATGTCAAGTTATTTCTTTGTCATCCTCCCCTCTCCTCTCCATCATCAAATGAATGTAATAAATATCCTAGACATACAAAATAGAAAGCTCCCCCAAATTTCAGGATTGAAGGGAAGATCCATGTCCTGAAAACTCTCCTGAGATGGACATCATTATTCTCAACCTCTCGAGCACTTGCAAGGAGATTGCATTATTTGTTCTGGCTACCAGAAATATTTGGCAAAGTTTTAGTTTAGATTTTGTTTGAGGAAGAAATGCTTAAGTTAAACATTAAAATTCATGAGAATATTTCAGTTCCTTGTAAACTCTTCCAATCATAATTTCTTCAAATGAGGTGTCATTTGTGGCTCCTCACTGAGGAAAAGCTCTCCTGAGGGGACTTCCAATAGTTAATTTCAGGAGCTCTCAGAGTCTACGGTCAAGTGTATTGCATCATAAAGCAGGCTGAAGTGTGTGTGTGTTAGCAACACTCATGACCTCTTTTTCACGGTTTAGGTTCCTCTTTGGTGCAGGAGCTTATAAACTATGTCCAGAGAAAAATGAGTGTTTTTCACCCAGTATGCCTGAGTTCATTTTCCAGGTTTTCCAGTTAAAACAAAAAAAGAAACCAGATAAGGGAACGAAAGCACCTCTTCCTCTTTTTAAAACTTTTCTGTAAAGGTTTTTGGGAAAATATTCTGGGGCAAGGACTGAGTGTCAGTGTAACCAGTGTAGAGATCTACACATAATAGAAATTTGATCAATGTGTGCTGCTGTTGCTGCTATATTTTTTGGCAGATGAATGCATGGCTTCTCTCTTTTCCTTTTGGAATTTATTTATTTATTTTAAACATATTTTTATTGATTTCAGAGAGGAAGGGAGAGGGAGAGAAAGAAACATCAATGATGAAAGAGAATCATTGATTGGCTGTCTCCTGCATGCCCCCTACTAGGGGTGGAGCCCGCAACCTGGGCATGTGCCCTGACTGGGAATCAAACCGTGACCTCCTTGTTCATAGGTCAATGCTCAACCACTGGGCCACACTGGCCAGGCATGGCTTCTCTTTATAGAATAATCTTGGGGGTGGGGGGAACAACATCACAGGAAGGAATTATAACAAGATAAAGCTTGTGTGACTGCACATTTTGTGGCCCAGTCACCATTTCTGTTATTCTGGAGTTTCATTTTTGCATCCATTCTTCAAGGCTGCCTTTTCCATTTGTCATCCTGCACCCCCTGGACACCAATAGCAATATACAAGGGACTGAGTCTATAAAACTTGAGTGACCATGATAAGCCCTTTGAGATTAATGCATGCATGAGTGGGTTTCTGTTTGGGATTTTTTTTTGCTCTTCCCCTTATTGATATCATTTAAAAATGCAAAGCCAAAAGAGTCTGGGCAGCCTTTTGTTTGATCTCTGGTTTTTCTTTCATAGGTCTTATATACCTTCTTGGCTGGGTACAGCTGAGACTGGTTTTACAAGAAGCTACCAATAAAGCCCAGAATGGGGAAAGATGAGTAAACTCTTGCTCTGAGGTCAGGGTTTGTGGAAAGGGAGAAAGGGACCTCCCCTTCCTATGTTATGAGAATGCATGATTTATCAAGGCTCTACTTAAAAGTTCTCCCGGGCAGCTACCGGTGACCTTCTTACACTTAGCTCACCAGGTAATTTTTGAGCATCTACACTAATAAAAGAGAAACATGGTAATTGGCGTACGACCGCTACCCTTCCCATTGGCTAATCAGGGAGATATGCAAATTAACTGTCAGGCAAGATGGCGGCCGGCAGCCAGGCAGCTTAAAGCGAACATGAGGCTTGCTTCCTTCATTGAAGGAGGAAGCCAACGTTCCCCGCCTGCGC